>NC_143577.1:147954717-148316592 GCF_048544385.1 Mastigoproctus giganteus
ATTAGGAAATCATCATTATCAGCCATTTTCGATCCACTGCAGAATGAAGGCCTCTCCAGTAACTTTCCAGTTCCTTCTGTTTTGAGCACTGGCCATTCATTTACTACCCACAAACTCATGAATTTCATCTATCCATCTCCGCCTTTGTCTTCCAGGTTTTCTTCTAGCTCCTCTTAGGTACCATTCTGTTATTTTCTTAGTCCATCTGTCATCATGTCTTCGAGCTATGTGTCCTGCCCAAGACCATTTTAGTCCTTTAGTTTTGATAAAAATGTCCTTTACTTGAGTTTGCTGCCTAATCCAAGTGTTTCTCTTCTTATCTAACAGTCTGATTCCCAATATAATTCGTTCCATTCTTCGCTGTGTAGTTCTCAGCTTCTATTCCATTCTTGTGGCGAGTGCCCAAGTTTCACTTCCATAAGTCATGGTGGGAGGTATACACTGGTTCATTATTTTACGTTTCGGACAAACTGGGATATTTCTCTTTAGTATGTGACTATATTTCCTGAATGCTATCCATCCAAAATTTATTCTTCTCTTGACTTCCAGCCATTTATCATTATTACAGCTAATAACTTGTCCCAGATAAGTATATGACTCCACCTTTTCGATTACTGCTCCTTCAATCATTATGTCTCTTTCTGTGGCATACTTGTTCATCATTACTTTTGTTTTAGCCATATTCATCTTTAGTCCAGAATCCTTACTAATTCTGCACAACTGATTAAGATTTCCTCTAATTCTTTGGGATCGTGGCTTATTACCACAATATCATCGGCAAATCGTAAATGGTTTAGGTACTCTCCATTCACATTGACTCCTTTCTGCGACCAGTATAATTCGTCTGAAAGCTTCCTCAAGGGCAGCAGCAAACAAATTCGGAGATATAGTGTCTCCTTATCGAACTCCTTTCTCGATTTTAAATTTCCTACTCTCTTTGTCTAGTCTAATAAAAGAGGAAACATTCTCATATATTTTCTTCAAAATCATAATATATGGGGTATCTATGCTTTTTCTTTCCAGTGCCCGAAACATTGCCTTATGCTGTATGGAGTCAAAAGCCTTTTCATAATTCCACAAATGCGAGGCATAATGGTGTTTTATATTCATTTGCTTTCTCCATTAGCTGTGATATTACGTGAAGGTGATCCATAGTTGAGAATCCTGTCCTAAAGCCAGCTTGCTCTTTCGGTTGATTCTCATCAAGTATTCTTTCTAATATGTTAGTAATGACCCTTGTGAACAACTTGTAGATGTGGGATAACAAGCTAATTGGTCTATAATTTCCAATTTTTGATTTATCTCCTTTCTTATGCAGCAAAACTATGACTGCATTATTCCACTGCTTAGGCGTCACACCTTTTCTAATGCATTTTGTGAAGAGCCTTCCCAGTTTTTGTGTTATGTCTATTCCTCCCAATTTTAACAACTCTACAGTAACTTCATCTTCCCCCGGGGCTTTTTGATTCTTCATTTTCTTCAACGCATGTTCTACCTCATCAGGAAGAATATCGGGTATGTTGTATGTGTTGCTAATTTGCGATCCATCTTCCCCACTGCTGGCATCATTCCCTTGTTCCTTGTATAATTCGCTATATTAGCCTTCTGCTATTTGAATTATGCCTTCTCTGCTAGTTATAAGTACACCATCGCTATCCTTCAGTTTCAGTATCATTTGTCGTTCTGTATTACTGCTCATGGATGCTAATTTAAGTCCTTTGTTTTCCATTAATGCTTGTTCTACTTTTCCTGTGTTAAATCTTCTTATATCCTCTCAATGGCTTTGCATAACTCAGTATACTCAATTTTCTCCTTGTCAGTGTTTATCTTGCTCTTCATTTGTCGCCTTCGGTTCATCATAACAAGTGTTTCTTGACTAATTTTTTCTTCTTTGGATTTCTTTTTCCCTATAGGTTTCTTGGGCTTTATGACTTTCAGAAAGTTGTAATATTCCTTGTTTATATCTTGATCCTAAGCAGTCTGCAGAAGCTCAAACTTGTTCTTAAGTTCCTTAGATAGTATGAATCAGAGCTGTCATACTCAATATGTTCTACGTTGATAATAATATTAGTAAATTAATAAGAGGAGTTTACCTCAATATAGTACGTAGAACACTTCCGTATGATACCCTCCAGAAATTAAAACGGAAAAAACGAAAAAATCGACAACTTACCGGTACATTAAAGTAAAATATAAATAATTAAATAATCAATTTAACACCATTCAAAATCAATTTAAAACAATTAAAATTCAAATTAACGCAATTAAAAGAATCTAACGAAAATATTCAAAACGATTTTCCTTCCTTAAATTGATTATTTAAGTATTTATATTTTACTTTAATGTACCGGTAAGTTGTCGATTTTTTCGTTTTTTCCGTTTTAATTTCTGGAGGGTATCATACGGAAGTGTTCTACGTACTACATTGAGGTAAACACCTCTTATTAATTTACTAATGTTCTTAAGTTCCATACATACTGCTTTTTCTCCTCTTCAGTTTTCTCGAAGACCTTTGTGTTATTTACTCGAGTCAGTTTTTTCCTTTCCCTACATCTATATGAAGTGTGCATGTTATCATTCTGTGATCACTTCCAACATTTACCTTATTCAGGACAGTAACACCATTCACGATATATATTCTGTTAGCGAGGATGAAGTCGATTTCATTAGTTGTTAATCCATTTGGACTCTTCCATATCCACTCTTGTTTCGCCATTTTATTGAAAAAAGTGTTCATTACTGACAATCCTTGAGATTCTGCAAATTCCAAAAGTCTTTCGCCTCTTTCATTTCTTTCACCAGTTCCAAATTTCCTATAGTTCCCCTTTCTTCGCTGTTTTGTCTTTTTCCAACCTTAGCATTGAAGTCCCTCATAATAATAGTGTAGTGGGTTTTCTGCTCATCTAGAAGACTCTCAATTTCGGTGTACATTTCTTCAACCTCTTCATCATCATGGCTCGATGTTGAAGCATAAATCATTATAACCTTTAGCATGTACCTCATAGAAATCTTGAGTATTAGTCATGACACCCTTGGTGATGTACTTTTGAATTCCAAAATTTTGTTTTTTATATGTTTATGGACCAGAAACCCAACTCCACCTTCGCTCCTTTCACTGTTTCCATTGGTGTACAGCAGATTTCCACTTGGTAAACTTATAAGTGATTCATTTCTTCTTCTTGTTTCAGCCAAACCGATGATATTCCAATTCACATTTTCTAGTTACTTTTCCAGCTCTAATATCCTTCCTTCACCGATGAGCAATACTAGGTGTTAATTACTAGGCAATACTATGTGTTAAATAACTCATCAATCGGTGCAATACTACCATTGCATATTGGAAGCTTGAAGTGATAAACCCATGTTTAGTCGTTGCAACAAAGTTCCGACAACCCCCATTTCTTCCATAATGTAGTATGATTGAAGTCTTTTGGGTTTATGGTGGGCATCATGGCGTGATTCAATCTACCCTACATTTCGAAGGTATACCTCTAAAACGTTGTTCGCTGTCCACTAGATAGTCCAGCGAACCGAACCTAATGGTAACTTTCTAGGAAACATTGCATCAGCTCGTGTATAATCTCGTTGCCCTAATCTGCCTGATAGTGAATGGAGGAAGTCCGAATAATATTAATGCGGGCAGGGGATTGTAGGGGCCATTATATCAAGGAGCTGGATATATTTTTGGCCTATGCACTACATATCGAAAAATTTCATTACTTTATACATGTTCTCCGCCTTTACGCGTCATAAATTATACGCGTCATAAATAGTTAAACTAATAGAATAAACTAATTTGCGAAGAGATTTAAACTTCCCAAATCCTTTCTCGTTCATTTCACAAATATAAGTAATCTCAATGATGTCCATTTCCACTTACTGCCTGCAAAGCCTACTTACAAAATCCCAGCTATTGGTTGAGTCAACCACTGCTCATTTCAGTTGTCCAAATTATTCGATGTACGATTCCTTTCGCTTCTAAGGTGTACTTATGTATATGACCTTTCTGATATATCCTGAAACAGAATTACTAATTTGGAATCTCCTCTTTTCGCTCTTCTCTAGCTCTCTTTGTCCCATTCTGTCAAATTCATCTGTTGCTTTTATCGATCTCACGATTCCAATAGTTACTTGGAACTCTTTAAATTCATTTCTTTGAAAGTTGGCTTTCTCTGGTACAACTCTCCTAACAGTGATGTAATTTTCTTGGCGATTCCAAATTCTGAGGTTTTTACAATGACCAATTACATCGAACAGATTGTTTATTTACCTACCAGAGAGTCCTAACCACACTTCCAACTCTCTTGATCTTTTTGACACGATCAACGCTTCGAAGTATATGGTAAAGATAAATGGTTCTCTTGGCATCAGAGATCACAACTTGGTGATGATCTATTCTACAACATAAACTTTTTTTAGTGGCCATTCTCAATCTCGTGTTGCTTGGCATTGCAACCATGCAAAATGAGATGGTCTGCGAGCTTTCTATTCTTGTTTTTCTTCGTTGGACTGTTGGTTCAAATATGATGTCAATGATCTCTGAGATCGTGTTAGCAAAATTACTTGGTAGGGATGAAAACCTTTATACAACACTCTCGCTTAAAATCTCATCCTTTATCTAAGCCGTACTTTCCAATATATGTGCTAAGGCTGTTCAAGATAAGAACTTTACAAATCGCAGTAGATATGTATCCAAATCTCCAGATTCATTTTCTGCCTACACTAAAGTGCACTACAACTGAAAAGCAGTAATTAATCACACGAAAAACTAGATTTTGATCAGGCTAATAGTAAAAAACTTGGTTCGTGTTTAAACTGTGATCGACCATTCTGATCTCTTGACAAAGCTGTTGACCCCAGCTTTTGCCCATCTGTACTCCCACCTGTATTAAGCCTAATGGTTATATTGCCACCTCAACTAAAGATAAAGCCGACTTACCAGCATCTTACATTTATTTCTCCACTGAGTGTCTCCTGTAGTCTTCTGCAAAAAGGATGTCAAAAGAATTTTGAGCAATTATTATGCAGAAAGCTCCCATGTCTGTGGTATTTTTCCCCAAGTGTTTGAAGGAAATTGCAATTTTCATGTGTTTTAAGGAAATTGGAAAAAGACAAGTGTTTAAAGGAAATTGCAGTTTTCATGTGGCACAGGTGCATTAAAGAAGGTCGAGAATCTGCGGCCACAAACTCTCGTGGGTAGTACATTTGGTAGGATCACTTTCCTTCCCACACTGGGCGGAAAATGAGTTCCAGTCAATGACAAGAAGAATTTTTTTGGCCTTTTTTCACAACGTGGCTGAGTTAGTCGGTCTCAGGCGACGATATCATGTTTTTTTTTTCTCCAAGAAATTCCAGTTTTTTCGGGAATTCGTCCAGCAAACAGAAAATCGACCTCAGAACACACACAATTTACAGACAATATATAAGGAGCAACATGGCCTTAGTCGCCCATGCTCCTAAAACCCAATAACAACAACACCTGTGCCGCAATGACCACTCACAAATACCTTAAAAAAAAGATTCTAGGTGTGCTTCTACGAGTGGGTTCATTGATCGGACAAGTGTGTTACACTTCGTAAAGGAAAGAGACCTCAGCGGCCAAGATTAAAATTGTCAATTCCACTATTAACAAAAGTTTGCAGTTTCAGTTTCGTAAACAAAAGTTTGCTGATTATATTCGAAAAAATTTGGAACGTAGACAAATGACTGCTTTTATTCGAATCATAAAAGGATTTATGCGTTCTTTGAGTAAATAGCCATACGAGATTGGAATTTTTGACCACAGTCCACTATTCGTCAGGTAGTGATTGTGACACTACCATTTCTTATTTTATTTATTTATTTTTGCTGGTGCACGCAATCCCAGGAATGAGCCTATTTATCCATTCTACTTTTTTTTTTCTTTTAATAAAATACGTATTCTGTGCTGATAGCACAGAACCAGTGATAAAATGCTACTTGTATTCCGCGAGACAGTACGATATCTAATTTCGCACTTCTGATGGTAATTATGTTGGATCCATCCAGCAATGAGGTTGAATAATCTAGTTAGCTATCAGTTGAACAATCAGATGTACAATGCTTACACCGCAAGCCTATATTGGCACATTGCTATAAATACAGCAGTATGTGCAAAAACATTTCTTGGCTTCAGTTATTTAAAAGCAATCGCCACGCATGTTTAAGTTCATAGCGGAATATTGTCTGACAGAAGTTACAATGATTTTTGTTCAATAAGGGCAAAATTTTGGGAAAATTCTTCGAGTACTAAAGAATGATTCCAGAAATCTTTCACTTACATACTTCAAACAAGTGAGCCAAGCTTTTGGAACACAACACGCTAAAAAATATGCATTTGGGTTGGGTAACTTGAGTGAACCAATCACAGATAAGATTGTTCCGTTGCTAATATCAGCTGACTGTGCAAGCTTTTCAAGTTCATCTCTTCTTACAAGTCTTTTCCTCTCTACATTTCTATTTTCAAGATATATCAATCCTAATTTCATTTTTCCTAGTTTAGAATCATAGAAAGGGGGATGATGCACAGTTTGAACATTCCTAGCTTAGATCAGCAGAAAATTGGAATAAACCTTGTCCATGGTATGTGTTATGCATTGTCTATAAATTATTTTGTATCTTGACGGGAGGGGGTCGTTTCTTTTTCAAGAAAATAAATAAGTAAATGAAATAAATAAAAATAAACAAATAACTGAAATAAATTATTATAAACGAATAAATGAAATAATTAATTTATGTAGTTTATGAAATTATTAATTTATGAAATTATTAATAATTTTTATATTAGCAGATGTAAATATATTGTGTTAGTTTTATAAATAAAACTCTTCTTTATTTTCAGGGTTTGAACAATATCAAAGTGATAAATAAAATGAGGAGGTTTTATACTAAGTGGACTCTCGGAAATGAGACATCTACTCTGGAGAACACCATTGAAGGAATTTTGTTTTTTAAAGATCTACTTTTTTTTTGTGCATATGTGCACCGGAAAATATTGATTGCTATGCTTATACCCTTGATTTTGATATTATTTGCGCTTATACCTCGCATCCCGTTTTTCGATATTTTAGACAAGACCTACAAGATTGCTGTGGAGACCTCATTAATTGTTAAAACTTTAGTTCTCAAATACATCTTTATCAGAGTGCTGCTCTTCACAGGTGACTTCATATTTACTAAAAGTATCATTGCAGTTCACGTAGATAAGATGGAACCAGAAGTATTTAGAAGTATATAAAAAATTATGGAATCACTGAGAAGAATATCTACAAATTTATACTTTTTACTGTTGAATAACGCTGTTATTATTTCCTTTAATTATGAATGTATCTAACTTCTACTTACTATAAATATACTTCTAGTTACTAACGGATAACAGCCGCTTGTGATCATTGTCGGAAGCGCAACTAGGATTTGGTGAATGAGGATCTGGACATGAGCGCCGAATAAAGTTAAAGAAAAAAAAGCCCCAGATTGAGTCAATTTATAATTAATTTTAAAAAAAAATTAAAAATTACTTATTGACTAAAATTAAAATTATTATTATTATCAAAATCAATTTCTATAAACACTCGTGGCATTTTTTTTTTTTTTTTTTGTAAAAATTAAAGACTATTGGATTAAGTTATTGGATAATAACTTATCCTAATATGGGTTGAATCTACGTGGTGTCTGATAAGTGATTTCCTATTTTTAAGTTATGGTAACATCTTTTAATCGATTTTGATGAAACCATTAAATGATTCATTTCTCTTTGAGCTTTAGAAAGTTAACGCGAGTTTCTTTTTCAGATGAATCATATCAGCAGTTTTGAGTGTGCAAGAGAGAGTCAAAATCGTAGCCCGCTACTAGGTTTGAGGATCCATTATAAGAGTTCAAGGGTGGTGGATAGCGAAACGTAGAATCTATGCAGCGCTGGAAGCAAAAACAATAAAAAAAAAAAATCCATCAGAAGTTAATAACAACAGCCTGAGTCACGATAGGAAGAGAAGTTACGTTGAGGTGGAAAGAAGGGTGGCCAGAGCTGTTTGATAACAGTGTTGTGAGCAGGTTGTGTAGCAAGAAAGGCTAAAGTTCTGCAAATTCGGGTTAGTTCGTTTAAGTAAATGTGTCGAAAATGCTCGGGCACATACGGAATTTTAAAATGTAGTATCAAAATCTCAATAACTTATGAATCATACAGCATTTGTTTCATTAGTATCGGTTAAAATATGAACACATAATGATAACTCAAAAATAGAAAGTGACTATCATAGTAAGAGGTGTGAGCTTCAGTTTCATGAGGATGGAGGTCTATAGCGGATCGATGTATCACTTGGACTCTAATTGGAAATACAACTATATGCTATTGGATACGGGTTTATTATAAAAAAAATATTCAATGAATTTATTCTGGAACTAACAAACACATTCGTTCCAGTATGTTTTATTTTTCGTTAAAAGAACGTTAGAACCATGAAGGGGGATATGGGAAAACGGGTCAGATTGTTATAAATCAGTGGTATTCTTAAATCAGAAAAGCTTTTGAGGGAAGGGCTGTGTAGAATATATCCTGTTATTCTAAAAAAAAGGTTTTATGTGAGTGCATCATCCCATTGACAATATTAATAGATTTACAATTAGACTTTCGAATGACCCGCCCTATGGAAGCGCCCGTATCACTTCATTCCAAAAAAAGGAAGTGTGAAAGATGCTGTGGGGAAACTGCGAATTGAGAATACGATTCAGGATTCTCTCGACAGGAATCCTTAATGGATAAAACCATGGATGCGTGAATAGGGAAGTCTTACCTGGACAATTAATAATAATTTCTGGTAATTATTATGACGAGATCGTAAAACAGTTCGAAATAAAAATTTTCTTCGATTTTATTGCGAAGCTTTTGATACGTTTCCTTACGTTCATATACAAACTGGATCCTTCCTTTCAGGAGTTTGGAGAAGAGGGGAGACATCGAATAATCATAAATGTACATTCTTCCAATATGTAACACGTGGAGTCCGTCAGAGATTAGTGTTGGGGCCACTCTCCTGTTTCTAACCTTCTTTAATGACATTGAGGCGGACGTATGTAGGAAAACTTCAGAGTTTGCTGACGAGTACCAAGCTATGCTGCTTCAAAGTTACTTAGATCGGTTGCAGTTATATTCGGAAAAATGACAACTTCAATTCATTAAAAATGGAGAGGTGTGGTTTGATCACGTACTGGCTCAGTCATTCAATCATAAATTCAGTTTTATGCATAAATTGAATCACCGCATGTTGAATTGGTAGGTGGAATGAATTAAAGCTTCTCTTCACTTGCGTCATTGCGTTCGTTCTTTAGTAAGAGGATTAACTAATGAAAGAGGGAGCAGAATTCGTGTGCAAGTCTATTGGCGTACGGCTTAGTTTTTGGAGACAGCATTGAGTTTAGTGAAATGGTCGTTTGTGAGTTCTCTATGCATAATCAGAGTTGTATATGTGCAAGCTTCTAGTAGTAAACAGAGTTGATCAATTTTAATCTGAATTCCTTTGAGTATTGAGGACTTCAACGTTGCAGTATCTTATCCAGTGGCAGATTACGTCAACAAGCGAGGTTGATTGTGGGTTGACAGTCAGTTTTGCAATGCCTAGATGTCTAGTAATTTTGAATTGCCATGTCCCCGCATTGGAACGCATGCAGGGTTGTGTTGGATTTTTTTATCCTGTCGTATTGAACGGCTGTTTTGTGTTTTTAACTGTGGAACTGAGTCTTCTATATGACTCTCCTATGTAAACTGAGTGACAGAAATCATGGGATGCCTACCTAGTAACGGGTAGGCTCACCTTTCGCCCAGATAAGGGCAGTCAAACGATGAGGCATTGAGTCAACTAGTTCACGTTGACTCAATGCCTCATCGTTGACTCACGAAAGCGTTCAAAGGTATTTCCATTCATACTTGCTGCATCGCTGTCCATAATTCCGTCGCATTCATGTGTGGGGGATCCAAAACTCGAACGGACCTTTCCACAGCATCCCAAAGATGCTCCACATGGTTCATGTCCGATGAATGGGAGGCCATTCCATGGTGGTAAAATCTGCAGAATGTTCTTCGAACCATGTTCTGTTCACCAGGGCTATGTGGGAAGGCGCGTTTTCCTGCTGGAAGAGTCCATTGTCCTGTGGGTGCAAGATGGCCATGAAGGGATGCAGATGGTTTGCAAAGAAGGGCAGTTCAAAGATGCGTCTAGACGTACCAGAGGTCCCAACGTGTGCCGTCGACGGCCACGTTCATCCACCACCTTTTTCCGCCTACATCGCTGTCCACGATGAGATGTTAATCCGGAAATGGCGTATTCCCGATACTATCGAACGAGGATAGTGCAATCGCTGTACCACCTCCGAGATAGAGTGACCCACGCGTCTGGCAACCGCTATCATCCCTCTTTTAAACTCAGTTAACTAACGATATTTATTCATACTGTCATCGATTTACTGTCTACATGAATGCCGTGTACCTATACGAGCATGCCAAGCGGTGGGTTCGTCACTAGCGAGAAGGGTGACAGCGTAGCATTGCCCAGGAACCAGGTACTGTATCTCATGAATTCTGTCCTTTAAGTGTATGTACTGCCACATTTGCAGTCGGTTTTGTAAATAGGACCCTTGGGATTGTTGGAGTACTTAGACTGGTGTTTTAGTATCTGTTTTACGGATTGCAACTCCACAACAGCGTGAGGATCGTCACTGATGACGAAGCCAGTGATTCCATTAACCTCACTTTTGTGCAGTTACTTCAGAGTTCAGGCTACAAGAAGATCCAAACTAAAATGGAGTTACAAATTTCTCAATACATTTTTAACATATTTTTCAGATCCTAGCTAAAAAAAAAAAAAAAAAAAAAAATGTAACTTTTCCCTGGTTGAACTGTTTGCAGTATTCATGGGGTCGGTCTGATTAGAGCAAAAGACACCATGCGTGATTCCGAAATCATAGAGCAGTTTTCAGTTGTTTGGTTGAGTCTTTCATTGCCATCAAGTTACATACTACCTTGAATTTCAGCAGTTTTTGAGAGAAAACTCATTTGGCAGGGGGTGAGGAAACAGCTACTAGACTGTCACCGATTTGAGCTGGCAGGATCCGGGATGATTCCTGCAGTATTCATTGTATACAATATTCCTCTGTGTTAAAAAATAATAATGAAATCGCAATAATTTAATAAATAAATATCATTAATAAATAATTCGGATATAACAAACTACACTAGACCAACATAGAGAAAGGGAAAAAAGTCTGTTAATTAATTTACAGCAGACGCTCTCATAGATTATCGAATTTGTAATACCTTTTCCACACAAAAATACTTAAATAATTTGGTCTATCATCGGACACTATATATTTATATATTTATTATTCTTATGATTTTAAATCACAATTTCAGAAAACTTATTTCTGCTAAATAATTTGTTATTGGTAAAGTTAAATAAATTTGGAAAGATGCCCGGCATTGTTTTATTTATCTGTTACATGGGCCTTTACTTGGCATCAATGCTATGCAAGGGTAAGCCTTTAACCATCAGAGTTATCTAAGGTGCCTTGTGCATTGCCTACGTTCCAGGGCTGGTTTGGATGTTCCTGAATCTCAATTAAAGATGTCCCAGAAAGCACCTGTGCACTTATCCGATTGCCTAGCGGTTTTTATAATAGGGCAATGATGTCTGTGCTCTAAAGATCTATTCAGCGTCGGAGTAAATAGAACCTGCAAATTGGATCAGCATTGTGTTTTTCACTCCAAGACCCTAACCATTAAAGTCAGGACTTGGAATGCCGAAAATAATGGTTCCTTACTATACATCTTGTGCTAAGGATAACGTGTAGCAAGCGAACAGGTAAGAGGCAAGGATGATTAAACAAAACATAGTTTATTAATTCTAGCATATAAAAAAAAACACATGTAAAATACCGTTTATACAAGGAGGTCTATTTCTTATCAAAAGGATAACATGATGTACTGAATACGAAAGGCTGATGATACATGTGTAATAATATGTCAGCGTTTTTCATGTGGTATTCAGTTGGCACTGCTCGTACTCGAAGAACCAACACTCATTCTTTAGTTCGACTCAGGTGCATATATATGCATTGTACGAACTCAATATGTAACAGTTTTAGCTTAATGAATTACATTAATACAGATGAATTCACTTGTGTCTTACACTCTAATTACTAAGGTGTCGTTAGACTGATCTACATTAGTAAGTGTTCCTACGAGGAGGGATGTTTCTTATTAGACTCTATCAAGTTAAGATTAAGGTAGGAACGTCTGACAGTTTCATTCATATTTAAGCTGTTGTGTCATAAAGTTAGGGTGAGACTTACCAGTAAAATCTTTGCTTTGTTCAGGAAAAGAAGTCTTTCTCCAATTCTCTTATCTAAATCTTAGTCTTCTTCTGATACCTTACGTCAGAAAGGCTTTGTTGCCTGTGATCGGTCAGAAGACGAAGTAAGAAGTCTTCAGAAGGCAGCAGTAGTAGGTCAGCAGCAAACGACTCTAGAAGTCTCTCAAGAAAACGTCTGAAGGAGTGAGAAGTTCCTAGCACAAGACTAGACCTTCTTTGTCTCTGCTCCGAATATACACTATGCAGCCACTTTATTAGGTACACTCCTGTTGTTCACAGAAACGGTTTGTCCCACAACGTTGCAAGTTACATGACCACAGTTGTGGATACAAATGCAGCAGAACAACTTTTCTAGTATCAATTAGGCGTACAAACCGTAGCAAGAATGGGAGAAAGGAGTGATCTAGTGGACTTCGAACGTGGCAGGGTAGTAGGTGCAAGACGTGCTGGAAAAAGAATCCCTGAAACGGCAGTTCTCCTGAACTCTTCGCGCATTCAACATCCTCTCAACGGCACTCCTGTGGAAGAAATGGCTTGTTGATGAGAGTGGTCAGAGGAGGATGGCTAGAATTGTTCAAGCAAACAGATGGGTCACAATGTCGCACATCACGTCAGAATAGCACATTAGTGCACAGAACAAATTATCGCAACGGACTTGTCGCGAATGGGCTACAACAGCCGGTGGCCACATCGCATACCTTTGGTACCGACGAAGAACAAGAGAGCATGCCTCCTGTGGGCACAGCAACACCAGCACTGGACTATTGAGGATTTGAAAACAGTTGCTTGGTCAGACGAGTCGAAGTTTCTGGTGCATCATGTGATAGAAGGCTCAGAATTTGGCGAAAACAATATGAATCCATGGACCCGTCATGTCTGACGACTACTGTGCAAGGTGGTGGTTGCAGTATTATGGTGTGGGAAATGCTTTACTGCCACACATTGGGTCAATTGATACCCATAGATTCACGTATGAATGCCACATCGTACCTAAACATCGTTACTGACCAAGTGCATCCATTCATCTTGACAGTTGATCCTCAGTCAGATGGTTACTTCCAGCAGGATAACGCGCCAGTGCAGAAAGCCCGAATCACTATGGAATGGTTCCCAGAACATGACATTGACTTTTTTTTGCTGCAGTGGCCCACTCAGTGCATGAATCTCAATCCTATTGAACATCTTTGTGATGAGCTGGAAAGGGCTGTTTGCTGCAGGCCTACACCTCTATCGAATCCTAAGGAACTGCTTGACACACTCATGTCTGCATGGTACTCCATTTCTGCACAACGTTTTCAGTATCTTGTTCAATTCATGCCTAGACGAATTCAGGCTGTTTTGAAGGCTAAAGGAGGCTCAACATGCTAGTAGGTAGGTGTACCTAATAAAGTGACAGCACAGTGTATATATCTCTTAGCCTTCTCCAATGCTTCTATTGGCTAAAACGCCAATAGAATAACAGTCGATGGATATCCCATCGACTGTTATTCTAGACTTCCCAGCGGCAGTCACTGGATTGAAAGTCTGATTCCCAACACAAGGAATTTGCAGAAACAATCAGCTTGCAGTTATAAGGTTCAGATTTCACCTTAAAGTCTGTTTCTTAATTGTCATTACTCTCTCTTCTCAGACGAAGAACATTTAATTTCTTTTCGTTTTATGAATATTATATCCACGATGTTCGTCAATATTCGATCGAGTAACGACCTTTTGCTGTGCAATTATCAGACAAATAAAGGTGGAATAGTATTGCAACTGCTGTCTTTAGCTGGCGTGGCATCAATGAACGTACGCTCAAAAAGAAGAGGAGCATCGTTATGCACAGGGTGAGCCTAACACTACAGGTATAGTAGTGACAAAAAGCATAATGCGACCTGGCGATGCAACAGCCCTCAAAGGCAAACGCAGTGTAAAAATTAAGACATTTTTACACTCCTCCCGACCAAAGCGAGAATTTTGGGCACGGGCAAAAGTTGCGAATGTCTAATATTCAGAGAGCCTGCACTAGGTTCCAAAGGTTCTGTAAAGGGTATTTTAATACATAATATAAATATACCTCTTACTATCTTGAGGTAACCTTAACTAATACTAGATAGTACCTAAAGAAAACATGTATTAAAAACTCTACACTATTTTACCTATATTTTATTTGAGTTTCATTTCCAAGTGGTCGAAAAATTGCATGGCGTATTCCAATATACAGCCAAATCATTCAGACACAAGGATGGCATTAAACACTTTCTACTTGGTTAACATCTTATACAACAACACCTTACCTTTGTTGGTACAGTCATACACAAAAACATCTTATTCATCTTCTGGGCTGTAAAGTTTAAATAAAAAAATTTCAAATGTTTAATATTTCTTTTATTTTATTAAGGTGAAGAATGTCTATATGTAACAGTTTTGTGTTATTGCAATAATGTTGCAATAAATATTTGGTGTTCACAAAGTTTCTGAAGGCCGAAGGGGGATGATCTCTTCTCTCTCCTTTTCTTGTTTTCGTGTGAATATAAAACGTAGCAGAGTCCTACTGTTTGCAGTTGTTCTCGGAACACTTCAACTCCGGCCGGGCTTCCTGAAGAAACGGTCTCCCACTGAGCTGGAATGATGCCGAGAGTTCACCTCTTCAGCAGCATTCTAAACTGCAGCTCCTCTTTCACTCTCTCCACTCGTTTTGTTGATATGATATAGAAACATAAACGGACATAGAATTAGTATCTATTCTACATTCTATACTGGTGTGCAAAATTTAAGGACCAATCAGGTTTTTATCTATAGCTTCTCAAAGAAGTGGCCTGGACAGGGGAAAAGCATACCAAAGGAACCTCGTGAGGTACATAAATGATGAAGGAAACAACACCGACACAACAATGGAAACAAAACGGTACAGAGGGACTTTATTGAAAAAATGGGTACATAGCACTGGCTGCCATGATACAGATGCATCACTGCCAAAGATGGAACAAAGGGAAGAGGTGGTCGTCAGTAAGAGATATCGCCACCCCCTAATGTCGATGCAGGTTTTGCACCGCCTGTCCATACTTAGAACAATGTTGTTGATAATTTCTTGCAGTAACATCGTCCATTCCTCTGTCAGCGCCATCTTCAGCTGGTGAACATTTTCTGGTGGGCGTGGATGTGCCGTTAGGCGTCTCCTCAGAGCGTCACATATGTGTTTGATGGGATTTAGATTGATGGAATGGGCAGGCCAATCCATACGAACAATATTCTCACTTTCCAAAAGCATATCAACAGCTGCAGTGCGATAGAGTGCGGCGTTATCATCCATAAACACGAACTCGGGGCCAATGGTATGTCGGAACAGACTCACATTGGGAAGGATTACCTCAGTACATTGGCATGCACCAGTTACAGTACTGCCTTCCAGTATCTGGAGTAGAGTACGACCATCCAAGATAACGCCTCCCCAGACGAGAACACCTCGACCTCCAGCAGTATCACCCTGCAATCCCGTTCAGTAATGTTTGCAGGGTGATACTGCTGCCGTAGCCGAGTGGTCAAGCATGCGGGTGCATAAGTACATATGCCTTGAGTAACCAGGATTCAAGCCATTGACTGCTAAATACGGTGTTGTTTCTTGTATTCTGTCTATCTTGTGAACTCATCTGACCTTTTGGTCACCGCGGAGTATAAACAGAAAATTTAATTATACCATGTGCCAACCTCTCGCCAGATTAGCTGATGTCCAGAATCGTTGCTGAGACTGAATCTACTCTTATCAGTACCTTAAGTAAAGATTTTGTGGTTGTAACCTTTAGAAATAGTGTTGGTCCTTAAGTTTTGCACACTAATGTAATACTCATGTACAAAGTATCACTTACTCATATTGCTGGATATGTTTGGTATTAGCAACATTTAATATTTAAAGGAATACCCATTATATATATATATACTGTATATATATAAATGGGTTTTTTTTTGTTTGTTTTTTTTACAAGCTGTATAGTTATAGCCATGTTATACACTTTGGCTAGACACCTTGTAAATTGACCATTACACGATATATAAAGTGTTTATAATTAATATAAATTAGATTACATATGACATCAATGTTTAACAATTACTGAAATTAATAAAGTATATATAATGGTTATAATGATATGATTAAATAATCAACAACATAACTACTCATGTAACAACACATTCACTTATGCAATTTCATGACCATTTACACTGTGCTGCCACTTTATTAGGTACACCTAGCTGGTAGCGTGTTGAGCCTTCTTTAGTCTTCAAAACAGCCTGAATTCTTCTAGGCATGGATTGAACAAGATGCTGAAAACGTTGTGCAGGAATGGAGTACCATGCAGACATGAGTGTGTCACGCAGTTCCTTGAGATTCGACGGAGGTGTAGGCCTGCAGTGAACAGCCCTTTCCAGCTCATCCCAAAGATGTTCAATAGGATTGAGATCCGTGGACTGAGCGGGCCACTGCAGCAAAGAAAAGTCATTGTCATGTTCCTGGAACCATTCCATAGTGATTCGGGCTTTGTGCACTAGCACATTATCCTGCTGGAAGTAATCATCGGACTGAGGATAAACTGTCAATTTGAATGGATGCACTTGGTCAGCAACGTTGTTTAGGTACGATGTGGTATTCAGACGTGAATCTATGGGTATCAATGGATCCAACGTGTGCCAAGCAAACATTCCTTACACCATAACACCATCCCCATAACTTTGCACAGTAGTCGTCAGGCCGACCGGGCTAGCCGAGTGGGTAAAGTACCTGCCCGGCAACCCAAAGGTCGCGGGTTCGATTCCCGCCTCGGGCTTGGATCAAAGTACTGCAAAAACCTTGGGAGGTGCAATATGGCCACAGAAGCCGATGCGCCAACAACTACCAAATCAAAAAAAAAAAAAAAAAAAAAATAGTCGTCAGACATGACAGGTCCATGGATTCATGTTGTTTTTGCCAAATCTGAGCCTTCCATCAACATGATGCACCAGGAACTTCGATTCGTCAGATCAAGCAACTGTGTCCAGTCCTGGATAGTCCCTGGTTGATATTGCTGTGCCAAAAGGAGGCGTGCTCTCTTGTTCTTCACTGATAACAAAGTTACGCGATGTGTCTGTTGTAGCCCATTTGCGACAAAACGCGACTAGTGGTTCGATTCGATATTTTGTTCTGTGCACTAAGGTTGTATTCTGACGTGATGTGTGACATTGTGGCCTGTTCGTTTGCTTGCACAATTCTAGCCATCCTCCTCTGACTACTCTCGTCAACAAGCCATTTTCTTCTGCAGGCGTGCCATTGAGAGGATGTTTTCTGTTTGTTGCACTATTCTCGATACACCCTTGAAACTGGTGCATGTAAAGTTCAGGAGAACTTCCGTTTCAGAGACGATTGGTCCAGCATATCTTGCACCTACTAACATGTCATGTTTGAAGTCTGTTAGATCACTCCTTTTTCCCATTCTTGCTACAGTTTGTATGCTTTGTAGGCCTCCGTAGCCGAGTGGGCAGGAGCGGGAGTGCAGTAGCACACGCTCTTGAGTAGACCGGGGTTCAAGCCCCTGACTGCTGAATACGGTCCATCTGCCAACCCGCACTGGACCAGCGTGGCAGATCATGGTCCATTTCCCTCAGCATGATTTGTTGAGGAGGCTTCCATCCTGCAGTGGGTTGATAATGGCTGCACTTTACTATGCTCTTGATACTAGAAAGGTTGTTCTGTTGCATTTATATCCACAACTGTGGTCATGTGGCTTGCATCGTTTTGGAACAAACCATTTGTGTGCACAGCAGGGGTGTACCTAATAGAGCAGTAGCACAGTGTATGTGACAACATAATTACTCATGTAACCACGCAGTTAGTTACTATAATATGTAAATAATGTGTAAATATAAAAGACAGATAATATGTAAATATAATATAAATTTGGATAAATACAATGATTATATCTGGATATCAACTTCTAGTTGCAAACAAGCAATCTTTTTCTTTATACAAAGTTTTATTTATACAAAAGGCAAGCGAAGCAACCACCCTCAATCGCAAATGAACAGTAAAAATTAACACATTTTTACATATCTTTTATTAATTTAAACTTGACCACAATTTTAAATAATTTTTCATGTGAAGATGAAAAAACTAGGAATTTCGATATATTTTTCACAATTACTAGACTTATAATTAATTATCACATAATTTATGGTATCAGTATCAAATTTTTTGCACTTTTTTTAATTCGTGTCATAAAAGAAACTTAAAAGTTTTCCAAATGCAGTTTCTAGACTAATTAATTTTATAATTAATTTGTTTTGTCTATTAATACGTCAATTGTATTGACACAAAAAATTGTTTCTGTCTCTTAATAGAAAAAAAAAATGCACACATAAATAAAGAATATTTATTGCACATTGAATTATGTGTAACTTTTTCTTCAGTGAATGGAGTTGACAATGCCAGGGGTTTACAAAAAGTAAAAGTTTATGCAGATGTAACGATTTAATATTACAATATAACAGTTTAAGTTTAATCTTGTAGATCAATGATTAGTGTAGTTACAGTTAAAATTTATTAAGTTATGAGATTAATTACAATTACTATGCAGAAAATGCATAAATGTAATAAAACAATTTAAGATTTATACTTCTACTGGCGAAAAGGCCAATCTGCACTATGCCAAGAAAAGCCGCTAAGGGGCTCACTGGACGATCGTTGTTTAGTATTCAGTTTATTATGATTATTATTAAATCCGTTTAATGTTACAACAAATATTTGCTGTAACATTAAACGGATTTACGAAGCCGTCCAGTTATAAGGGTGTGCAAACAGGCAAGAAAAGCAATTATTTACAATATTATTTGCAAAATGCAATTATTGACAATGTTACAAGAGGAAATTACTTTTAGTATCTTACAAAGTTAGACGTTCAACAGTGATTTTATGTTGCCTTTCACTCTATAGGATATTACTTAGAAGAAGAACTCTTTATTGTGTACACATTGCTGTACACAACATACTTTATTGCTACAAGCCACATAAAAGGAATAACACAACATATAAACAAAGTTGAGAGGGGAAAAACAATAGCTTTATGACCAATTATATAACATGATTAAAGCTTGGAGCGCACAATAACAAATTAGCACATGAAAATATATTTACAAAAGCGTGTTATCAAGTGACGTTATTTCCAGGGAGAAGTCCTTTTATAGTGCAGGTGCAGGACAGTCATCTGAGCAGATGCGGAAAGCTGTGAACACTGGAGTAATGGATCCGTCCTCGGGAACCGGTTCTAATGTCCTATGACGTAGCCTGAGAAGGAAGTCGATGGAGTAAGTTCTGCCTATATTTCTTGTCGACTGTGAACTTGCAGAGGTTGCCGTCCAAGGAATGTATGCGTCACAGCATTTGCACGGCATCACAGCATCAGATAACTTCAACCGGTTTGGGGAGGCCTGAAGGACTAGATTGACCCTAACGCTTGGTACTCGGATCCTCCATTCGCAGTTAGCCCAGAAGTCTCAGAAATAATGCCAACCATTATTTTGACAGCAAAGACGAGTCTTCTCTCATGAATGATGGCAGGAAGACGACTGATGTTGAGAGCTGCCGTCATCTAGGTGGTCCTTGGTGCAAGGGGAAGCCGAAATTTCCATATGGCCCACTTATGATGAAGTGGGCCATATGGAATGTGATGATATTGATGAAGGTATATCAGGCTTAATGTCGAAGTTTGCAGATGATACAAAGGTTGGCAGGGTTGTTAATGACAGTAATGGCAGTGTGCTACTGCAACAGGATCTAGATAATTTTGGCAGATGGGCTAAGAAGTGGCAACTGAAGTTTAACCTTTACATGTGCAAAGTACTGCATATGGGTAGAAGTAACCCCAGAGAAACGTACCAACTGTGTGGTACTACGCTTAAGGTGGTAGAAAATGAAAAAGACCTGGGAGTAATTGTGCAGTCAGATATGAAGTTTTCCGAGCAATGCAGACAGGCTGCCAGGGCAGGTCATGTGGTTTTGTCAATGATATATAGGAAGTTTGCTAGCAGGGAGAAGGAGGTGATTGTCCCTCTGTATAAGGCAATGGTCAGGCCACGCCTTGAGTACTACGTACAAGTCTGGAGGCCTCATTTTAGGAAGGATGTAGATTTACTTGAGCGCGTACAGAGAAGGGCAACAAGATTGGTGAGGGGAATGAAGGGATCCTCTTACCAAGAGAGGCTTAAGTTCTGCAAATTGGAGTGGCTGGAGACTAGGCACCTGCGCGGTGATCTGATTGAGGTGTATAAGGCCTTGAATGGGTTCAGCACGCTGAATTCTGATGGAATCCTTCCACTTGTTCAGATTACGAACCTAAGGGGGCATAAATTCAAATTAAGAAAAGACAGATGCAGAATAGATGTGCGGAAATTTGCCTTTAGCCAGCGGGTGGTTAATTGCTGGAACGAACTTCCATCTATCGTTGTGGAAGTTGATAGGTTGAATAAATTTAAGGAGGAACTGGACAGGCATTTGGAGGGAATGGTGTGATTTTTTTTTTTTTTTTTTTTCGGCTGATGCTGCATAAGCTCATACACTTGCTTTCTTGCATCACATGCCACCACCACTACTACTACTACTACTACTTCAATAACCAGCATTTATCCAGGAAAATCTGTCTAAGATGCGTCGTAGTAGTTGAAGTCAAGACTTCGGCGCCATAGAGTATAACCGGATAGGCACATGTCTTAATGTATCTGCACCCAAGAGCCTGGTCGTGGACGTGAATAAGTTGTTACTTAAGCATCCACCCGAGTCGACAGTGGAGGTGGTCTGTGTGTGGAACAAAGGAGAGCTTCTGGTCAAAAATAACGTCCAGATCGGTACGTTGTTAGACAGCAGCAGTTGCGGATCCTCTTAAAATGGTTTGCATTTTAAGAGGATCCGCGTTGACTTTCTCACTCAAACTCACTCGTTTGAGTGAGAAAGTCAACTGTTTAGACTTCCCAGGATTGACGTGAAGACCGAAACCGGAGAGGAAGGCCTTAAGGTTCCAGAATTTTCTGGAGAGTTAAGGCATTGATATAGTTAGCAGGGTATCCAGGATTGATGGGAGTGAACAGTTTTATGCCATCAGCAAAGGTGATGATATCAGTTCAGACCGTCACAAACGGCAAGAGAACAGCTGAGAACAAGATTCTAGACAGAATCCCGCCTTGTGGGGCTCCAGCTGTAATTGTACTGGTGTAGCGCAGATTGCCATCGCGAACAATAACAGTCCTATTCTCAGGCATTGTCTGAATAAACCGAGATACGTCTCCGCCAGTGAGATAATACTAAAGTAGTGGCGTACATCGACGTCCAGGCAGCATTTGATTCCATATTCGTGAACGGATATGGAATCAAATGCTGCCTGGACGTCGATATACGTAGAGGCGATTTCTGAAATGTGCTCAAATACCTCGAGGATCTTGGTAGGGTGGTCACTAGATTTGTAGCGGTGGATCTTGATCAGGTAGCACAGTGGATCTGCAGTGACTGTTGTGGCATTATTTGGGTAGCTAACGTTATCAGAAGAGATTTCTCAAAGAGCCTTAATAGACTTGATGCAGAGGAAATTGTCCGAAACTAACTGGGCTGAGAAGTAGAGCGTATTTTCGGCAGCGGTTTCACTAGACAGACATAGGAAGGAAAACTTTTTGACGAAGAATCTTGTTAAATAATGACAGGATAGGATCAGGAACAAATTTATCAGCCATTTGAGCATTAACTGAGGAATCCCGTTGGCACCGGATGCGACTGTAGGTGCTAAGCTATTTATTACGTCGACCAGCTGATATTTGATGAGGTGAAATGAATATACGTTACGTGATCTGTGGAAATCGGATTGGTTGGGAATTCCATTGGTGTAGTGGAATTTGGCTGAGCGGCGAACCTAGTTATATTGTAGATCCCACTACTCAGATTGAGTGAGTCTATGGTGTCATCTGATTGGCTTCTACGGAAGCGCTCCCCTTATTTATGGTATCCTCTAGGTAAAGTTTAATCGCCTTGCCCTTGTTCCTAATAAAACGCTATAGCTCGGGAGAAGGCAGTTCTGTCCGAGGGTGAGCCGCAGTTTATCAGGAGGGGAATGAAGGGATCCTCTTACCAAGAGAGGCTTAAATTCTGCAAATTGCAGTGGCTGCAGACTAGGCACCTGCGCGGTGATCTGATTGAGGTGCATACGGCCTTGGATGGGTTGAGCACGCTGAACTCTGATGGGATTCTTCCACTTGTTCAGATTACGAACCTAAGGGGGCATAAATCGAAATTAAGAAAAGACAGATGTAGAATAGATGTGCGGAAATTTGCCTTTAGCCAGCGGGTGGTTAATTGTTGGAACAAACTTCCATCTGTCGTTGTGGAAGTTGATAGTTTAAATAAATTTTAAGGAGGAACTGGACAGGCATTTGAAGGGAATGGTGTGATTTTTTTTTTTTTTTTTTTTTGGCTGATGCTGCATAATCTCATACACTTGCTTTCTTGCATCACATGCCACCACTACTACTACGACTACCTCTTATGCATATCCTGTTTGACGTGGAAGCTTTCAGAGACTTTTGGATTCCATCAGGCCTTTGAATGCTCTGTGTTGGTCAGCTTCTTCGTTGCGGCATAGAGAGAGACAATGGCTATCCACCTTGTCATCAGGTCAATCCGGAGTTCGGGGTTGCATTCCTCTTCTTATTGTTACATCTCGTTCCATCTTCTTCATTCGAGTGGTTTAATTCGGGCTGCTTCCGTTCTATAGTTGAAGTAAGCTGTGCGCTTCAGATAGGCTCTTCATTCTGTATTGCTTGCTTTCGAAGTATTTCACAGGGTCCATTGTCAGTAAATTAAAAAGGTTGACTGCGTTGTCTAGAAAGAAAATCTTTAGGCAGGAGAGGTTGGACAGTATAGAATGTATCGGTAGGTAGGGGTTTCCACTACTACGGCCAGCACATGGAGTAGCGATAAATCCTTGAAGACTGGTGGTGTTGATCACACCAGCAAGCATCTGAGAAAGAAGAATATTCCTGGATGCTATGTGAACTCTCTAGTGAGTGATATGTAGGTTGGCATATAAAACAGCCCTGGAGATGCCGAATAGGTTGTGTGTGTGTGTGTGTGTGTGTGTGTGTGTGTGTGTGTGTGTGTGTGTGTGTGTGTGTGTGTGTGCGTGTGTGTGTGTGTGCGTGTGTGCGTGTGTGCGTGTGTGTGTGTGTGCGTGCGTGCGTGCGTGTGTGTGTGTGTGTGGACATGTGTTTTTGTAAAGGGCGGCTCCTAGAACTCACGTGAGTTCTAGGAGCCGCCCTTTAGTTGTGTTAAGGTCGAGAGGGAGGGTGTCTGCTATAATTTGGAGAGCTGCTGTAGAGACTGTACAGCAGATTCGATGGGTCGCCAGTAACATAGCTCTTTGTATAGAGTTTAGCTTTTCTTTCATCTTAATGATGGGATCTCTGTGAAACCAGGCCCCGGCAGCATAGGTTACTATTGGGAGAAAAAAATCAAATTATTATTTTAGGGTTGCCCGTAATTAAATACATTAACCCGTATTTGTATCTATAAATTGCGTATGTTCTATGGTTGATTTGCCTGTTTTGCTGGACGAAAAAACCCCAGTTACTTGGGAGAAAAACCTTGCTATCTACGCCTGAGACCAACTAACTCAGCCACGGAGTGAACTATTGGGAGAAAGACCCGGCCAGCAATCTGTTTATATACGACGGCGGAGCAGAAGACCAGATTGGTGATGCGTATATTGTAGTTGGTTGTAGGCACCGCTGGACGTATCTCCGGACTACATCGTCATTGAATAACCCTGCCAGTTTTTGTCGAATTGCCCACATCGCCGAGTAACTTTTCATGGTTGAAATATGCTTCTGAAAAGTGAGGTCCTCATCACATGTCCAGCGGAGGTCGGTGTGAGACTTCACTTTCGTTATCTATATCCGTTGTGATACGCTCTGATGTCATTTTTGATTGTATTTTTCGAAAAGTTGATTGAACTGATTTAAATATGCTTATATCCAGACCTATTTGCAGTAAATAGGCTACAAAGTTGTTGATCAGGGAAGAGAATCGCTGATTTATGAAGTGAGTTGCTATATAATTTGAGGTCACCCGCATATGATGAAAAATCAGCGTCATTGCTAGGAAGTTCAAGTGCAGCGGCGAAAAACACACGACAAGACACCTCTCTGCAGTATTCCCGCGTTACAGTGCACTGCTGTTTGAAGGATTTATGGTTGATGATGAGTTGTCTTGGTGTAAGGATGAAGTAGATGGTTTTTAACAGACTTCCTGTAATACTAAAGTATTTTTCCAGAATGTAGATGAGAACGGGAATTGAGAGCTTATCATAAGCTGATGATATATCAAAGAAGATGGCGTCCAGCTGAGATTAACTGTTGATAGCTGTTTGAGTTTTAAATAGTGTGTCCAGTAGGTATGTGCACATCTTTTGGGAATCATATGAAGATGTTTAGGTCTGTGAGAGAAGCATTGATCGATCAGTGTTGATAGGATAGTTTTCTCAAACACTTTTAACAGAGAGCAGTTCACTGAGATTGTTCTGAAGTCGCTTTAGTCTCTTTAGGGTTTCTTCTTTTGGGTATGGATAGTACCCTGTAGTGATTTCACCTTGTCGGGATTGTTCCAGGATTTAATATCTGATTAGAGGTTGTGTAGAAGGGGCTCCACAATGAAGGCACTCACTGCACACTTTAACCATGAATAGAGGAAAGCCATCAGGACCAATTGTAGATTTATTTGAAAGTCTGTTGATGGAATTTGATTAGCAACTGTTGTCTTGTTAGAGCTATAGTTGAAAGTCATTATGCCGAATGACATGATAAGTAGCTCAGATCAGACAGTCTATATCTGCTGATAGACAAATTATGCCCTGTCACTTTGGCTCAAAATGAGTGTGTCAACAAGGCTGGTGGATTGTTCCTATCTTGGCTATCACAGCATCATCTATACCAGTTACAAATCACATGTTCTCGCATATTTACAGGATACCTGAAGGTTCAAATTGCATCCAAAATATGCAGTTACAGAATTATGAGTGAATCACTTTTCATTTATATATTTCGTAGGCTCAGTCGATTGATTACAACACGAAGAGCATCTCAGTGAGTAAAAAATGGACCAGTCGTTTCCGCGTGGTTGTACAAAAGGAGTTCTTAACCTCAGTTCAGGTTTGGGTATTCTGCATGAGCAGTTTCCTGATCTCGCTTCTCTGGTGGGAAACCACAGAAGCGAGAATGGAGAGGAATAAACTTTCTTGACATTACTGGAAGCTACAGAAGTTTAAATTTCCAAGGCATACAATAGTGTCGGATAAACATAGGAGCTAACATACTATTTTGCTTTTACAGTTACGTGGAACAGCTGAAATTTAGTCAACTTGTGCATCCGTCAGGATTTGTATAATATCCTTTCGATGTGGTGAAGTCATGCCCGTGTGTAAAAGATGACACCAGAGTTAGTGTGCATCCTGACAATTGCGATAGTCGTGCCTGCGAGTGAGAATCTAAGAACTGTACATTTTTATTCGGGAAGAAAACCATGTATAAGTCAAAATAAAATAGCTAGACTCTCAAGTCTCTCAGAGACTGACTGACTAGAGTCGGTAGCGAAGTCTAAGGAATGGTACTCTGGGTTTATCTGATTATCGTGTTTCAGATCATCAGCGTACCAGATGATATTCTTAAAGTTACACAAAGGTAACTTTAAGAATATGATGATCCTTAAAATCATGCCATAGTTTGCCTTGCGGGTGATCGTTCTCTCCTGAAGAAGTGCACGAAGAAATTATAGGATGTACACGATGAAGAATTTCTTCAAACGGCACAAAATATTGAGATGTGGAAAGACCTTGAGAGGATATGTGGTAGTAGTGACCTTTGGGGCCAAATTTACGAATTATGTACTAGTAAAATTAAACACTGGGAGATATTGCATGTTCAATTCAGGCTAGTGATGGTATTTCTCGAACGTGGGAAGAAAGTGTGGGTTTGATTTTAGATAATTTGGTGAGTGACATGAAGGCATATGGGGAGCCTGATGACAGTGAAAACAATTACTTTCAAATTAAATTGCTTAATGAAAGTTACAGAGGCAGTTGGGAAGAGCGCAGCTTCCCGATGAACGAATTAGAAATCGCAGTAGAAAGAATCAAGAACCATAGCCATTGTGTTAGACGGGCTGAAGAGGAGATACTCTATCACAATATGCATAATTGAGTGTTTCAGTTCTCCTTTTATTACCATTATATTCTTAATTCATATGTAGGCTTAGTTTTTTTTTTTTTTTGCTTGCCATATTCTAATATACTAACCTCAGTCAGTATGAAATAAGTTTTTTATTATGTCGGAAAGAAACATTATCAATAATGATATTAATATGTCCTTGAATTAAATTTCATCCCAAATATTTGCATTTTTTACTGACCGCATTAAAAATTCTCACAATATTATTACAATAATTTTTGTTATTCAAATTTTTTTTTTTGGTTCTTAACGAAATAGTATTTTCAAAACTGAACTAAAAATTTTACAGATTCATAATGAGAACTGCTTAAATTTTTGAGAGTAGATAAATTAAAATTTACTGATAATAACGTCCACTTATGGGTGAAAAAATAAAAACTGTTTCTCTGGAATAGGCCGAAAACATTAATGATTTCTGAATTTCCTTTTAATTCTACGCCGATTATATTTAACGAACAAGCTGCGCAAGTTATTCAGATAACATTTTCTTGTTTAGGGCGTGCATACCATTACATCTGCCAGACATTTTTGTGGTGCTATTTTTCGATTTTGAAGAGTAATTTTCTAAAGATAGCAATTTTTATCCAAAAAAAAGTTTACGAGTCAAGTCATGACTGACCGCTGTTACTTTGTATTGGGGAAAACTTTAAAATCTTTCAAATTTTTCCTCAATCTAATAATAATTGGATATTTTATCGGACAATAATCAACTATTGAGCTATAATTTGTGCCAAATTAGGGGGAACAGTAATTTATGACAATATTTACTTCGTTGATTCACTTACATTTTGTTTTTGTTTCTTCTCCATTTATTTCAATTATTTATTTGCACAAAGTTTCGATAGGTTCTTTGCAGATCGTTTTAGCATTAGATTTACTATTTTCTATATGTTCTTCTTTAAAACGAACAAACGCCACTAATAATTTTAAATATCCCATAAATTTTTTATAATGCCGTTAGCTAAAGTTTTTTGTTTTTAATCATCCCTAAATGGAAGGCCCCTTTCGCTATGAAATTTAATTACGGCTGAAATACATTTTAAAACTTTGAATCAATAATTCGGTTTCTTTTTTTAAATTAATTGTAAGCCCTTTGTCTAATATTTTCGTTTTTTCAGATTAACCAAATTAACAAAGACAAACAATGGTCTTTTATGTTTTCACGACTTTCTGTATCTGTCTGTTTCCATTAAAACAAAGACCAACTATCGCGTCCTTCTTGTAAAAACAGAAGGGAAAAAAAAGAACAGGTAATGTGAAATAATGTCTGTGAGATGGGGAATTTGCGTAGCGGTAGTTACCATGCATTTCGTGTATTTTTTAAAGAGACATCCTACTAGTGAAGTATTGCACTGTGTTGAATACACAGATTCAACACAGCGAACGGCAACAAGTACTAAATTTGTTTTCTGGGAAACAATTATTGTTATAGGAATTATAAGTGCTGTACTTACATTGCAAGGACTTTGTCTAACTACTTTAATACCCGAGACAAATAGTCCATAATGGGCTGGAAAACCAGAACTGACTCTCCCACCCAATGCACATGGTCTAGCGATGGACAGAAATATCTAGGTGTGAATCTCGGCAATACCTTCCTTTTCTCCCAGAGGAACTGGCCCGAATTGCTGAGCCTTTTCGACAGGGTACTAGGGAAATGGAGAAGAGTATGCGCTACATCTTCGTTGAGAGGGAGAGTGTGCTTGTGGTTAACCAGCTGGGGGCAAGCGTTCTGTGGCACACCCTCAAAGTTCTCACTCCGCATAGTGACTTCCTCCACCACATCCAAGCTTCTATCCGTAGCTTCCTTTGGAACAAAACCAACTGGATATCCTTCTCTAAACTCTACCAGCTGCTCACTCACGGGGGTCAGGGGCTGGGCTCTCTTGAAGACAAAATCATAGCCTTCAGGATCACCTTTCTTCTAAAGACGTTGCAAATTAAAAATTCATATTCTGCTACCACCGTTAAACTACTAGCAACAGCCATAAGAAGGCTCTCTCTGTCAATAATCTTAAGAATGGACATGGCGCCAGCACCCCTAAAACTACCTTTCTTCTACAAAGACGCACTGCACCGCTTGAAGAAGCTTAACCTTCACCACACTCTTGAGGGAACATCACTTCCCGCGCAATACTCTCAGAAGTACTCTTCTACAATAAACGAATAATAGACCCCACAACTGATGACTACCTCATTCTTCCGACGTGGAACTGGGCCGGAATTAGGACCATAGCCGACCTCCTGACTCCCCACGTAGAATGGAAAAGTTCTGAACACCTGCCAATTAAAACCATAAATGCAAAGCAGCAACACAGATGTCTAAAATCAGCGATCGCACAAGCTCTCCCAGACATCACTACAGCTAAAAGGATTGGAGATGTTGCGGGATCCTCAACAGCATCAACCTTCGTCAACACCAGAAAACACTTCACCTCTGTCCCCTGCACCCTCCAAAAAAGTCTATCAACTAATCATGTCTCGCCATACAGCCACAATTTTCCCGTCATCCACCTGCCAAGCTGTCCTTCTCCACTCACCACAAGCCACCATCTAACTTTCAGTGGAACCTTCCGTACAGGATGAAATGTTCCAAATCGGACACAGGCATCCAGTGGAGACTGTGGCACAACATCCTTCCTAATCCAGTCAAGCTACAAATCTTCGGTCTAAGCACCTCAAACTATTGCCTTTTCTGCGCCATTCCAGGTACCCTGGAACGCACATACCTGGCGCCCGGTGAACAAGGAACTGATCAAATATGCCCTGGATGCAGCAAAGCTTGCTTGCAACCATGCCCACACTCCGGAGGACTACTGGTACCTGCTCCACTCTGAGCAGACATCACACACCACTTGCAACTTCTTATTCATTGCCGCCAAGGACGTCATTTACAACTTCTACTTGAAGCACACGAGAAGCAGTGACGCCGTGCCTCCTGTCGACATGTTAGTACAAAATCTCAAGTGGAGTCTACGGAGGAAGTTGCAGAGCAGACAGACTTCTGCAAAAGACCAGAAACTCTGGATCATCTTAACAGCGAATGGAACAGTGGCGGTCACCTCTTCACCATCAGTGAAGAGTCCATCACCTTCAACGTGTGAAATACGAGACTGACCCAAAGCCAAGAAACTGTGTTCTTAATTCCGTGAAAGTGAAATGTTGAAACATTTGTATTTTATTTCTAAAACGTTTCTTTATTTTCTTCTTTTTTGCTTTTGTATATAGCATGTAAATAGTTGTTGTTGAAAAACGTATCTACTGTTCATGTTTAAATTAAAAAAAAAAAAAAAGATAGTCCATACTCCCTTTGTGATAAAGATAATAATATTTATTGTATACATACTCTAATATACAAATATCCCATTACATAAATTTACTATTTTATTTATAAGGAATAACAAAATATCTTTGTACGAGATGAATAAAAGTTAGTTAGCGCTACATATCAGTCGCATTACAGGCCCAATATACTGTGGATAAATGAACCCAGATTAGGGAACCATAACATGAAAAATGTTTTAGGCCCAGTGATCGCAGTGCATGGAACCATAAATGCTGCGCTTTGCATTGAACTGTGGACGGTTGTGTGGGCCTTTAATCTTTCGAATACGATAATATTTCATGTTACAAGGCAAGGACTGTGAACGCGTGGTTTGAAGAGAATATGCAATGGCCAGAACAGGGGTGATCCATTCTAATTTAAAATGATTGGGGTGCATAGTGTGCATAGTATTAGGGTCAGGCGCCCCCTGTGGGTTCCCACATCTGCGCCATATGTACACTGTGAAGAAATACAGAACTACTGTAAATGCCAGAAAAGTGTTCTGTGTTGAATACGTAGTTTTGCGTTGGGTTCTGTTGGGTGTCCTGGCATTTGGCCGCAGGGCCCCTGATGGAACCCCACGTTGCCCGCACACACCGCTAGGAGGTAGCCAGGCTGCCCATTATTCTCTGGCTAGTCTCTGCAGGGTCGCCTAAGCTTCCTGACAGAGACCAATGTAAAAAAAAAAAAAAAAAAAAAGTTAGAGCAGGTGGGCTTTAGAGTCAAGAAAGGGGGGGGACAGGTAGAAATATGGGGGATGAAGAAGGCATCCTCCAGGTACAATGGAATACATCCATCAGGCGAAAGTAAGGGACAAAAGTTACCGTGCAAGAGAGCACAAGCGTGATCGCCATTTGGCAAAATCTTCTTGCTCTTCTCATTCAGGTCCGGTCGTGATGTCAATTTCAGTGGTGATGTCATCCGGTGATCTGTGTCTAAATCAGTAGGAATGTAGCTGTGGTTGTCCTATACTGGATCTTCTTAGATTTGGTGGTGGTGGTGTAGTCTCATTTGCTGGTAGGTCTCTGCATCGATTCCCAAAATATAGGTGGTTGGCTTCTCTTGGTTTTGACGATGATCGGAATATTGACTATATCCATGGTAGGGTCTTCCGCCGTGCGAATAAATCTTGTGCGTAGCGCGTAAAGGCGACATAATCTTCTTCTCTTTCGAGGATGTGCTGTTCTTGGTTTTTAGGAAGATAATGTATCCTAGTCAGGAGGAGGCATCTCAAATCTTCATATATTTCGCACTCGTACATCAGGTGGTCCCAACTTTCGAGGGAACCACAGAGGCATTGTGGGTTTTCAGTGATCCCGAGTGCAGTGAGCTTTCCTCTGATAGATCCATGGCCAGTTAACAAAAAAGTGACGTATAGGCCAGGGGAGAACCATGTGGGAGATTTTGGGTATACTGTTGCTATTGTAGGAATGAATTTTCTGGTGACTTCTCCTTTTGTAGACTGTGTCCACCTAGATTGCCAGACCTGCTGCAAGTATGCAGTGAGGCGCTTCTTCTCGGCCTTGATGTTATTTGAGGGGTCGGTGGTAAAATCCAGACAGGAGATGGCTTTACCTTTGGAAAGCATATAAAGCAAACCACATTTGATGATTTCTAGATCTAGAGGTAGCACGCCGGCCAACACTTGCAAGGCATGTGTGCTGACTGCAGCAGGCCCGGGTGATGGTGAGCAGGATGACACGCTGAATCGAGTCAAGCTTCCTCTTGTTAACTGCTGTGGTGGCCTTTGGAAATTGGGGTAAATTAGACCCAGAAATTAGGGCAAAGCGAATACCACACTCTGATTTCTAGCTTGCGATTTAGGGGTGAGCTGGAAATTAGCATCGCCCCACCAGCTTTCACTCGAAATTATCAAAAAATTCTTCAAGACTCACTTGAGGGAGTCATTTTAGCCAATGGCAAATTAATTTTGTTTTTCCCTTTTGTTTCTTTTTTTTTTTTATTAAAAGTAAGTCTTCCTCTTTTTTTTTTTTTTTCATGATACCGATGAATTTTTGACACTGCTCTCTGAACCTGTTGGATTTCCTGTAGGTACACAATATCCCAGTATTTTTCAATGGAAAACTTCCGGCCTCCATTTCTCATCGCTTCGCACACTACAACCCCTCCACCCCTCCAGCTAATTCTGCTGAGCACTGTTGTTCGTAAAGGATTAATAAATATCAAAATAACCAGGTGCACCAATTTTTCTAACATTACCTGCCAATCAGAGTTGTTCGGATTCAAAAAGGATGTGCAGTTGTAATATAGTGTACGAATTACTTATTAGCATAGAAACACGTTTAAGTAATTTCTCAATAGGTATTAAAGTATGATTAATTTCAGTACTATTTCCAGTTTTTTTTTAACGAAATTTTATGGAAATTGAAAGGAAATTTAAAAATTTCATGAACGCTTAAAACAAATAATTGCAAAAGGAGTGACTCTTTGTTACGTTTTTTGCATAGACTGCAGGCCTATTCACCTTCTCTTAATATCATTGCACCCTCTTCAGTATTATAAAATCATTGACACAAATCGTTTTATGTACTTCTGAGCATTTTGAAGAGTAAGTGGATTTGTAACTGTTTAGTAGTCTGTTCTGTGCAACATTTACTTGGTGTTAATTATTATAAAAGTTCAACTTTCTTTTTGGGAGAACAGTTTGTGTTGGTATTCCTTAAAATTTTGACGTGTAGAAAGCGGGAATTAATTAGTAAGATAGTTTCGAGATCATAGTCCCGAAAGGTAAATTTTATTGATCTGCTCCTGAATTCTGCGAAGAATACCTACTTTTGAATAATATTTATGAAGCGCCATTTCTACTACATATATTGTAGCTAGCCCACATGATACTGCTTTATTATTGAGAGTTCTCTTTCTCACATCCTCTTCAGTCAGTCATTAATATTGAAGTTAAATAATGGATTCTCCTTAAGTAACGTTTTTGTGCTGACAATTTGCCGTGGAGAAGGAATGGGTCTAGAGGAAAGGCTTGTGCACTTTTTTTAATAATCTTATTTTGTCCGAAATGGGTAATTCCGTGTTCTAGAAGCAAGTTACAAATAGTAACTTGGATATGGCTGCGAAATGCTATATTTCAGGTAACCGTTGAGTATAAGTACTTGAGCGCGCTTTCTGAGATTTTTTTTATGAACAAGATATTATTTGATTTCTGATTAAGACAGAAGATTAAGTTTGTACAGAGACTTAATCTCCGCTTCCTACCATTATAACGATTTCACCACTCTTCGAGTGTTAAAACTATATAACGGAAATTTAAGTTATAATATAATGCTCCTAAGTAATTTCACGATCTAGATAGGGCAAAAAAGAGAACTACCATTTCTCTTAAAGTAACTTCTACCTCGGCGTACTACCTAACTGAATTCTTTTAGGCATGAATTGAATAAGATACTGCCAGCGTTGTGTAGGAATGAAGTACCATGCAGACGTGAGTGTGTCACGCAGTTCCTTGATTTGACGGAGGGGTAGGTCTGCAGCGAACAGCCCTTTCCAGCTCATGGCAAAGATGTTCAATAGGATTGAGATCCGCGGACTGAGGGGGCCACTGCCGCAAAGAAGTCACTGTCATGTTCCTGGAACCATTCCGTAGTGATTCAGGTTTTGTGCACCGGCGCATTACCCTGATGGAAGTAACCATCTGACTGCAAATAAACTGTCAGCATGAACGGATGCACTTGGTCAGCAACGATGTTTAGGCACGATGTGGTATTCAGATGGGAATCAATGGACCCAGCGTGTGACAAAACATTCCGCACACCATAACACTGCCCTACCACCTTGCGCTCTAGTCGTCAGACATGACGGGTCCATGGATTCATGTTTTCGCCATATTCTGAGCCTTCCATCAACATGTGCACCAGGAACTTCAACTCATCAGGCAAGCAACTGGTTTCCAATCCTCGATAGTCCAGTGCTGGTGTTCCTGTGCCCACAAGAGGCGTGCTCTCTTGTTCTTTATTGATAACAAAGGTACGCGATGTGGCCGTCGGCTATTATAGCCCATTGGTGACAAAGTGCGACTAGAGGTCCTTTGCCGATATTTTATTCTGCGCACCAATTTTGTATACTGACGTGATGTGCCACATTGTGGCCTGTCTGTTTGCTTGCGATTTTCTTCCACAGGAGTACTGTTCAGAGGATGTTTTCTGTACGTTACAGTTGCACCATTCTGGATACACCCTTGAAACTGATGTGCACGTCCTGTTCTACTACCATGCCACGATCGTAGTCCGTTAGATCACTCATTTTCCCCATTATTTTCTACGCTTAACTGATACCCGACAGGTTGTTATGCTGCATTTGTATCCACAATTGTGGTATGTGACTTGCAACGTTGTGGGAAAAACAATTTGTGCACAGCACGAGTGTACCTGATAAAGTGGCAGCCCAGTGTAGTTCAGTTTCTGCAGTTATTAGTGGTAGGAATTTACGGTTGACTGCTCCGTGCTGTGTTATTCCATTTTCTTCTGCAATATGGACTTTAACAACGTTCTTATTCTAGTCAGATATTGTTTAACAGGTATGCGGAGATCCATCTGGGATTTTCCTCTGTTTTTTAAGAGACACTATCTGGCGAAACGTTTTCGAATTAAGAAGAATCTTTTGTGTAAGGACCTTCAGTGCAAAGGTGAAGTTTGTCCTGGTCATTGCTAGGTAGAAGGCAGCCCTCTGGGCCTGTGGTAGTTGACTTCCCACAGCCTGTATGTTGACTCTGTGCTTATGTCTTATTGGTAATATAAATTTAAATTGGTAATGTAAGATAAATTTTAGGTCTGGGTTTAAAGCACCACTCCTTACTAATATTGATTTATCCTTTTGTTTGCCTTACCTTTTAATTCGACGTTTTGGAAGAAAGATTGCGATCAAAGATTACTCCAACGTACTTTATGCTGGCCATGCTTTCAATGGATCGCCCATTACAGCTAGTAATGGTGGCCCCACTGGGTCCAACTTTCCCTAGATGAGTACCTGTTCTGTCTTGTTTTGAGGATTTGTACATCCAGTCTTGGATGTCTGTCATAATTGCGTTGCTTTGTTGTTCCATTTGGGCTCTGGCGTTTCCCTCTTCCGTTATGAAGTCATCCGCGTACGCCAGGAAAGTGGTATTTGGATATTCTTTTCTTAGCCAGTTATCAAATTCCGTGGTCGAACATAGGGCCCCAGGATGAACCCTGGTTAAGAATAATGCGGACTTCCATCAATAGGTACCGCGAATTAGGTGAAAGGTCTACTGTTTGAAAGAAGTAGTGAATGTCTTCCTGTTTTATTCTTCTGTCTATTGAAAAACTTCACTGTAGTATTATTAAAATGCAATGGGAAGGAGAACTAATGAACATTGGGAATGTTATGCAGCTCTTTAATTAAAGGACCACCTATGGACCTTCATCAAATCTCCAAGTTGACTGCTCCACGAATACTAAATTATTCTGTAAGCCGAAAGAGATTTAATCTACTTGTTTAAAGAGATTTATAGTCTTTTTACAATAGACTTCGTTATGACTTGCTAAACTGCAACAGTGCTTATGTACTAACTGAAATCTTGTTCAAGACGGACTGTTTCGAGAATGAAGAGCTTATTTAAGTACTTAAGTGGCGTTTTGAGATTCCTGATGCAAGGACAGTACCGGCCATTTAAGTGGATTCAAGTCTCAACGGAATCTTTAACAGAATCTATAAAAGTCAAGTGGCTTTGCTTTAAGATTTCAAACAAACAGTCTGATATTACCAATATTTTTGAAGATACTAGCTATGAATAGCTGCTTTCTTATCACACTAACTTGATTCTCTGTTTAAGCACGGATTAAAAATTTCCTGATAAAATAAGTCACTGTGCTAAATTTAGTCACGTTTCTTTAGAAACTTGACTGCTGCTAAAGCTATCTTTTACGCAACCTTTATGGTCTAAATCAGTATCTCGAACTAATGGCTAAAACCATGTATATTTATTCACAACGGAAACGTGATGAAATACCTTAATCGAACAACTGTTCGAAGTAGCAATGCCTTGTAATAGAGGCTGTGGTATGAATTTTCTAATCTAGATTAGGCTCCACCTGTGCGTTCCTACGAGAAGATGAACGCTAGCATAAGACACTGAATCTCCCAAGATAAAAAGATCAATGAGAGCGGTCCGAGTCAATTGATTCCACTTATTCCAAGAATACTCTATTCAGCGAGCGTTAAATGTCATGCGGAGTTATAGGTTCATGATCCAGAGTGTTTAAGTGTATCCGAAATATTCAACAAAATTTAGAGCGATTTGCGAACGAACTTTAACTAAGAGTAAAAACTGGTTGTGCGCAATAGCGCATTAAATTTTTTCTATGCCCTGTGCGCTTTCTAATCTAGAATCTCTTAGAATCCTAAGCTTAGTTACTTATGTATGATTCCAGCTTAAATTGTTGCTAATTTTATCCTAACTTAATATATTCGAATTGGTTAAGCAGTAATAACTGTTATTCGATGTAGAACACCTGTATAATTTAGTTTATTTAATTTTCAGCTATATTTGATAAGATGAATTCTTCACAAGACCGCCGTTACCAAATATCTCTTCCTTCCCCTGCCCAAGCTCTACGGCTCAGAACATTCGTGATGCAAACAGTGTGGACTTTCCTTTGTTTAACTGTAGCTCTTATTGCAGTTGGATTTGCGTACTGCTTTAACATTCGAAGCAATACCTACCGTTTTTTCGTATTGCTTCTTATTTCCACAGGCGTCCTTTATTTCAGCTCAGGAGCAGTATACTATATCCTATCGACTATTCTCCTGTTTCCAGGTGAATTGCGACATGCTTGAAGTACTGGTCGCAGCTTTGAGAAGGACGCTTTCAGGATTCTTCACTGTTATTATCCATTTGCACAATTTTAAACCATGGAAATGTTTGTTTTAAACAATTCTTTGTAATTGTATTAACTGATTTTTAAAAATTTATGTACTTCAATTTTATGTAGTGTAATAAACTTAATTCTTGATAACGCAAACTGTTTCTTAGAGAAATTTGTATATATGTGATCCTTACGTTTCTGTAGAATGGATGACAGTGCCGTAGTTCAGGCAAACAGTAAGAGTTACACTTTTTACTAAAAAACAAAACGTTACGTGTAGTATAAAACAGTCTTGCAGTAAGGAAAATTAACACTATTTTATTATTATGAATTTCTATTCCGTAGCATAGAAATAATAATTGCGAGCTCGAGAAATATTTCATATGGTCAGTCACTTAAACAGACAGAAGCACAAAAACAGACAGAAGCACAAAAGCATTTCATTCCATAATGCTGTGAATGAACATTACAGAAGTAGTGAATGAATTATGCGCATGGGGACTTGTTAATTTGCTACTGGAAGTAGCAATAAATGAGAAAATATTCTTTGTTTATAACAACGAAGATGAAACAAAGTGGTGAGAAGGAGCAATAGATTATGAAACGAAACGGCGTCAATGATTAACTTTCCCCATTATAGGAAAGGGGGAAGAGCAGCAACAGGAAAATTGCTGTGAACTTACTGGCCAAAACAAGTTGCAAAAAAAGTGTGGTTTCTTTTTAAAAATTAAAATGCACGCAATTTTAGTGTTAATGCTGTTAACACAATTTTTGAATGGTTCGAAAATCATCAAATATAAAGGAGGCGAAGTATAGAAATTTAAAAGCTTAGTTTTTTTTTTCTTCAAGAGTCCAATGATTTTTAAACATACATCTGAAACAGCTAATTTGTAAGGTTCAGCTTTAAGTTATGCTTCGGAAGCCTAATTTGACAGAAAACTGGAAGTCCGTTTTGATTTCATTAATACTAGTTTAGAAGAAACGTTGCGTGTCCATTAAAGAAATATTCCCCAAACTGTGCATTACGTATTAATTTTTCTGTTGGTTGAGGATGTCGCGCAATAAATTTAAAAAATCCTTAATCTATCATAAAAAAAAACAATTTATAGGGACATTTTAGCGGGCTAAAAAAAAAAAGTTGTTACTACAATTTATTATTTTTGCAGTTTAAAAAAATACATTCATTAATAATTTCATATGAGTGCGTTTAGTTTGAAATAAAATAATGCGTGTTCATAAATAAAATGAATCTATGAAGAAAACGCAAAATGGTCCCTTCTCCCGAACTTCAGCGAAATGTTGATATTCAAATTTTCGGGAATCTTTTTGAAAAGTGCTTGGATTATAGTACGAAATATTATGAATAAAGCTATAGATATATGTATACAACTGCACATTTATTTACAGAGGTTCATAATTTAATTCGCGGAATAGAGCGCAACCTTAGAACTGCTCAATTTTTGCGAACTCTCCATTGATGACAGCAGAGAGCATTTCAAAGAATATGCTGACAGAGTTGTAAATTCTAACCGTTGTCTGGTAGTTGCAAAGTGAATTTATGTAACCCGCTGTTAGTATGAACCATTTTGTGAGCAGCATAATGGAAGATATTAAGATTTGAGAAACGATTTGTTATCCGTTATTGTGTTCGACATAATATCAGTATTACACAAATATCAGAAGATTAGGAAGAAAAGGTTTCGAAGAACACTTCAGCTTTCAAGTGGAATAAGCGCATTAAAGGCGGTCAAATATCTCTGGCCACAACGACCCCTCTAAGAGATTTTCAAGATGTGGTTGTTGGAAGTGCTTCTGTGCATGATAATCTCATACATTCAGTGAAATTGGGGAAGTATCATTTGTAATATTCGTCGCACGTTTCGTTGATACGTTGTTCACATTGTACAAGACACCCTAATCCATGATTGGCCACACTGAAACAAAGCAACAGAACTAATTTTTCCTAGCTGTTTGTGTATATTGCTATTAATTAATCCAAAGTGCAGTTTACTTATGCACACATCAAAATTTCATACAGAAGTTTCGAATGTAATTCTATCTACTTTAACTTCTTTTGTTTATTGCTAAAGCCATATTTTCTGGTTTCCGTTTACGTGGCTACTTATAAGAAAGAGACATCTTTTACGCTACAAATTAAAAAAATTATAATAAATAAAAATGACCTTAGAAGCATTCGACAGGTAGAAATTTTCCTGTTCTACATCTGGTTCAGAGGAGCAACGCTAGTGAGAAATATTCGGAAACTGGACACTATCCAAAGGTTCATGCTTCTGTCAATAAATAGGGCGTGCGCACTGTTGGCATCCCTGCCTTGCAGGTACTAGCAGGATGCCAACCATTATATCTCAAAGTGATCAGACGGAGCCTACTCTACTATCTCAGAAACTGAATACCAACTGAAATTTTAAACCTCCAGCTTGACCTTGAAATCGATCGATTCAGAAGAAGCGAATCCCACAACACCTACAAGTGATAAGGCAACAGAATGGAAAACCACGCCGAAGGGAGAGATCACGAGTCTATTCCTACCAACCATCAGTGTAACTCAAACAAGACCTCCTCCCTGGTTCGCGCCTGGGCTACATGCGACATTTATAATTACCTGATACGGCCCCTTCCGCCAAATATTCACAGCCATTGGAATTGAAAGAGATCCACGATGCCATTGTGGCGAAGAGGGGTTCTGGGGGGAATCTCATGTATGACTGCTCCGCCTACAACACCAGTAGGCTCAAATTCCTTAATCAATACAAAGAAACCCATGAAACGAAGCATCCTCGCTGCTTATGGACGAAACTATGTACAAGGCACTAACTATATACGCGCAGGGGGCCTTTGTGCTTAGAAGAATACAGCTCGCCGAAAGAGAACAGCGCTGGATCCGGTGTCTCAAGCTCCGAACCGAACGGGAGTGGGATAGTCCTCCTGGTTTGATGAGGGTCTGAATGAACATTTTAAATCAACGGGATTGAACACTGCGGGCGCCACTAGGTGCTGGACTTCTGGATCTCCCGCAGTCCTCTTGGAGAGCGATAATCATAAACAGGAACCTCGTGAGGTACAGAAATGAAGGAAACAACAACGGAAACAAAACGGTACAGAGGGATTTTATTCAAACATGGCGCTGACTGCCATGATACAGATGCATCACTGCCAAATATAGAACAAAGGGAAGAGGTCGTCCTCAGTACGAGATATGGCCACCCCTATTGTCGATGCAGGCTTTGCACCGCCTGTCCATACTTAGAACAATGTTGTTGATAAGTTCTTGCGATAACATCGTCCATTCCTCTGTCAGCTCCATCTTCAGCTGGTAAACATTTTCTGGTGAGTGTGGACGTGCCGCTAGGCCTCTTCCCAGAGCGACCCATATGTGTTCGATGGGATTTAGATCGATTGAACGGGCAGGCCAATCCATACGAACAATGTCCTCACTTTCTAAAAGCATATCAACAGCTGTAGTGCGATGGAGTGTGGCGATATCATTCATAAACACGAACTCGGGACCAACGGCACCTCGGAACAGACGCACATGGGGAAGGATTACGGCAGTACAGTAGCGTGCACTGGTTACAGTGCCACCTTCCAGTATCTGGAGTTGTGTACGTCCCTCCTAGATAAAGACTCCCCAGACGAGAACACCTCGACCGCCATATCGATCCCTTTCAGTAATGTTTGCGGGGTGATACGGCCGCCGTAGCCGAGTGGTCAAGCGCGCTGGTGCATAAGTACACGTGCCTTGAATGACCAGGGTTCAAGCCCCTGGCTGCTAAATACCCTGCTGCTTCTTGTATTTTGTCTATATTGTGAACTCCTCTGACAGTTTGGTCGTCCCGGAGTATAAACAGAAAATTTATTTATACCGTGTGCCAACCTCTCGCCAGATTAGCTGATGTCCAGAATCGCTGCTGAGATTGAATCTACTTTCACCAGTAAAGAATACCTTACCCCATAGCGCTGCTGTCCAGTCCTTGTGTTCGATGCACCACTTTAAACAGTGTCTCCGATGGGCAGGCTTCGACCTTACCAATTATTCAACCCCAGGTAAAGTCAACCAGATGTTGTCTACTGGCCATTTCGTTGTCTGTAGCACTGTATGAAACAAATCGAACGTTTGTAACAATCGTGCTCACGATTCCGTAATTTTCACATGACTGATGAACTGCTGCTTTTATCTGTTTTAGGTGAGCCCTCTCATCCCGATTGAAATTTTTGCATGTGCACCAGCTTTCTACCACAGTTATGCCAATCGCCACAGGCTGCTTCGTTTGATTTTGTGGTTGTGACCTTTAGAAATAGTGTTCGTCCTTAAGTTTTGCACACCAGTGTATTCACCAGAGTCATCAGGCCTATAACACACTGCTACTCTCAATTTTGGTTTCCCGGTGCTTACGTCACACCAAACTGACTCAACACTGCACTGTCTACCCAACATCAAGGAAGCACCTTCTTAGATTTTGTATTTCTTAACTAACAGTACAACTCCTCCTCCTTTCCTATGCTGTCTATTCTTCCTGTTCACATTGTACTCCCTAAATTCCAATTCTGCATTCCTTATATCTGTGCGACGCCCGTCTCTGATATCCGAACAATATCTGCCTTTGATGTTTTGGCCAGCGCCTCAAATTTATTTACTGTACTTCTAGTATAGATGTACACTCAACTATACATGTAACTGTTCTTATTCTTAGCTACTCTAACACAGCCCATGTGTTTATTTATTTATTTATTTATTTATTATTAAATCTGTTTATTGCTCTGCCAAAGAGCCACCCCCCTGGACAGCTAGAAGCTAGGGGGGGTGATATTACACACAGAGGTTAAGACAGGGACATGTGCCTGGCGGTTACATGGGGCCCATGTATGCCTAACCCGACAGGTACAGAACTTAGTGTTTATTATTTTACATAATTAACAGAATTAAAGGATATTATTTTCTCTAAATTGCAAAAAATGACATAAGCATGAGGGAAATATACAAAATATAAAGAAATGAGGCAGTCCTTCACCGGTTGTTACACGTGGTATCTCTTCAATTCTTCAATCTTGAACGTAATAGTGCAGCCAGGCGTCTTTGGAGTAGTAGATTCTAAGTAAGAGAGGACCAGTGATGGCTTCACCTATCTTTAACGGGATGCATTGTGGTGGCATTTTCCTTCTGGTGGCGTCTCATAAGTATATGTTTGTATATGTGTCCTTTAGCTTCTGACGTCTGTATGAATGCTGTTCGCAGAATCTATCCAGGTCGATGGCTAGATTGTTCATCAAATCTACCGTGTTTCCTGGGAACATGCGTCTCAATCCTTTCAGGTTGTTCAAGCTGATTGTGAGTGGGAGCCTTGGGTCCATTTGATTCCTTCCGGCAATGCGTGGAGTTTTTATTAAATCAGTGATGTCAGGGGTGTCGAGTCGTCTTGTGATTAGTCTGGCAAGTGTAAGAAGATTTGCTGCCACAATCTGTTGTTTCCATGGGGTGACTTCCAGATTTATGTAGAACTGAGCCCTAGAAATGGTGTATTGGTTGCCAGTCCGCCAGTTGAGCCATTTCAGGAGCCAGTATTCCAGGCTGAGGAACTTGTTGAAGTGTGTTGTGGGAGCAGAGGACCAAATGGTTGCGGCATAGAGAGGTATAGGATAGACACATCGGACAACATATTTCTTTACCAGGTCGGCGTCATGAATTCCCGTTAGTTCCTGGCGGATCGCCCACATAGCGGAGTACATTTTTGTTTTTGTGTTCAGGAGGTGAGCCTGGAATGTCAGCCCATCATCCCACACTAATCCGAGATCTTTGTGCGTTTTTACTTTCTGAATGGGTGATCCATTGATAGTAAGATTAATGTCATTGCGTGACTTCTTCCAGGTGAAGGACATTTGAGCTGTCTTTGTTTGGTTAATCCGTAGTCCGATGGAAGCCAAATATTGTTGAAGGTTATGTATGGTTTTATTTGCCTGCAAGGTAGTGCTAAGAACCTGAGTTTGGTCAGAGGATGTAATATAAAGTTTCAGGTCATCGGCGTATGATTGGAAGTCAGTTTGGGATGCAAGGAAGGGCTCCAGCGCTGCGGCAAATAGGGTTGGTGATAGGACTCCCCCTTGCGGGACACCCCTATTAGTAATGCAAGTTGTCTGAAATCTGCGATGTGATATGATGAGATGTCTATGCTCCAGGATTGATTTAATGATACGGAGAATCCTTCCAGTGATGTTGAAGTACTGCTGGAGAATGGTGATTAGAGCTGTTATATCTATTTTGTCATAGGCCGCTTTTATGTCAAAGAAAATAACATCAAGCTGTGTCCTGTTGTTGAGGGCTTTCTGGATTCTGGTAAGGGTGTCTAGGAGGTTGCTATTAGTAGATCTCCCCTTAATCACAGTGTGGAGGTACGGAGGCCTGTGATTGAAACAGTGGTCTGCAATGGTGGGCTGGATTGCTTTTTCAAATATCTTTAGGAACCCACAGCCGATGGCAATCGGCCTGAAATCTTGAGACCGCTTGGGGTCCCTGCATTTAGGGACTGGCCGCACAAAGTATGTGTTCCAGATATTTGGAATCTCCCTACTTTCTAAGATTTTGTTAAAAATATGGACTAGTGGGTCTATAATATATGTACTGCAGATTTTGATTAGAAACAGAGGAAACCGGTCGGGACCCACAACAGCTTTCAGTGGAAGTTTTTTGATGACCTCCATCAGATGGTTCCGGGTTATGGTTATGAGTGATATTGGAGGTTTGAAGAGAGGGCCAAAAAGTGTAACAGGGGGTGGAACATGTGACTGGTCGGTCTGTTGAAAAGTAAGCTCAGTCCATTCTTTAAATATTTCTTCCTTCATATTGATTTGCTTATGGCTCTGTTTCTGGAGTCTTTTAGATCTTTTCAGCTTATCCAGGGCAAACTGGTTGCAGACAATTCGTTTTTGTCTTAAGAAGAGAGCCCTTGCCTTTTTATAGGCGCTGAAGTTTTCGGTGTCAGCTGATTTTCTCCATCGTCTGTAAGCCTTCTGTTTCTGGAGAAAAGATTGTTTGATTGTTTGATTAAACCATACAGAGGTTCTGGAGGTGATGCGTATTTCTTTTGCAGCTCCCTCTTTGGCTATTCCATAAAGCTCTTCGGCTAGGTGGCTTAAGGCTACATCAGGAGGGACAGTGAATAGGGGTGTCCAGTTGAATTCTCTGAGACGTCTGAGGATGATTTCTGGTTTCAGGAATTTAGTAGAAAAGGTGAGTTCTCTCTCAGGATGGTTTTCTTTTCTGGGCAAGTGATGATTGTGATTTTTTTGTAAGGCGATTTCACATGTGATAGGATTGTGGTCAGAGTAGAATTTAAAAGAAGAGGTGATCATAGATATGCTGTCAAGATTATGGAATACGAGGTCGAGTGTGCTATTACCTCTGGTTGGGCTGGTAATACTTTGTACGAGGCCCAGGGCAACAAATATGGCGTCCAGTTCTTTCTTGGCTTCTTCATGGCGTGGTGTAGGCATGTTGAAGTCACCGGTCACTATGGTTTTGAGGTTTGTTTCTAAGTTTGTAGCTATCCAGTTGTGTAGCTCCACTCTTGAATCTTCAGTATGATCTGGGGGAAAATATATTACACAGACTTGAATCTGGGTATCCTTGAACGATAACACTGTGGAAAGAGATTCAAAGTTAGATGTTTGGCTGGTTTTAGTTTTAGTGGGTTGAAAATGTTCTCTGAACACCAGTGCGACTCCACCTCCTCTTCTGTCGTCTCTGGAATTCTCTAGAGATCTGTACTTTGTTGGCTGCGTGAGGGTATCTAGGTGATTGCTCTTGGGTAACCATGTTTCTGTGATACATATAATTTCATATTCTTCCATGAGGAGCAGGGATTGAAGTGTGTTTAGTTTGTTGGTGAGACTTCTGACGTTTTGGATGAAGCAACTGAGCTGAAGGCATTTCGGATTCATATGTTCCTGATCTGTTGGTTGCTATGTCGAATGGTTGATTTCGTTGGTGGTGAAATTTTCTCTATGAAACCTGTCAATGAATGGTTTAACCAGGGTTCCTGGTGGCCAGATTTTGGGATCTAGAATTATGCTTTGTTTATCCGGAGGACAGAAAATTACAAATGAGGTATAACTTGGGCGTCTTGTTTTGACGGGTTTCACTTCTACCTGTGCTGCGAACTCGTTGTCCAACATCATCTTGATGTTTTCGCCCGTTGTAGCTGGGCTCAATCTTGAGACGAAAATTTTCCCGCGAGTTGGGACAGCAGTGATATTATAAATGGAAGACAGGCGTTGTGAGTGTTGGTCTCTTCGAGGTATTAATGATCTGGTGTCTGGTAAAGAGTTATTTGCGTGAGGAACATTGATGCCTGGGTCAATTGATTGAACCATATCAGCTGACTGTGGGTTTAACCGCCTGACTAGAGGAGAGGTAGGTTTAACTGCTGACCGTGAGGTTAACCTGTCGTGCTTTTCTGGGTGCATCTTTACCACCTTAGCATATGTCTGTTTGGTGGGAGGGCTTGACGGGTCACCCCGGTTTTTATTCTGGGGGTTATATGCAGGCTGGCTCTGGAAGCTTCGTGATTTTGTACTTTGACTGCTGGTAGTTGCTAGGTTGTTCTCTTGTGCCAGTTCACTGGATGCCTCCACCGGGAAATACTGCTGCCTTGGGAGTGCGGTTGACAATGAGGTGTTATTCACTGGGGTGTGCGTTTGGAGAATTGATTCTCTGGTACTCAGTGGTTGAATATCCTCAGAACAATGGTAAGAGGGGGCTGGCATTTCTCTCCTAATGGCGTCAGGTGAGTTGCTGCGTCCTACTGGCTGAAAAGGGCCCCACTTGGGGATATTCGCATTGAGATCCTGGTTCCGTTCTGTTATATCAAAATCAAAATCAACTTGAGACGTGGTTTTGTTATGTCGACTCCTGAGGCGTTCAACAGCTTTATGAGAGTTCCGAAGGTACTGAGATTCCAAAATTAAGTGGGTTTCAATGTTTACTAGCTGTGATTTTAGATGGAAGATTTCTGTTAATATCTGTTGGTTCTGCTCGCGAAGCGAGTGCATCTCTTCTATTAGTGTATCATGATTAGATTGGATGCGGTGGACGGTATTACTATCTGCAGCCCGATCCAAATTGTTCTGTCGAGTTAAGTGTACGTTATATGTGTCTAAAACTTCAGTGGTAAGGTTGCGAAAATCGTGGACTGTGTTGGCCTCTGAGATTTTACTTGTTCCGCGATGACTCCCAGAAGTCCCTGAAATCCCCAGCACCTTGTTCCAGTAAAGCAGTGTAAGAATCACTTCCACCTCTGCCTCTGCGCTGGTAGCACACTGGTATCGTCACCGTTCTCCCAACACTGGGTGGAAAAGGCCCTGTTCGAACCCCCTCAATGATGCGAGGAACTTTGGTGGACTTTTTTCCCTCCGAGGCTGTGTTAATCGGTCTCAGGCGTAATAGCAAGGTTTCTCCCCCCCCCCCCAGTGTAGAGAGGCTGCCAGAGGAGGGCATGGGGTTTTGTCAATGATATACAGGAATTTTGCGAGAAGGAATAAGGAGGTCATTATCCCCTTGTGCAAGGGAATGGTCAGGCCATACTTAGAATACTGCGTACAGGTCTGGAAGCCGCATTTTAAGAAGAAGAAGAAGAACGAGTACAGAGAAGGTCAACAAAACTGGTGAAGGGAACAAAGGGGAGCACTTATGAAGAAATGCTTAAGTTCTCCAAATCTCAGCTTCTGGAGACTAGGCACCTGCGAGGCGATCTGATTGAGGTGCATAAAGCCTTGAATGGACTGAGCAAGCTCATTGCAGATGGGATTCTTCCTCTTGCTCAGATTACAAACCTGAGCTGGCATAGATTCAAACTGAGGAAAGACAGATGTAGAATAGATGTGCGGAAGTTTGCCTTTAGCCAGCAGTTAGTTGATTACTGGAACAAACTTCCATCTGGTCTTTGTTCTTGTGGAAGTAGATAGCTTAAATAAATTCAAGGCAGAACTAGACAAACATTTGGAATGAATGGATCAGTGAAATGGGAAGGGTTTCTTTTTATTTTGTTATTTTTTTGGCTGATGTTGTATAAGCTTGCTTTCTTGCATCATGAGCCTCTACTAATGCTAACGATTCAATTAATTTTATTTGTCTTTTTCACAACGTGGCTGAGTTTAGTCGGTCTCGGGTGAGGATAGATTTTTCTCTCTGAAACTCCGTTTTTTTTTCGGCCAGCAAAGAGTTGTTTTAAGGTTTTAGGCGTATCAGCAACTCAGTCTAGGCATATTGCGCAGTATATAATGTCTGTAAATTGCATGTGTTCTGTGGTCGTTTTTCTCTTTGCTGGACGAAAAACTCCGAGTTTCCGGTAGAAAAACCATGCTACCCTCTCTTGAGACGGACTAACTCAGCTACGTTGTGTAAAAGGCCCATAAAAATTCCTTGTATCATTGATGGGATTGAAACTCATTTTTTTCCACCCGATGTGGAGAGGGCGGTGGTTTTACCAACCTTACTACCCATGAGGGCCCTCATGGGTAGTAAAACGACAGATCACCCTCAATTTACAGACATGCTCATGTCCTTAAAATCACCAGCAAAGCATTCAAAACAGTGGGATTCATCAAACGGAACACATACAAGTTCAAAAACTACATATATGCTGTCATCCTTTATAAAACTATAGTTCTCCCAATCCTTGAATTCAGTTCACCCATCTGGAATCCTCACACAAAAACTTTAACCAGCAAAATTGAAGCAGTCCAAAAACATTTTGTCCGTTACCTTACGTACCGCAATCCTCTATTCTATCACTCAGTGTATTATGAATCGCTATGTGATTACTTTCATCTGAGGCCTCTGTGCACCAGAAGAGTTACTGCTGACATCACCCTTCTAGCCAAAGTAATCACTGGAACTTAAGAAGCATCTGATATCCTGAGTAAAATAAACTTCAATGCTCCTTGTAGACAAGTCAGGAATCTTACACCGTTTCGCCTTGACTCTGCCACCACGGACTTTATGAAGTTCAGTCCACTGAACAGAATCAGCAAATCAGCAAATGATTCTCTCATTGAATTCTTTGACAACTCCCAGTCACTGATGAACTCCATCCACAAGTTTGCCTCTTCACTTCAAATGCCAAATGACTAGCTGTCATTTAATTATTGTAGTTTATTATTATTATTATGTGTTTTATTATTTTTCTATTCTCTAACTGAATAATTATTACTTGTTTTACCGGTAACTTAACTTAATGCAATTCTCTTTTGTACATATGATTTTAATGTTCGAATCTATATCAATGTCTATTTTCCTGTTGGATTTCATACTATTGTTATTATGTTTATTGTTCTGATCTCAGATACACTGTTAATGGTTACCTGTTTTGTATCTTGTTATTAATAAAATAAAAATAAAAATATAAAAACATGTTATATACGGCGCAATATGGCCTTAGTTGGTGATCCGCTTAAAACCTTACAAAAACAACAACAACAAGATAATACATCTCTAATAAGGATTGCTGTTTCTACTGATCTCTCTTGGCATAAGCACATTAAACATATTGCTTCCTCTTCATCTAAAAAAAAAAACCCTTAAGGCCTTCTCAGAGGAAGGCCTTAAGGTTTTTAAGGGTTTTTTTAAGGCCTTACGGTTACGGATTTTCTGAAGAATTAAGGCATTGATGTAGTCAGCAGAGTCTTCAAAGTTGATGGAGTGAACATTTTTATGTCACCAGCAAAGGTGATGATATCAGTTCAGCCCTCACAAATGGCACGAGAACAGCAGAAAACAAGATTCCACACAGCCCCCCGCCTTGTGAGACAGGCCCCTGCCTCCAGCTGTAATAGTCCTGTTGTAACGCAGTTTGCCATCACGAACAATAACAGTCTTGTTCTCAGGCATTGTCTTGATAAACCAGAGCACGTCTCCGACAATGAGGAAATACTCACGCAGAAGCCTTGCCAATGCGTGTGAACGAATATGGAATCAAATGTTGCCTGGACGTCGATATACGAAACGGTGATTTCTGAACAATGCTTCAATGACTCGAGGATCTTGGTAGTGGTGGTGACTAGATTTGCAGCGGTAAATCTTGATCGGATAGCATAGTGGATCTGCGGTGACTGTTGTGTCATTATTTGGGTGATTAAGCTTCTCAGAAGAGATTTCTCAAACTTGATGCAGATAGAATTTAATAGACTTGATGCAGAGGAAGTTGGACGGAAGTGACTAGGCTGAGAAACAGTGCATATTTTAGCAGCGTTCTCACTAGATTAACAGGCCACAAACTAGGGAAAAAATTTTGATGAAGGATCTTGTTAAATAATGACAGGATAGGATCAGCAATAAATGTACTCAAGTATTTGAGCATAAACTGAGGAATCCGCTGACACCGGGTGCGGCCGTAGGTGCTAAGCTATTTATTAAGTCTATCAACTGATATTTGGTGAGGTGAACTGAATATAAGGAATCTGTTGAAATCGGATTGGCTGGGAATTCCATTGGTGTAGTGGATTTTGGCTTAGGGGAGAACCGAGTTATATGGCCGAGCCAAACTGCTCAGATTAAGTAAGTCAATGGCGCCCTCTGATTGGCTTCTATGGAAGGGCTTTCGCTTATTTATGGTGAAGTTTAATCCTCCTGTTCCTAATAAAATCGCCCTAGCTCGGGAGAATGCAGTATCGTTCAAGCGTCAGCTGGAGTTTCCCCACCTCTTGTGCATGTCCTGTTTTACATGGAAGCTTTGAAACATTGGATTCCACCAGGCCTTTGAATGCTGTGTGAAGATAAGTTTCTTCGTTGCAGCATAGAGAGAGAGAGAGAGAGAGAGAGAGAGAGAGAGAGAGAGAGACGATGGCTATCCACACTGTCGTCAGATCAAGCGCGAGTTCAGGCTTGCAACCCTCTTCTTATTAATGCCTCTTCTTATTGGTCCATCTTTTTAATCCGAATAGTGTCATCTGGGCTGCTTCCGTTCTATAGTTGAACTAAGCTGTGCGCTTCAGATAGACCCTTCATTCTGTATTTCTTGCTTTTCGAGTATTTCACAGGGTCCATTGCCAAGGAATTAAAAAGGTTGAGTGCACTGTTTAGAAAGAAAATATATATCTTTCAAGATATATAAACTGTATATACCTTCAAACTTTTATGTATGTTGGCAACTTTGGTGACTTCATTGTTGTTTGCTAGTTATTGCATAAAGCAGTAATTTTGTTTATTTGTACTTACAGCGCACGGTCCATGTTCTGGCCTATAAAGAAGTCCGTTCAGTCTAAATTATGTTGCAATCGACGTCATAAGCTGCGATGCAATAGGGCCAGTCTCAATTGTTTCTTTGCAGGTCATTGATGAGTGCTTTCCTCTTGACTTGTTCTCCTGTTTTCAGATTTGTATTCCTATATTTGGTATGCTATTTCCATCATAGGTATGCTACTTCTTATTACTACTAATGTCTCTTTGGACCTTAACACAAAGGAAAAAACGTTGTTTGGATCTTCTGTTGGTGCAGTGTTAGGAATGATGGATCTCTACTTCTAAAGGTCTTGTTACTCTAAAATTATTTCCAAATCATTTTGGTATTTCAAATTCAACTCCAAACTAGTTTAAACCTATATTTACAATACAAAAATGCAGCTACTTTTAACCATGCCGAATTTCCATTATGTACTTGCTACCTTACTGAAGAGTGCGATGCGAACATATTCTCTGCTACTGTCCGTTCTGTAATTATCTATGTGTCATCTTGTTTCTACTGGTGCTGCTGTTCCTGGATTTTTTTTTTTTTTTTTTTTGGTGGGGGGGTGATCCTTCCTTGGCAAGCTTAGGCGACGCCCAGGTTTCACCCTAACCAGAGACTTTATCTACACTCTGCACCTGGCCTACCTTCTCTTGGTGATGGACTGGCAACGGCGGGATGCCGCTGGGGACCTCGGGGCTAATTGGCCAGAGGAACAATATACCTAGAAAACGAACAGTGGACTATGCAGCCTACACCAGAACACACACCATCCTTTACAGAGTTTGTACAACGACACAGGGTATATTACGCAGAGTTGGTAGGAGAATTCCTGGTGCGGCTTAATAAGAAACACTATATATGTTCCTGGATTTGATAGGGACGAATTGGCCAGAAACAATGAAGAGAACCCTTCTTGCACAAATAACATTACACACCTTACTCACTGTTTATAGAGTTCCATATCATCATAGTATTCTGGAGCTGCCTTATATAAGATAGTATACATGTCTAAATGTCCCTGAATTTGAAGTGGATTTCTTGAGTTCCAGAGGAAACCTCCAGGATTTTGCTACTGGAATCTTTAATCGCCGAAGGGCATGGAAAATCCACGATCGTCTTACTGAATTGAGGATTACTCAATTTCCTCTTAATGAGGTATAAACATTGTTGTTTATGTTGAATTTCACTTTACCATCTTATTTCTTATAGTTTTTTATATGTTCTTCCCACTGTATCGAAGTTTTCACGACTCTTTGAGCGTAATAACTTATTATTCCCTTCTTGTTTTTTTCCCCTTTCTTATTTAATTTCTGATGCGGGATCATTTGGATGTTATCTTTCCACTTGAGCAGGAGCCATGAATAGCACTCAAGTGCTAATAAAATCAAGTCAAACTGAAAACTTTGAAGCTTTTGCAGCCTCATTCAGGAAATTGGCTCAAAAATCCAATTCTGTCTTATCTATCTGCCATCGGAGCACTCTCTAGACACCCGGACCGAGCATCTTGTGTGGATAACAGAGAATCTTGACACTGACCTTCCTGTGATCGTAACTGGAAACTTTAATATGCCTAGCCCAAGCACAATCATACTAAAGAACACCTTGGTGCAATCTCAGAAACCTTAGGACTGACCCTTCTGAGTACGCTTCCGACTAGGGGAGAGCAGTATTTGGACCTATTGTCTCCTAATCTGAATAACATAAAAAATATCACCCCTCGAACTAAATTCCAGTCAGATCACTGCCCAGTATGCTGTGAAATTTCCTCATCTAGAGCAGGTGTGCAACAAATCGATGAGCAAAGAAGTAAAACCAAGAAAATATACTCCCTGAAGTTTGTAAGATCCGAAATTCTTTTAGAACACCTTAGGACCTACAAATGGGATGCTCTCTATAATAAACCGGTGGAAAAAGCTACTGATGTGATTGAGGAAGATATCTTATTGATTTCTGATCTAGGTGCCTCGAAGGAGGTAAGAATCACTGACAAAACTAAACCGTGGTTCACGAGGTTTTAAAAAAGGCGTTCGTGGCCAAGCAAAAGGCTTATCGGAAATGGAGAAATTCCGGATTTAACAAAGACCTCACGCACTATAAAAAAAGAAAAAGATCTTGAAAAAAAAAAAAAACGACGTGCTCGCTACGAAGAGCTTCTAATAAAACTACGACATTCAAAACGAATTGTCAGCAAAAAGGCTACTGAATTTGAAATGGAGGAAACTACATTCAGACACTGGGCTAAGGAATGCTTTGAAAGGCTACCAGGTGAAGTCTTGAAAAGCTACCAATGATCAAGAAATTGGCCGGAGGACATGGCACAACATATTTTGGCAAATGGCAGTATTTGTGTGAGTGCATTATCCAACGTCACTGTTTCTAGAGAAGATGCTATTAATGCCTTGATTAACAAATATACAATCGGTCCCGACAGGTTCCCAATTTTTATTTTAAAAATATGTAGCGACTATATTGCTGATGTGTTATTGCATATATTTCAAAACATTCTGCAAGATGTTCTTGCAAAACATTCTGAAAGATGGAGTTCCTCCCCGAGGGGATGGAATCATTAATCTATGAGGCTGGTGCCAAAATAGAAGAACCCTAAAGATCCTTCAGACTTTCGGCCCTTATCGATCAGTTGCTCGCTATTAAAATTCTTTGAAAAAGCCATCCTCTCTGCTTTAACCCAATAGTGCTTTGCGCACAAGCCACCCCACCTCCATACCGTAGTACAAAAAGATCCACTATTACTAATTTTTTGGAGACTCTATTTAGAGTACAACAAGCTTTAAATGAAAAGGCCCAAATTGATATCATATTCCTTGACATAAAGGCAGCTTTTGATAATGTTTCCTTATCAGCCCCTGAAAATATTTTGTCAGTTTACTTCCGCATTGAAAGCAAACTATTACAGATTATCAAGACTGTATTGAAGCCAAGGCACATAATCGTACAATATCAAGAATTTCGTGAAGAATATACCCTCACTTGGGGCATCCCTCAGGGAGGTGTTTTATCAGCTTTGCTTTTTTGCGGCCGCCCTGGAACCTTTTCTATCGGAGAATCATAGTTTTATTTCATACGCCGATGATATTAAGTATTTTGTTGTCTCTAGCGAACTAGCCCTTATATCCGATGTTAATTCCCACGTCAACGCTCAGCTTCATGAACTACATTTATACTTCGGTAAAACAGATTTATGGCTAAACAGTGACAAGGCATCTAAACTGATAATAACTAATAGGAAAATAAAGAATAGAATTGAGTTATCTATAAATGGAGCACAGATTAAGAAAGTCAGCACCTACTGACCTTGGAGTGACGTGGGATGAGCGCCTTACCTTTAAAAGGCCCTTTCAGAACACCAGAACAAAAACTCTCGCTGCCATTTTGGGCTGTAAGACAGGAGATAATTGGGATTCGAAATCAACGACTAGTTACCCAATACATCCAAAGATGTGTTGTTCCTGTTTCCCTCTATGCCTCAATTATTTGGTCATGTTTGTCTGTTGTTTGGTTTTTAGGAGCATTAGCAACTAAGGCCATATTGCTCCGGGATATGCGGTGGTCATTCCCTGACCTTTCCGCATCCTCCGTATTTGGTGGTGACGGGCTCGAACCCCGGTCTAATCAAGAAGCGTATGCTACGCACTGCTGCTCCTTCCCACCTGGCTACGGAGGCGCCTTATTTGGTCATCTGCCCCAAATACCTATATCAGGAAGTTTCTCAACCTGGAATACTGGGTGTTCCGGTTGTTGAATAGAACTCCCAGGAAGCCCTTTAAAATTTTAAAATCCATACTGTATACAAACTTAAACGGAGCCCCATGGATACAGATGGTCACCATGCGTAACATCAGCACTCTTGCACAACTTCTGACTGGGAGTTTAGATGACCCTCAAATTGATAATCTTGTGGGGCCCGGCTCACTCATAGTCTACGAAGTGCTCTCCATCACACGGAAGGATTAAGGCGGCTGTTTCCTGCCAATACTCTGGAGCTTTTTAGAGTCTTCAAAATCGACCGAAACAGGTACTGCCAAGACAAAACCTACAGGAAGCTGATAGCAGCGGACTTGTATATTACACTGCAAATTTAAAGAAGAGAAGAGTGTATATTTCCGTGCAATTTGTGCCTATGAACTCTTGATCATCTGTAATGAACGAATTTTTGTGCCTTCAAAAGGCACTGTTATGAGGACTACAGAAATTCTATGCGATTCATTCATAGTGACTGTTGCTTGTATTTATGTTGCTTGCATCAAGTGACTGTTGACATCTTTATTCTTATGTTATTGATGTCTTTATTCTTATACATTTATTGATGTATTTATTCTTATACATTTATTGATGTATTTATTCTTATACATTTATTGATGTATTTATTCTTATGTATTTGTTGATTTTCAATGTTGCCGTCTAATTTGTTGTAGGATGTCAGTATTAGCCACCCTCCTAGATAATGTCTATACATGGGTGCTAGATAAATAAACTGATAATAATAAAAAAATAAGCACTCGGTTGTATCCCAGTGTTACTGGACTGCTGCCATTTGTAGGTCTGGATAAGGGATTGTAGGACTACCTCCAATCAATGCGGGATTTCGTTTTATGTTCATATGAGACAGAACGAATTGCTGTGGCCCTTTCTCGGGAAGTATGAACGGTACCCGGAAGGAGTTTTCCTGTTAATCACTTGTTTCCTGTTAGCATGCATGGTCAGAAACAACACCTCCAACATAACATTTGACACGCTGCACAAAATTAAACTTTTATTCCACAACTTTGTAGCCGACCGGGCTAGCCAGGTAGGTAAAGTGCCTGCCTGCCAACCCAAAGGTCGCGGGTTCGATTCCCGCCTCGGGTTTGGATCACAGTAAAATGCAAAAACTTTGGGAGGTGCAATAGGGCCATAGAAGCTGATGCGCTAACAAAAAAAAGAAAAAGAAACAGCTTTGTAACATCATAGAGAACTATGGCAATGCTTCAAGTTCAGGAACCGTTCTATACAAAATATAATGTATGTATAAATTTTGTTGTGAAGGCTTCTCACATTTTAGTATGAAGTTCTGATATGTGGTGGTCTTAGTGAGAGTGACTCATCTGTAAACTTTCTGACAATCACTATCTGTAAACACGTGAAAGATTCCGAAATAGTTTTTTTTCCCTTTCATTGAAATTAGGAGAGGAATTTTTGGCTCGGAACATTGCAATCTTTCTGAGATTGGTTTTCAGTGACACTGAAGATAGATTTATTGGTCTATTTGGCCACAGCCGTTGTGTTAGACGGGCTGAAGAGGAGATGCTCTATCACAATCTGCATAATTCAGTGTTTCAGTTCTCCTTTTATTACCATTATATTCTTAATTCATATGTGGGCTTAGTTTTTTTTTTTTTCTTTGCTTGTCATATTCTAATATATACCAACCTCAGAGTCAGTATATTACAGTATGAAATAAGTTTTTTCTTATGTCGAAATCAAGCATTATCAATAATGATATTAATATACACTTGAATCAAATTTCATCCAAAATATTTGAATTTTTTACTGCAAATATTTGGGATGAAAAATTCTTACAATATTATTAAAATTGTATGTATTACATGCCTCATTTTTGATATTCAATTTTTTTTGTCGTTCTTAACAAAATAGTATTTTCAAAATTGAACTAAGAATTTTACATATTCATAAAGAGAACTGCTTAAATTTTTGAGAGTAGAGAAATTAAAATTTACTGGTAATAACGTCCACTTATTAATGGGTAAAGAAAATAAAAAAATGTTTCTCTGGAATAGGCCGAAAACATTAATGATTTCTGAATTTCCTTTTAATTCTACGCCGATTATATTTAATGAACAAGCTGCGCAAGTTATTCAGTTCCTATTTTCTTGTTTAGGGCGCGCATACCATTACACCTGCCAGACATTTTTGTGGTACTATTTTTCGTTGTAGCCTCCGTAGCCAGGTGGGCAGGAGCAGCAGTGCGTAGCACACGCTTCTTGATTAGACCGGGGTTCGAGCCCGTGACCACCAAATACGGAGGATGTGGAAAGATCAGGGAATGACCACCGCATATCCCCAGAGCAATATGGCCTTAGTTGCTAACGCTTCTAAAAACCAAATAACAACAACAGCTATTTTTCGATTATGAAGAGCAATTTTATAAAGATAGCAATTTGAATCCAAAAAAAGTTTAGGTGTCAAGTCATGACTAATCCCTGTTATTTTGTATTGGGCAAAATTTTAAAAATCTTTCAAATGTTTCCTCAATCTAACAATAATTAGATATTTTACCGGACAGTAATCGACTGTAGAGCCTGATTTGTGCAAAATCAGGCGAAACAATAATTTATGATAATATCTACTTCGTTGATTTCACTTCATTTTGTTTTTGTTTCTTCTCCATTATTTCAGTAATTTATTTACACATAGTCTCTATAGGTTTTTTGCAGATCGTTTTAGGATTAGATTTATTATTTTCTATACGTTCTTAAATGAAATCAACAAACTTCACTAATAATTTTAAACATCCTATAAATTTTTCATAATGTCGTTAGCCAAAGTTTTTTGTTTTTGATCATCCCTAAATGGAAGATCCCTTTCGCTAAGAAATTTAATTACGGTTGAAACACATTTTAAAACTTTGAATCGATAATTCGGTTTCTTTTTTTAAATTAATTGTAAGCCCTTTGTCTATTATTTTCGTTTTATGTTCAGATTAACCAAATTAACAAAGACAAACAATGGTCTTTTATGTTTTCACGACTTTCTGTATTTATCTGTTTCCTTAAAAACAAAGACCAACTATCGCGTCCTTGTGAAAAGAGAAGGGGAAACAAAGAACAGGTAATGTGAAATGATGTCTGTGAGATCATTCGCTGTATGCATGAACATTTTTTATCTCAAATATTATATTTGAGAACGCGTGGTTTGAAGAGAATAACATCGGAACACTGCAGTGGACAGAACAGGGGTAATCTATTCAATTTAACATGGTTGCAATAAATTCGACCTAAAATAAGGGCAAAGATAGACCTACCTCTTCATTAGTGGAATTGGCGAATGCTTTTAGGTGTGAGCTAGAAATCAGCATCCCCGCCACCAGCTTTCTCCTGAAATTATCGAAAAAGTCTTTCACGACTCACTTGACGGGGTCATCATAGCCAATTAATTTTTTTGAATAAAGATGTGCTTTTTTAATAATTGTGTCCCATTAATTTAGTTTTTCCTTTTTGTTTCTTTTTTTTTATTGAAAGCGAGTCTTCCCTTTTGTTTTTTTTTTTAATTCATGGTACCGACAAATTTTTGATATTCAGAGGAGTGTCAAAATTTTTTCGATTCGAGTTTTTGTAAGTACACAATATCCCAGTATTTATCAATGGAAAACTCCCGGCCTCCATTTTGCGTCGCATCGCCCGACAACCCCTCCACCATTCCAGATAATTGTGCTCAGAGCTGTTGTTCGTAAAGGATTAATAAATATCAAAATAACCACGTGCACTAATTTTTCTAGGATTACCGGTCAAGCAGAGTTGTCTGAATTCAAAAAATTTAATTTTTAAAGCTCATGCAGCTAATTTTCTAGCTAAGAAAGTGCAGTTGTAAAATAGTGTACGGATTGCTTATTAGCATAGAAACGCGTTTAACTAATTTCTCAATACGTATTGAAGTATAATTAATTTCAGTACTATTTCCGGCTTTTTCTATCACGGAATTTTAGGCAAAATAAATGGAAATTTAAAAACTTTATGAAAGCTTAATACAAAAAATTGCAAAGGGGTGACACTTTTTTAGGTAATTTGCAGAGACTGCAGGCCTATTCACCTTCTCTTAATATCATTGCACACGCTTCAGTATTATAAATTCATTGAAACAAGTCGTTTTATGTAGTTGTGAGCATTTTGAAAAGTAAGTACGCTGCATGTTGGTTAAGTGGATTTGCAACTGTTTAGTAGTCTGTTCAGTGTAGCATTTAATTGGTGTTGATTATTATAAAGGTTAAACTTTCTTTTTGGGAGGACGGTTTGGGTTGGTATTCCTTACATTTGCGATGTGTACACAAGCTGGAAGTAATCAGTAAGAAGGTTTCGAAATCATTGTCTCGAAAGATAAATTTTAAACATTTGCTTCTGAATTCTGCAAAGGATACCTACTTTTGAATAACATTTATGAAGCGTCAGTTATACTACAGATATTATAACTACCTCACATGATACCGCTTTATTATTTAGAGTTCTCTTTCTCACATCCTTTTCATTCAGTCATTAACATTCAAGTTGAATAAGGGTATCTCTTTAACCAACGTCTTTGCGAAGGCAATTTGTTCTCGTGTAGGAATTGGTCTGTGGGAAAGGTTATTTTTTTTTTTTTTTTTTTTTGTCCACATACTGTTTTAATAAGCGTATTTTGTTCAAAATGAGTAATTCCGTGTTCTAGAACAAAGCTACAGCAGCAGAAAACAGATATGGCTGCAAAATGCTATATTTGAGGTAACCATTGAGTATAAGTACTTCTTGAGTCCGCTTTCTGAGATCCTTTTCTATAAACAAGACATTTTTTGATGTCAGATTTCTGATTAAGACAGAAGATTTAGTTTGTACAGAGACTTAATCTCCACTTCTTACCATTGTAACAATTTCACCTCTCTTCAAGTATTACAGCTATATTGTAATATAATATAATGTTCTTAAGTAATTTCTTCACGATTTAGATACGACAGAAAACAAAGCTACCATTTCTGTTAAAGTAACTTCTATCTTGGTATACTACTTATCCAGGTGAGTAAAGATAACTAACGAGCTTCTCTGAGTTGCACTCTCGCAGCACCACAGTCCTCCAGAAACAATTATTATTGGCGGTTTTTTTTTTTTTTTTTTAAAGAGATTCTTGGGTTGCCCCATTCACCGCTGGGCTATCTTGTGGTACGGTAAATGCCAAGGCCAGTCGTTCGTTAATGTTGGTGTGATGCTTTGTGTTGAGTGGCCGGCAAACACCATGTTTATAGCCCCTGTCTCCTTTCGTTAGCTGCGCAGAGACATGCCAGATTCATTTACGAGTTCCTGTTGGGCGTCTCCAGAACCGATGGTTTGGGTTAGTTAGAAGGAAGATGATGGGAGGTAAATAGTGATAGAACGATGGAAAGGATGGCTAGAGCATCCCCTTGGAAGGTGGACTTGATAAAGTAGAGTTGGAGGTCAGTAGATGGGATTCCATGGCCGGAAGATTGGGGTTTGCAGATATCACACCTTAGAATCTGGAGTCAATGCTCTCCGCTAACGACAAGAACTCCTCCCTAAAACAGAGGAGGAGGGGGGGGGGGTCATCGTTGTTCCTTATTGTGCTGAGGTGTCCGTTTTTGCAAGTAATGTGACAGGTTGCATACATGAATATGCAATGGATTTTATGCAACAGTGTTGGGGTCATGCGGGGAAGGATGACAAATTTGGTTTTCTTGCCCTTGAGGATGAGTCCGGGATGATGTGCGTCATGAGCAGCAAGAGAACATATGCAAAGACTATATTGCAGTAAGTGGTTACAGGTGAGGATTTCTGTGGTTAAGCCCTGTAGTGCAGCATGTGTTGCTGTAGTCGGGTGTCATGCAGATTTGTTCTCTTGCCCGAGTATATATACGATTAATTTGGTCACAGTGAGAAGATTAGTCCCATTAATATTAGTCTAGTTAATTTAATCTTGTGGTTGAGGTTTGCGTGTCAGGATATCGTTGCCGCTGTTGTAGGGAATAGCTCCCATACGCTTGAAGAGTGCATTAGCAAACGTTTAGAAGACTGCATAATTAGCCCGAGTTGCAATTAATTTCGGTGTTTAAAGGTATTATTATTATTATTTTCTTTTTAATATAGTTAAACGGGATGTACCACAAGATGGCCCAGCGGTGAATGGGGCACCCCAAGAATCTCTTAAAAAAAAACCCTCCAATAATTGTTTCTGGAGGACTGTGGTGCCGCGAAAGTCTTTAACCAGACGGAAAAAAAATCCCCGAATTTTATAGGAGTATATATTTTTTAATCTCGTATAAATTAAAAGCCATAAGACTGGAAACGAATTCAAATCAAAATAAAATGTATCAAGTTGTGCCCGGGTGTCCATGTATAGGCTACAGTCATATGGATAAAAGTCCAGTAGACCCAGGATTCTGTTTCAGCAGGTACATTTTGGGGATGTATGAGGCCCAAGAAAAAGAGGGCATTAATCCCTATAGATAACTATAGACCTGTTAGTTCAACTTATTCCGAGGGAAAATAATGGAATCGCTGTTTAAAGAAGCATTGCACGATCATCTAGACAAGGCTGCAGTAATAATTCAGACACAGCACGGATTTATTAAAGGGAAGTCTTGTCTGACCAATTTGGTTGGATACTATGCTGTCACAAAGGAACTGAATGCCAAAATAATTTTGATATCATATACTTGGATTTCAGGAAAGCTTTTGATACTGTCGCAAATGGAAGACTGCTGTACAAATTGGAGAAGTATGGCATTAAGGGTAAGTTGCTGCAATGGATAAAAGTATGGGAGAGGACAGAGTGGTAATCAATGGACACTGCTCTTCGTGGACGAATATTTAATTTAATTTTCTGTTGAACGGTCAGAGAAGTTCACAAGATAGACAGAATACAAGAAACACCGTATTCAGCAGTCACAGGTTTGAACCCCGGTCACTCAAGGCACGTGTACTTATGCACCCGCGCGCTGACCACTTCGCTACGGTAGCCTTGTTATTAGTAGGCCCAACACCGTTTCCTGGAGTTCCCCAGGAAACGGTGTTGGGCCACATTGTTGTTTTGTATATTTATCAATGATATTGATGAAAGTATATCGGGTTTAATGTCCAAGTTTGCAGATGTTACAAAGGTTGGCAGAGTTGTGAACGACTGTAAAGACAGTATGCTGTTCCAACTGGATCTAGATAAGTTTGGCAAATAGGCAGAGAAGTGGCAACGGAAGTTTAACATTCACAAATGCAAAGTACTGCATATGGGTAGCCAATAACCGAAGAGAAACGTACAACTGGGTGGTGTTCCACTCAGGGAAGTGGAAAGTGAAAAAGACCTGGGAGTAATTGAGCAGTCAAATATGAAGTTCTCTGAGCAGTGCAGACGGGCTGCCAGGGCAGGTCATGGAGTCTTGTCAAAGATATATAGGAATTTTTCTAGCAGGGGAACAGAGGTGATCATCCCGTTATACAAGGCAATGGTCAGGCTACACCTAGAGTACTGTGTACAGGTCTGAAGGCCTCATTTTAGGAAGGAAGTAGAGTTGCTAGAACGAGTACAAAGAAGGGCAAGAGGATTGGTGACGGGAACAAAAGGGTGCTTTTACCAAAAATGGCTTAAGTTCTACAAATTTCAGCGCCTGGAAGGTAGGCACCTGCGAGGTGATCTGATTGAGGGGTATGAAGCCCTTGAATGGATTGGGCAAGCTGAATGCTTATGGGATTCTTTCTCTTGCTCAGATTAAGAACTTGAGGGGACACAAATTCAAATTGAGGAAAGACAGTTGTAGAATGGATGTGCGGAAATTTTCCTTTAGCCAGCACGTAGTTGATTTGGGGTCAAACTTCGATCTTTTGTTGTGGAAGTTGATAACCTAAATAAATTTAAGGCTGAGCAGAACAGGCATTTGGAAGGAATGGAGGGGTGAAACAAGGGGTTTTTTTTTTTTTTGCTAATGTTGCATAAGCTTGCTTTCATGCATCGTATGCTAATCCATGGACTGAATCATTTAGTTCAGTTCTGCAGTTGTCAGTTCTTACTGGTAAGATTTTACAGGTGATTGCTCCGTGCTGTGTGTTGTTCCCTTTATTCTGCAATTTAACTCTAACAGCTTTCTTATTCTAGTCGGGTATTGTTTAACAGGTATGTTGAGGTCCATCTGGATGTTGAGCATTGTCGTCTGTTTCTTAAGAGACACTATCTGGTGAAAAGCAACTTTCATATTAAGGGAAATCTTGTCGGCCGGGCCGGATTTACACACAAGCTACAGCTTAGGGCCTCACGTTACAAGAGGCCTTGCTCCATCTTTATGAGAGCTTCCTTCGACTCAGGGGAGGTATCCATTGACTGGAGATGTGCAAAATTGTAGAACCCAATGACCACAAAGAAGGATCAAAGGGAAACGCAGGGAATTACAGACCTGTTAGTTTAACTTCTGTTCGAGGGAAATTAATGGAGGCACTGGTTAAAGAAGCACTGCTGGATCATCTAGACAAGACCAGTTATAGCTCGGACACAGCATGAGTTTGTTAAGGGGAAGTTTTGTCTGACCAATTTGATTGGATATTATTATGTAGTCACAAAGGAACTAGATGCAAAGAATAATTTTGATATCATATATTTGGATCTTAGAAAGGCTTTCGATACTGTTGCGCATGGAGGACTGCTGCACAAATTGGAGCAGTGTAGCATTGGAGGCAAATTGCTGCTATGGATAAAGGGGTGGATGAGTGGGAGAAGACAGAGTGGTAATCAATGGACACTGCTCTTCGTGGACTAATGTTATTAGTGTAGTTCCACAGGGTTCAGTGTTGGGTCCATTGTTGATTTCTGTATTCATCGGCGCCTCCGTATCCAGGTGGGAAGGAGCAGCAGTGCATAGCACACGCTTCTTGATTAGACCGGGGTTCGAGCCCGTCGCCACCAAATATGGAGGATACGGAAAAGTCAGGGAATGACCACCGCATATCCCGGAGCAATATGGCCTTAGTTGCTAATGCTCCTAAAAACCAAACAACAAACAAACAAACAAACAACTGTATTCATCAATGATATTGATGATGGTATATCAGGCTTAATATCCACGTTTGCAGATGATACGAAGGTCGGTAGGGTTGTTAATGACAGTAGCTACAGCAACAGTATCTAAAAAAGTTGAGTAGATGGGCTGAGAGGTGGCAACTGAAGTTTAACATTGACAAATGTAAACTACTGCATATCGGAAGCAGTAACCCCAGATTAGCGTACCAACTGCGTGGTACTACAGTGGTACGGTGAAAAGGACCTGGGAGTAATTGTACAGGCAGATATGAAATTTTCTGAGCAGTGCAGACAGCTGCAAGAGTAGCTCATGGTGTCTTGTCAATGATATACAGGAATTTTTCTAGCAGGGATAAGCAGGTGATTATTTCCTTGTATAAGGCAGTGGTCAGGCCACACCTTGTGTACAGGTCTAGAGGCCTCATTTTTAAGGATGTAGAGCTGTTCGAACGAGTACAGAGAAGGGCAACAAGATTAGTGAATGGAACAAAGGGTTGCTCTTACGAAGAAAGGCTTAAGTTTTCCGAATTACAGTGTCTAGAGACACTGTAATTTCACTGCAGTGCCTGGCATCTGCGAGGTGATCTGTTTCAAGTGTATAAAGCCTTGAATGATTTGAGCATGCTCAATGCTGATGGGATTCTTCCTCTTGCTCAGAATAATCGGCTGAGAGGGCATAAATGCAAATTGAGGAAAGACAGTTGCAAGATAGATGTGCGAAAGTTTGCCTTTAGGCTGCGGGTGGTTGATTGCCGGAACAAACTTCCATCTGTCGTTGTAGAAGTTGATAGCTTAAAGAGATTCAAGGCATCCATCCATTTGGATGGGTGAAATGAGAAAGGTGTGTGGTTTTTTTGTTTTTTTTTTTTTTTGCTCATGCTATGTATAAGCTTGTATCTTGTGCCCTTGATAATGCTATTCTGCAATTTGAACTCTAACAGCGTTCTTATTCTAGTGAGGTATTGTTTAACAGGTATGTTAAGGTCCATCTGGATGTTGAGCATTGGCCTCAATGTCTCTTAAGAAACAATCTGGTGAAAAGCAACTTTCATGTTAAGGGGAATCTTGTCGCCTGGGCCAGCTTTACATATAAGCTAAAAGCTACAGCTTAGAGCCTCACATTACAAGGGGCCTCGCTCCATCTTAAAAAAAAAAAAAAATATTTTTACAAAATTTATTGTCACAGGTGAAATGTAACAGAGAAGGGCCTCACACATGTTTTAACTTATGGCCACAAAAAGTTTAAATCCGGCAGTGCTTGTGGGTAAGGACCTTTAGTGCAAAGGTGGAGGTTGTCCGTCTCATTGCTAGGTAGAAGGGTGGGCCTGTGGTGGTTAACTTCCCACAGGTTGTATTTTGACTATGATCCGTATGTTATTGGTAACAGGATTCGATTTTAATATAAATTTACGGTCTGGGTTTAAATCTCCACTCCTTAATAATATTGATGATCGTTTTGTACCCCTTGCCTTTTTTATTCGAAATTTTGAAGGAAAGCGTCTGCAATCAAAGATTATTCCAACGTATTTTGTGCTGGCTATGCTTTCAATGGATTGCCCATTATAGCTAAAAATGGTGGCCTCGCTGGGTCCAACTTTTCTGGGATGAGCACCTGTACTGGCTTGATTTGTAGCTTATGCTGCGTACTCCAATCTTGGAAGTCTGCCATGAATTGCATTGATTTTTTGTTCTATTTGGACTCTGGCGTTTCCCTCTTCCAGCACGATAAGGTCATCCGCGTACGCCAGGAAAGAGGGGTTTGGATATTCTTTTCTTAGCCAGTTATCAAATACCGTGATCCAATAGGGCTCTAGGATGAACCTTGGTTAAGAGCAATGGAGACTTCCATGAGTAGGTACCACGTATTATGTGAAAGGTATACTGTTTGAAAGAAGAAGTGAATGTCTTGGACTGCCTGTCTTATTTTTCTGTCTATAGAAAACGTTCACTGTAGTGTTTTAAAATGCAATGGGAAGGAGGAAAAATGAAAATTTGGAATGTTATGTAGCTCTTTTATTCAAGGACCACCGATGGACTTTCATCAGATCTCCAAGTTGTTGCTGCTCTAGGAATACTAAATTATCCCGTAAGCTTAAAGAGATTTAATCTACTTGTCTAAAGAGATTTATAGTCTTTTACAATAAATTTCGTTATGACTTGGTAAATTGGAACAGTGCTTATATACTAACTGAAATCTTGTTCAAAACGGGCTGTTTCGCGGATAAAGACCTTATTTAAGTACTTAAGGGGCGTTTTTAGATTCCTGATGCAAGGAGAGTACTAGGCATTTAAGTGGATTAAAGTTTCAAAGGGATCTTTAACATAATCTGTATTAAAGTTGCTTTGTCTTAAGGTTTTAAACAAACATCAATCTAATATTATCAATATTTTAGAGAACAGCAGCTACATTATCACAATAGCTTGATTCTCTGATTAAGCACAGATTAAAATCATTTTTACATATTTTTTCCAGATAAAATAAGTCACTGTGCTAAATTTAGTCACGTTGCTTTACAAACTTGACTGATGCTAAAGCTATCTTTTACGCGACCTTTTTGGTCTAAATCATTATCTCGAACCTATGGTTAAAACAATGAATATTTATTCACAACGGGAACACGATGAAATACCTTAATCGAACAACTGTTCGAAGCAGCGATGCCTTGAAATAGAGGATGTGATTCGAATATCTTATATTACATTAGGTTTTACCTGTGCATTCCTATGAGAAGGTGAATGCTAGCATAAGGCAATGAATCTCCTATGAATTACATGGAAAAGATCAATGAGCTGTCCGACTCAATTTATTCCGAGAATATTCCATTCAGTGAGTGTTCAATATTATTCTCGGTCATATGCAGTTATAGGTTCATTATCCGGAGTACTTGTATCCGAAATATTCAACAAAATTCACAGCGATTTGCGAACGAACTTAAAGTAGGTAGCGTGCGATATCGCCTTTAATTTTGTTCATGCTCTGTGCACGTTAGAATCTCAACACTCAGAATCCTAAACTTAGTTACTTATGCATAACTCTTGACTGAAAAATTGTTTCAAATTTTATCCTAACTTAATATAATCGAATTGGTTAAGCAGTGATAGCTGTTATTCGATGAAGAGCACCTATATAATTTAGTTTATTTAATTTTCAGTTATCTTTCATAAGATGTATTCTTCACGAGATGGCAGACAAGAGGGCCGTGACCAAATATCTGTTCCTGGCTATGCCCAAAATATGCGGCTCAGAAGAATCATGATGCATACGGTGAGCAGTCACGTTTGTTTCCTTGCAGCTCTTATTGCAATCGGATTTGGGTATATGTTTTTCCTTCGAGGCAATAATTACCGTTCGTTCATGATGCTGCTTCTTGCTGCAGGCATCATTTATTTCTGCCCAGGAGTAATCCACTACTTCCTATTGACTCTTAACGTGGTGCCAGATGAAGAAGAAATGGCTTGAAATGCTGATCGCAGCTTTTACAAGGACGCTTTCAGGATGTTTCAGACTGCATGTTTGTGTTTATCCGTTGGCACAATTTTAAAATTGATGAAAATGTAGCTTATTTTAAATATTCTTTGTCATTATCTTAACTGATTTTAAACACTTGTGTACTTCAATTTTATGCAGTGGAATAAACTTTGTTTTTGATAACGCAAACTGTTTGTTAGTTATATTTGTAGGTAGCTGATCCTTGCGTTTCTGTAGAATGATTATAGTGTCGTAGTTGAGGCAAACAGTAAGAGCTCACTTTTTACTAAAAAAAAAAAAAAAACACTCCAATTATAGTATAAAACAGTATTACAGTAAAGAAATTTTAAAACCATTTCTTAGCATAGAAATTAGTTGCGAGCTTGAGAAATAGTTCATATGGTCATGCCAGTTAAGTGGTTTTGAAAGAGCATCTGTTCAAAAAAACAGCAGCTTTAGACATCTAAAAGTGTCTCTCAAATTTAGCTCATCAGATGCTTAATATTATTCATGATTGAATAAAATTTGGACTTCGTTAATCTTCGATTTACTATGTTCTCAAATCCTCAGCGATTGGACGACCAATTACTTTTATTTTATCCAGAATAAAATAGGTTCTAGTTATTCGAGATCTGTGGATAGACATCATTTGCAAGGAACTAATGATGCATAAGTTCTCGTTCTAGAATTCATTCTTTGAGTAATTGAACAGTTCAATTCTTTAGAATTTGAAATTTTCAGCATTAAGTCTGTCACTTAACTTAGCGAAGTCTGGTCGAGTGTTGCCTAAGTTTATTATATTAAATACTCCTTTGTAATGCTGATTTGAGAAAATTTACCTCACAACGAGCATTGGCCTTTGGTAAATTTCAGATTTAAAGCCGAAAAAATTCGCTCTTCGATTGAGTTCTACTCGGAAGTGTCTACACTGAACTGACGGCCAACCTGTTGCAAAACGTATTACAATGAACCTACAACAGGAAGAGGTTTTGTTTTTGGGTGGGAGTGTATAGGGATACAGCAAGTAGAAAGCAAATTAATTGGATTAAATCGCTGTCTTGCTTTTTAATTACGTCGTCCAGGACGAAGTAAGACACAAAATTCCATATTTATCATCAATTTATATATTTTTCGCTTAAAATTATTAATTAATTATTTTCGTTTAAAATAGAGAGAGCAACAAAACCAAATATATTTGATAAAAAGTGGATCGATTTTGAATTGACTTGTACACTCAAATAATAATGAAAGGCCAAAGATTTTTGATTAATTGTATGAGTACTTATACATAGAAATTAGCGTAAAGAATGCATCATGCCTCAACACTTGGAAAACTGTCCTTAGACATTTAAAAAACAGAAGAACAAAATTATTTCATTCCATAATGCTGTGAATGAATCATCGCAAAGGTAGTCAATGAATTTCGCGCAACATACGATGTCAGACGAGCCACCACATGCTCACCTAGGGAACTTGTTCATTTTATACTGGAAGCAGCCATAAATGAGAAAATATTCTTTGTTTATAACAATGAAGAAGAAACAAAGTGGTGAGAAGCCATTCCTGATAAGATTAGTGGTGGATTATGAAACGAAACAGGGGTCAGTCAGTGACTAACATTCCTCATTATGGGAAAGGGAGGAGAGAAGCAACAGGAAAAATGCAGTGAACTTACTCGCCAAAAGAAGACGCAAGAAAGCCTTGTTTCTTTATAAAAATAAAATGCATACAATTTTGTGTTAATTCTAAATTTTTGAATGGTCCGAAAATCAAAAAGGGGGTGGGCGAAGTATAGAAGTTTAAATCTAGTTTTTTCTTCTTCAGGAGCCACACAGATTTTTAAACATAAATCGGAAAAAAGCTAAATTCTCAGGTTCAGATTTAAGTTATGCTTCGGAAGACTAATTTGACAGGACACCGGAAGTTCGTTTTGATTTCATTAATACTAGTTTAAAAGAAACGTTGCATATCCACTAAAGAAATATTCCCTTGATTGTGCATTATGTATTAACTTTTCTGGCGCTTGAGGGATGTCGCGCATTAAAATTAATAATACTTAATCTACCATAAAAAAAAACAATTTATGGGAACACTTCGGCGCGCTAAAAAAAAAAGTTGTTACTACAATTATTTATTTATTTTTTTTTTTTTTTTTTTTTTGCAGTTTAAAAAAATACATTATGTAATAATTTCATGTGAGGGCGTTTCATTTGAACTAAAATTATAATGCGTGTTCATAAGTAAAATGAATCTATTAATAAAAGGCAAAATGTCCAATTATCCCGATCTTTAGCAAAATGCTGACCTATATTCAAATTCTCTGGAATCTTTTTGAAGTGTTGTTAAAAGGGAAATTGGTCTCCCTGTGAATGTGTGTTGCGGGAGGGGAGACAGAGGTGGCCGTTTGGGTGGCATCTGGTCGCTGTGATTTTGCTGGTTCTCTATAGATTGGTTGGGTGGGCTTCGTTGGATCTGCTCTCTAGTCAAGTTGTGTGGCATCAGGCTCCACCTGTGGGATTCTCTCCGCATCATATTTTTATAACTTAACAAGTTCCTTTGACGACAGGATGTTGGTAATGACCGAGGCATCACCCAGTTTAAAGAGCTCTGTTAGGTTAACTAAGTCCGTGACCAGAAATGTCAGATCCTTAATTTGTTTTCTGAGCAGAAGTAGCTCATCTCTAATTTCCGCGTTCTGAATTTTGAGTCGATAATTATCGCTCAGAAGTTGTCAGATTCTTTTTCATTGGTTTCACCATATCTTCAAGATTGTGCTGCCCTTGATGTTTCAGGAACCCAAGATCTGTACCATGGTGGTCGCAGGAATTCACTAACCTGCGCAATTCTCAGAAGCGCGCTCGCAAAGAGTACAAACGCAAGAGAAGGACTGAACCTGCTCGCATCGTAGAACAGTATAGAGACCGATTCAAAGCAGTCCGCCGTGAATATACTAACAAAATTTACCATGCCAAGCAGAGCTCCTGGCGTTCCCTTGTCGAGACTGAGGGGAACCGGAATCCGTGGGGTTTAGTCCACAAACTCGTGAGGAATAAGCTGGGATCCACGGATGTCCTACACTCTGTCCGCTCTGATGACTCATCTGAGACTGCACACTGGGAAGATACAATCAACCGGATTCTGGATGAACTAATATATCAGAACAACACCAATTCTGATATTGACATCCACAGGAAGATAGCAGTACAAAATTCGAGCTTCCAGCCAGACATTATGGAGGAACCATTCAAAGAGGAGGGAGTCGATGCAGCAATTAAAAAAAATCAAAAACGGTAAAGCTCCTGGTCTGGATTTTATTGAAGGCGAGACTGTGCAACGTCTCTGGGCCATAGTCCTATGATACTTCTTCAGCTCTTCAACACCTGTCTAAATTTGGGTAACTTTCCATCACGTTGGAAGCATGCTAATCTGAGGCTCTTACCTAAGGATCCCACAGGTACCTCCAAGGCATACCGCCCTATTGCGCTGCTTCCCATTCTCGGCAAGGTTTTTGAGAGACTGCTGCTCTCCCGCTTCCGCTTCCAACCCCGATAAGAAACCAGCGGTATGGCATCCTCGCTTCAATTTGGATTCAAACAAGGGTGCTCCACAATTGATGCTCTATCTAAAACCCTCAAAGTTGCAGAACAGTCAGATGCAACTTATGTACTGGCAATCTTCATTGACTTCAAAGGAGCTTTCGACACAGTGTGGTGGCCGGGCGTTCTTCAGAGGGCCAGAGTCTCTAATTGTACCTGGAATTCCTACCATTGCCTCAAAAGCTACTTCTCTAACCGCAAGGTCAGCATCAAAACAAAATATCACTGTATCACTCGACATCTAACGCGAGGCTGTCCCCAGGGCTCCATCCTGGGGCCAGCTGTCTGGAATATGATACTCGACGACTGGCTCCTGAGGGACTACCCACACACTACTCAGCTTTCTTACGCCGACGACACGGTTATCATCATCGAGGGCCCCACCCGCGCCACCATAGAAACCCCAGGCTACGGTTGTTCTCTCTGCTCTGTCCGTATGGGCCACGGAAAATAAACTCTGTCGCCACTAAGAAGAGCAAAACCCTCCTATTAAAAGGCAAACTGGAAAACTACCGATCGGTGAAGTACCTAGGAGTAATTGTGGAACACAGGAGAACTTACATCCCCCATATCCAAGCTATCAAAGAAAAGATAAAAAATTACATCACTATGTTAGCACGCTTTACCCGCAAGGACTGGGGTCTTAAAGGACCAACTCAACGCCTTCTATACTCAGCAGTATTTATGCCAATTGTCACATATGGAGTTGCAGTGTGGTACCACCGAATGACTTTAGTGCATGCTCAACGTAAAATTCAGCAAATTCAACGACTTATGCTACTACAAATGACCCGCGCATGTAGAACGACATAAACTGCCGCCCTACAGATACTAACAGGCTGCCTCCCCTTGGACCTCCACGTCGCTTTTATCGGACTCTCTCATGCCATCAAGAAGAATAAGGAAGCTCAATTCCTCACTATTCAAACCCGTACCGATACCGACATCAAACAGGAACATAAACGGGTGTGGCTAGAATTGATAAATCTATGGCAAACCCACTGGAATAACTCCACAACTTGTGCAACTACTAAACTTTTCCTCCCCGAGGTAACATACATCAACAAACAACGTTCCACTTTGTTCTTCCCAAACGTCTATGCTTCCTTCCTATTAACTGGCCACGGGTCCTTCAAGAGACGCCTTCTAGAGTTCGGCCTAATCGAGGATGCCCTCTGTACCTGCGGAGAACCTGAAGACTGGGATCACGTGATGCATTCATGTAACGTATACTTATATCTAAGAATCCAACTACTCCTAGACCTCCACACTACATCATTTCGGCCAGAAACCAAGTTACTGGAATCTAACAATGCTTTCCGTGCACTAACCACTTATTCCAACGAGGTCTTTCGTCGTCGCTGGCATCACCTGCAACTCCCGAACACTACTCCTGGATAACCTCCTCCACACAGCAACTGATACCGAGCACCAGAAACTTCCAGTCATGAAATTGAAAATTGAGGCCAGCCCTGCCGACGCCGCTCCGTGATTCTCCATTGTGACGATCCTGGACTCTTTAATTTGAACTTTACTTGTTCTCTTCTTCTTACCCACAGTCCTTCTCCAGGACTCCCACAACTGGGATCAATTAGCAGAGTTCCTTGCATAATGATATAGAGGAGAAAATGAGGTCAATAATGTTGATAGTAGGGTGGTGATGGTTTCTGAAGACACTTTAGAGAAAATTCAGGCAGTTAATGAGCCGCTGAAGCAGCGTATTACGTTTGGTTGAAACCTAAAACATCAAATACTTATGTGATGAGTGAAAGTTATTTACTAGAAAGTGACACATTTCTTCGTTTATTTAGTTCAGTGGCTCAGCTGGAAGCTGATGTCGAGGAGGTTAGTTAAATTTCAAGAGTGCAAGGAACACCTCGGAATATCGAGATTGGCTTGCAACTGAATCACTAGTCACTATCGCTTGCAACTGAATCACTAGTCACCCTTGCTTGTAACTGAATCCGTACACTACCATCGCTGTTATTTATACAGAAACTGAATATTTGATATACTGCTGGTTCGCCGCATGCAACTGAATCTTGCTTTCTGTCCAACCACGTCTCCTCAATGCAAAGCACATAAATTGTTCTTACAGAAGCTGTTTTACAGTAGAAATTTTGTTTTGAAAACTTGTTATGCAGATGACATTACTGAGAGATACTCTTCAGATGTTTTCCGTCCAGAAGTTGTCAAACTAAAATAGAAAAACTATGTATGATTTTTTTTTCATAAATTTCTTGGTATAAATAAAAGTTTATTAGCTCTACATTTCAGCTGTATGACACGCCTTTATTTATTTACTGTAGATAAATGAATCCATATTAGGGAACCCTAACATGAAAAATGTTTTAGGCCCAGTGGTCGCAGTGCATGGAACGATAAATGTTGCGTTTGGCATTTATATGTGAACGGTTCTGTGGGCCCCCTAATCTTTCGAATACAATAACACATCATGATACGAGGCAAGGATTGTGAACACGTGGTTTGAAGAGAATGACATCGGTACCCTGCAGTGGCCAGCACACGGTTAATCCACTCAATTTAACATGATTGGACTAAATTCGACCTAAAATAATGGCAAAGCGAATACCTACCTCTTCGTTAATGGAACTGGCAAATGCTTTTAGGGGTGAGCAATAAATCAGCATCGCACAACCAGTTTTTTCCTGAAATTATCGAAAAAGTCTTTCACGACTTATAGCCAATTAATTTTTTTGAATAAAGATGTGCTTTTTTAATAATTATGTGTCTAATTAATTTAGCTTTTTCATTTTTGTTTTGTTTTTTTATTAAAAGCGAGTCTTCACTTTTGTTTTTTGTTTTTTTATTTCATGGTACCGAAAAATTTTTGACACTAAGAGGAAGGGTCAAAACTTTTTCGGTTGTAGTATTTGTAGGTTCCTTGGTGATTTTAATGTTCTCAACTCCACCTAGCTTCCGTTTTCTAGCCATACCGACCGGTCGACTGGCATTTCGACGAGCTCGGCTTTTCGACCGAGCTGGTCGAAATGCCGAGGCTACTAATGACCTTGCACAAATTGTTCATTTACCTACAAGAATACCGGACAATCCTACACATACAGCCAACACGTTGGGTCTTTTTCTCACAAACAACCCTTCTATGTATATTGTCGAAGTGAGAGGTCCTTTAGGCACTTCAGATCACAACTTGGTGATTGTCTTCTCCAATGGAGCCTTTATCTCATGGCTATCCCCAACCTCGTGTTGCTTGACATTACAAGAATGCAAAATGGGATGACCTGCGATTTTTCTTTTCTTCTTTTCCTTGGTCAGATTACTGTTTCAAAACTTCTGATGTCAACGTTTGCTCAGATCGTGTCAGTGAAATTATTCTTGCAGGAATGGAATCCTCTGTCCCACACTCCATTTTAAAATCTCGTCCTTTATCTAAACCTTGGTTTTCCAATAAATGTGCTAAGGCTGTTCAAGAGAAGAATGTTGCATATCGTAATTGGCTTGTTTCTAATATTCTGGCTTATGTTACCTATTCATGGACTAATTAAATGGAAAGGTTCGGTGAAACACAAGTATTTGCTCCTGACAAAGAGCAAATATTCATCTCAGAGGCTTTCGATCGTGTCTGGCATAAAGGTCTTCTAAACAAGCTTCCATCTTATGGTTTGCCAACTGTTTTTTGTAATTGGTTATCCAGTTTTCTCTCTGATCGCTCACTGAGGGTGATTGTAGATGGCTCTCTGTCTTCTAACTGCTCCACTAATGCCGTGTCCCCCAAGGTTCAGTTCTTTCCCCCACTCTTTTTCTTTTGTATATTAATGACTTCTTCCATTGACTGGAAACCCTATCCATAGTTTTGCCGAAACCTTGTCCTGATCAACCAGCTTCAACTTCTCGAAAATCTGCTACCAATTCCTTAAATACCGATCTTCAGGTAATTCTCCAGTGGGGCAAAGACAACTTAGTTGATTTCAACCCTTCTAAAACTCAGTCTTGTCTTATATCTCGCAAAAAAGATTCTTCTGCCCCTATGCTTATCTTTGGTGACACTCCGATTTCTAAGCAAAATGATATATCTCTTTTGGGGATTATTCTGACTTCTAATCTCTCTTGGCACAAGCACATTACAAATATTGCTTCCTCTGCATCTAAAAAACTTGGTTTTCTCTTTCACTCTCGGCATTACTTTTCTTCCAAACAGCTGTTCACTCTGTACAAATTGCAAATCCGCCCTACCATGGAATATTGTTCCCACAACTGGGGTGGTGCCCCCAAACCTCTCTCAGGCTTCATGATTCCATTCAAAAGAGGGCAGTTAGGTTAATTAATGATTCATCTCTAACAGAGTCTCTCCACTCGCTGTCGGCGCCTCCGTAGCCAGGTGGGAAGAGGCAGCAGTGCGTAGCACACGCTTCTTGATTAGACCGGGGTTCGAGCCCGTCACGACCAAATACGGAGGATGCGGAAAGGTCGGGGAATGACCACCGCATATCCCGGAGCAATATGACCTTAGTTGCTAATGCTCCTAACAACAACAACAACAACCAGTACAGGTCACTGTTGAAAAAAAGCCGTGAATTAGGGTTGAATTTGAAAGTGTCTGCAATTCTGCCCAGACACGATAGGAAGGAGTATATGATGAGAGCCTTGTCGATCAATTCGGCCCTGGAAAGATTGTGCAAGGCTCAAGGGGTAGAATTTTTTTCAGCCTGGTCTGTACTTGTTAACAGGAGGGATTGCTTCTACAGGGATGGGATACACTTAAATAGAAAGGGTGCAAGAATGTTTGCTGATGCTATCGAGGCAGTGTTAGGTGGGTCGAAAAACTGCTAGATTGGGGGGATACAAGGAATAATAGATTAACAGTAGCCACTAGCAGAGGTGAAAGTGATTCTTGCACTGCTTCAATTGGAATGAGCCGCAGCCTGGAAAATAAGATGCAGGATATTTCAGAGACTCCTGGGAGTCATTGGGGTACAAATAAACACATAGGTTGTGTTAGGGTAGCTAAGAAAAAGAACAGGTGCATGTATACTTGCGTGTACACCAATTCTAGGAGTTTAGTAAATAAATTTCATGAATTTGAGGTATTGCTCAAAGCATCAAAGGCAGATATTGTGGGGATTTCAGAGACGTGGTGTCACACAGATAAAAGGAATGCAGAATTGGAATTTGGGGAGTACAATGTCTACAGAAAGGATAGACAGGATAGGAAGGGAGGAGTGGTTATGCTATTAGTTAAGAAACACATAAAATCCAAGGAAGTGAAGCCAGTCGACATTGCTGGACAGTGCAGTGTCGAGTCAGTTTGGTGTGACATAAGCATTGGGAGATCAAAATTGAGAGTAGGAGTGTGCTATAGGCCTAATGACTGTGATGAGTATAATAAGAAACTGTACAGGGAAATAGAGTGGGCCAGTAAATCAGAGAGTCTTATAATGAGGGATTTTAATTTACCAGATATTGACTGGATTTTGGGGGCTGGTCACTCACACACTAGCAAGGCTTTTGTGGATTTATTGGATGTTTGTTTTCTACATCAGCATGTTCGGGAAGCAACTAGAGGCAGTAATACTCTTGATTTGATTATCAGTAGTGATTCTTCATGCATTAAGAATCTGCAGGTAAATGAACCACTAGGTGGCATGATCACAGTGTGCTGAAGCGGGATTTACTCAAAGAGGTAACTACCATTAGGGGTAAAGGGAAGGGTTATTGCTTTCGTAAAGGCGACTACGATGGACTGAGACAGTATTTAAATTCTATACAGTGGGACCAACAGATGATGTTACCAACAACAAATGCAAAATGGGAAGCATTAAAAGAACTTATCTTGGAAGCTACTAGGCTTTACATACCAACTAAGAAATATTGTTCAAGGTTTAGGCCTAAGTGGATGTCAGATGAACTAATGAGACATATGGCAGAGAAGAAAAATGCATGGGATAAATACAAATTAACACGTGACACAGAAGCCTATGATAGATACAAGTTGATCTGTAACCAAGTTACAAAGGAGGTTAGGCAGGCGAAGGCAGATTACGAGAAATCTTTGGCAAGGGATGCAAAGAAAAACAGCAAAGAGTTCTTTACTTATGTAAACTCTAGAAGGAAGGGGATGAATCAGATTGGTCCACTTGATATCGATGGGTCAAATGTTGATGATCCTGCTCAGGTAGCTAACAAACTGAATGAATATTTTGCATCGACATTCACACATGAGGACTTATTCAGCGAGGGGAATGCCAGAGGTGTATTCAACTGTGGCATTAAATTCTGTACAGTGGAATCAACTGATGATGATGTTACCAACAGTAAATTCTAAGTGGGAAGCATTCAAGGAATTAATCGTGGATGCTACTAAACGTTTCATACGTATTAAGAAATATTGTTCAAGATTTAGGCCTAAATGGTTGTCAAATGAACTAATGAGACTCGTAACAGAGAAGAAAAATGCATGGGATGCATACAAATTAACACGTGACACAGAAGCCTATGATAGCTACAAGTTTATCTGTAATCAAGTAACAATGGAGCTTAGGCAGGCGAAGGCAGATTACGAAAACTCCTTGGCAAAAGATGCTAAGAAAAACAGCAAGGATTTCTTTACTTATATAAACTCTAAAAGGAAGGGGATGAATCTGATTGGTCCACTTGACATCGATGGTTCGACTGTTGATGATCCTGCTCAGATAGCAAACAAACTGAATGAGTATTTTGCATCTACATTCACACGTGAGGAATTATTAAGGTTTGAAAATGGCAGAAGGTTATCAAATTGTAGCAGGATACTTAATGATTTTGTAATAACTGAGAGCAAAGTGGAAGAGAAATTGTTGAAGTTAAACGTAAGAAAAGCACCTGGGGTGGATGGGATCTATCCAGTTATATTAAAGGAGGCGGCAAAGCAACTAAGCAAACCCTTAGCCATAATTATGAGAGCATCCTTGGACTCAGGGGAAGTTCCCACGGACTGGAGATGTGCAAATGTATCCCCAATTCACAAAGGGGGATCGAAGGGTGACGGGTAATTACAGACCAGTTAGTTTAACTTCTGTTCCGGGTAAAATAATAGAGTCGCTGGTTAAAGATGCATTGCAGGATCATCTAGACAAGACTGCATCAATAATTCAGACACAGCATGGGTTTGTTAAGGGAAAGTCTTGTCTGACAAATTTGATAGGATATTATGATGTGGTTACAAAGGAACTGGATGCAAAAAATAATTTTGATATCATATATTTGGATTTCAGGAAAGCTTTTGACACTGTTGCGCATGGAAGACTATTGTACAAATTGGAGCAGAATGGTATTAAGGGCAAGTTGCTACAATGGATAAAAGGATGGTTAAGTGAGAGAAGACAGAGGGTAGTAATCAATGGGTGCTGCTCTTCTTGGACTAATGTTATTAGTGGAGTCCCACAGGGTTCGGTGTTCGGTCCACTGTTATTTTGTATATTTATCAATGATATTGATGAAGGTATATCAGGCTTAGTGTCGAAGTTTGCAGATGATACAAAGGTTGGCAGGGTTGTTAATGACAGTAATGGCAGTGTGCTACTGCAACAGGATCTAGAAAATTTGGGCAGATGGGCTAAGAAGTGGCAACTGAAGTTTAACCTTGACAAATGCAAAGTACTGCATATGGGTAGAAGTAACCCCAGAGAAACGTACCAACTGTGTGATACTACACTTAAGGTGGTAGAAAATGAAAAAGACCTGGGAGTAATTGTGCAGGCAGATATGAAGTTTTCTGAGCAATGCAGACAGGCTGTCAGGGCAGGTCATGGGGTTTTGTCAATGATATATAGGAATTTTGATAGCAGGGAAAAGGAGGTGATTATCCCTCTGTATACGGCAATGGTCAGGCCACGCCTTGAGTACTGCGTACAGGTCTGGAGGCCTCATTTTAGGAAGGATGTAGATTTGCTTGAGCGTGTACAAGCAAGGGCAACAAGATTGGTGAGGGGAATGAAGGGATCCTCTTATCAAGAGAGGCTTAAGTTCTGCAAATTGCAGTGGCTGGAGACTAGGCACCTGCGCGGTGATCTGATTGAGGTGTATAAGGCCTTGAATGGGTTCAGCACGCTGAATTCTGATGGGATCCTTCCACTTGTTCAGATTACGAACCTAAGGGGGCATAAATTCAAATTAAGAAAAGACAGATGTAGATTGGATGTGCGGAAATTTGCCTTTAGCCAGCGGGTGGTTAATTGCTGGAACAAACTTCCATCTGTCGTTGTGGAAGTTGATAGGCTGAATAAATTTAAGGAGGAACTGGACAGGCATTTGGAGGGAATGGTGTGATTTTTTTTTTTTTTTTTTTTGGCTGATGCTGCATAAGCTCATACATTTGCATTCTTGCATCACATGCCAATACAACTACTACTACTACTACTACTACTACTCTGGCAGTAAGCTAGAGAATCTTGTAATAACTGAGAGTAAAGTGGAGGAGAAATTGTTGAAGATAAATACAAGAAAGGCACCTGGGGTGGATGGGATCTATCCAGTTATATTAAAGGAGGCAGCAAAGGAAGTAAGCAAACCGTTAGCCATAATTATGAGAGCTTCCTTGGACTCAGGGGAAGTACCCATGGACTGGAGAAGTGCAAATGTGACCCCAATTCACAAAGGAGGATCAAAAGGCGACACAAGTAATTATAGACCTGTTAGTTTAACTTCTGTTCCTGGAAAATTAATGGCGGCACTGGTTAAAGAAGCACTGCAGGATCATCTAGACAAGACTTCGGTTATAGCTCAGACACAGCATGGTTTTGTTAAGAGGAAGTCTTGCCTGACCAATTTCATTGGATACTATGATGCAGTCACAAAAGAACTGGATGCAGGGAATAACTTTGATATTATATACTTGGATCTTAGAAAGGCGTTTGATACTGTTGCACATGGAAGACTGCTGCACAAATTGGAGCATTGTGGCATTGGAGGCAAATTGCTGCTATGGATAAAGGGGTGGTTGGGGGGGAAGAAGACAGAGAGTGGTAATCAATGGACACTGCTCATCGTGGACTAATGTGATTAGTGCAGTCCCTCAGGGTTCAGTATTGGTCCATTATTGTTTTCTGTATTTATAAATTATATTGATGATGGTATATCAAGCTTAATGTCCAAGTTTGCAGACTATACGAAGGTTGGCAGGGTTGTCAAGGACACTACTGACACTATGCTACTGCAACAGGATCTGGAAAGGTTGAGCAGATCGGCTGAGAGGTGGCAAATGAAGTTTAACATTGACAAATGTAAAGTACTACATATGGGAAACAGCAACCCCAGAGCAACGTATCAACTCTGTGGTACTACACTGACAGTGGTAGAGAATGAAAGGGACCTGGGGGTGGTTGTGCAGGCAGATATGAAGTTTTCTGAGCAGTGCAGACGGGCTGCAAGAGTAGCTCATGGTGTATTGTCGATGATATATAGGAACTTTTCTAGCAGGGATAAGGAGGTGATTATTCCCTTGTATAAGGCAATGGTCAGGCCACACCTAGAGTACTGTATACAGGTCTGGAGGCCTCATTTCAAGAAGGATGTAGAGATGCTGGAACGAGTACAGAGAAGGGCAACAAGATTAGTGAATGGAACAAAGGAGTGCTCTTAGGAAGAAAGGCTTAAATTTTGCAAATTACAGTGTCTGGGGTCTAGGCACCACCGAGGTGATCTGATAGAGGTGTATAAGGCCTTGAATGGTTTGAGCATGCTCAATGCTGATGGGATTCTTCCTCTTTGTCAGAATAATCACCTGAGAGGGCATAAATTCAAATTGAGAAAAGACAGATGTAGGATAGACGTTAGGAAATTTGCCTTTAGCCAGCGGGTGGTTGGTTGGTGGAATAGACTTCCATCCCTTGTCATGGAAGTTGATAGCCTAAATAAGTTTAGCGCTCAGCTGGATGGGTATTTCGAACGAACAGAGGGGTGAAGTGGAAGTGGTTTTTATTTATTTATTTTATTTTATTTATTTATTTTTTTTTGGCTGATGCTGCATAAGCTTGCTTTCTTGCATCAAATGCCTCTACTAATGCTAATTAATGATAATGCTAACCACTCGTTGTCTCATAGACGTACTGTTTCTGCTGCTCGCCTCTTCTACAGATATTTCCATGGGCACTGTTCTCCTGAATTGGCTTCTCTAATTCCCGCTCTCTCTTTCAAAACAGTCCGAACACATGCCGCCACCAGCCAATATCCATTTACTGTCCAACTTACAACTCACAGAACCAACTTTTCGTCTTCCTCGTTTATTCATTCAACTGCCGTTTTCTGGAACAACCTTCCTTCATACGTATTTCCTGAAAATTACAGTCTACAGAAGTTCAAGTACAATGTCAACAAATATCTTCTTTCCTCTTCTCATCCTCCAACCAAGCACGGTACTAAGTACTATAGGTTGGGGTTACATAAATAATAATAATAATAATAATAATAAAAAGTACACAATATCCCAGTATTTCAATGGAAAGCTGCCTACCTCCATTTTGTGTTTTATCGTGCTAAAACTCCTTCACCATTCCAGCTAATTCTGCTCAGCGTTGTGGTTCGTAAAGGATTAATAAATATCAAAATAACCAGGTGCATTTACTAAGATTACCTGTCAAGCAGAGTTGTCCGAATTCAAAAAATTAAATTTTTAAACCTGATGTAGCTAATTTTACAGCTAAGAGATGTGCAGTTGTAAAATAGTGTACGGATTGCTTATTAGCATAGAAACGCGTTTAAGTAATTTCTCAATAGGTATTGAAGACTGCAAAATTTTAATACTATTTCCAGCTTTTTCTTTGATGGAATTTTAGGTAAAATAAATGGAAATTTAAAAATTTTATGAACGCTTAAAACAAAAAATTGCAAAGGGTTTTTTTTTTTTTTTAGACACTGCCAACCTATTCACTTTCTGTTAATATCATTGCACACACTTTGTATTATAAATTCATTGAAACAAGGCGTTTCATGAAGTTGTGAGCATTTTGAAAAGTAAGTACGCTGCATGTTGGTTAAGTGGATTTGCAACTGTTTTGTAGTCTGTTCTGTGTAGCATTTAATTGGTGTTGATTATTATAAAGGTTAAACTTTCTTTTTGGGTTGGTATTCCTTACATTTGCGACGTGTACACAAGCTGGAAGTAATCAGTAAGAAGGTTTCGAAGTGATATTCTCGAAAGATAAATTTTAAACATTTGCTTCTGAAATCTGCAAAGGACACCTACTTTTGAATAACATTTATGAACTGTCAGTTATACTACAGATATTATAACTACCTCACATGATAGTGCTCTATTATTGAGAGTTCTCTTTCTCACATCCTCTTCATTCAGTCTTTAACATTCAAGTTGAATAATGGTATCTCTTTAACCAACGTCTTTGCGATGGCGATTTGTTCTCGTGTAGGAATTGGTCCGTAGGAAAGGTTATTTTTTTTTTTGTCCATGTACTGTTTTAATAAGCATATTTCGTTCAAAATGAGTAATTTCGTGTTCTAGAAGCAAAGCTGCAGCAGCAGAAAACAGCTATGGCTGCGAAATGCTATATTTAAGGTAACCATTGAGTATAGGTACTTCTTGAGTCTGCTTTCTGAGATCCTTTTTATAAACAAGACATTTTTTGATGTCAGATTTCTGATTAAGAGAGAATATTTAGTTTGTACAGAGACTTAATCTCCACTTCCTACCATTGTAACGATTTCACCACTCTTCAAATATTAAAGCTATATCGGAAATATATTGAGTTATAATATAATGTTCCTAAGTAATGTCTTCACGATTTAGATACGACAGAAAACAAAGCTACCATTTCTGCTAAAGTAACTTCTTTCTACCTTGGTATACTACTTAACCAGGTGAGTAAAGATAACTCGCGAGCTTCTCTGCGTTGCCCTCTCGCAGCACCACAGTCCTTCAGAAACAATTATTATTGGAGGGGTTTTTTTTTTTTAAGAGATTCTTGGGTTGCCCCATTCACCGCTGGGTAATCTTGTCGTACGGTAAATGCCAAGGCCAGCCGTTCCTTAGTGTTGGTGCGATGCTTTGTGTTGAGTGGCCGGCATCAGGCGATTTAGCAGTCGGGGATGGCGACAAACACAATGTTTATAGCCCCTGTTTCTTTTCGCTAGCTGTGCAGAGACATGCCAGATTCATTTACTAGGTCCTGTTGGGCGTCTCCAGAACCGATGGTTTGGGTTAGTTAGAAGGGAGATGATGCGAGGGAAATGGTGATAGAACAATGGACAGGATGGCTAGAGCATCCTCATGGAAGGTGGACTTGATAAAGTAGAGTTGGGGACAGTGGATCCAGGAAATCCACCCCTAGAGTGTAGAGTGTATTTAGTGTCAAGCGGCACCAGGGGTTTCCCCCATTTCCGCGTTGCTTTCATTATAGGTGTGCCAGTTCACTGGAAAGGCCAGAGATTTAAAAGTGTGTGGATATTGTATACGTATAGTGTTATGTACCGTTGTTCTTCTGGCCATTTAGCCGCTGGACCCCTGCTGAGGCCCAAAGTTGTCCACACTCAGCCCCGTGAAGGCAGGCCAGGTATACCAGTATTATAATTATTTACTCTGGCAGGTCCTGCCACCTAATTTCCTAAAATTTTAGTGGCTACGACTATTTAAAAAAAAAAAAAAAAAATTATCTTTCGCGTGGGGGAGGAGGGTAAGGGCGCTAGGTTTTGAAAGGCCGAAACTATTGGCAAACAGTAATTTGGACATGATTAAATTTGGACGTGTAGGACAATCGCTTGTGTACAGATACAGTAGGGGAGGGAGACTAAGGACTGGGGGAAAGAGACAGAAATATGGAGTCAATAGGGAAAGCGACCCCAATAGGTGTCAATGGGGCATCCCCATGCCCCACCAGAAGGGAAAATGGGGGTGGCGAGGAAGGGAGGAGGCAAGAGGACATGAACCTCCCCCCACCCTGCCAGGGAAGTGGAGTGGAAAGAAAGCCAGGAAAGAGTGCCCAGCTCGGTCGCCAATTGGCGCACTGGCAGCAAATCTGCTGTTCAAGGTAGGGAAAAAGATATGGGTCCAACGAAGCAGTCGGAACCAGTGTCCGGATGTCATTCATGGGCTATGTGTCCATCCATGTAGGTTGAGCTGTCACGTTTATGGGTTATATACCCGACCAGGGTAGTGTCTCGTGGAGTGTCTCTTTTGCATCCCGGATGGGTCTGGTCCATTGATCCTGTTTCCATCATCAGGGAGGGCGGTTCAGTGCCTTTTCCATCCAGTGAGCCCATCGTTTCTGTGGTATGCGTCCTATTCAAGTAGGTTGGTAGGGTCAGACAATTTGGGTTTCAGTGCTGGTGTATTTGCTCATAGTCCAATGTTGTCGAAGTTTAATGTCTGCTACAAGGCATACTGTACCCTTAGTTCCTGATCGCAGAACAGGTTCCTCTTCTGGCAAAGATTTCCTGTCCAAATCTGTGAGGTTCTTATATTCTTCGCTTGTGTCCAAGAGATGATGCTCCTTGCCTCGCGGCACGTAGGTGAATCTTGTTATTAGATTTCCACGTAGGTCCTCGTAGTTTGTACATTCGTCCATGAGGGGGGCCAGCTTTCCGGTTTGCCACATGAACAGTTTGGGTCTTGGAGGAGGCCCAGAGATGTTAGCTTCTCGTTGAAGGAGCCGTGACCGTCAATAAGTAGGTGGCATATAGCCCTGGGTGGAACCATACAGGTAGTTTCGGGAAAACCCTGTCTACATCAAGTATGAAACATCGTGTCACCTCCCCTTTGGTTGAGTTTGTCCACCTGTTTTGCCATTCACGTTTTAAGTGTGCCAAGAGCCGAGCCTTTTCCATTTTTATATTGTTTGTGGGTTCAATCGTAAAGCCCGAGTAGGTCACAGAGATTCCTTTTGATACGTAGTATGCTAGTCCGCATCTGACCCCTTCGAGATCCAGTGGTAAGGATCCAGTAAGAACCTGTTGCGCCTCCGTGCTCACAGTATTGCAGGCTCGGGTGGTTTTTGAGCAATATTGTTCGTTGTCTCGAGTCCAGTATTCTTTTGTTGGTGGTCAGTCTGGTAGTATGGTACCATATTTGTGCACCGTATGTGATCGCCTGGAGAAAAGTAGTCTTGTAATATAGCAACATGATTTGCTTACTTAGCCCCTAATCCCTGAGTGACACTCGCGCAGTCAGGCCCGCGTAGTTCCTAATCTTGGTCCTGAGTTTCCTGAGATGCAGTTGGAATGTGAGCTTGCTGTCAAAAATGATCCCGAGGTATTTCATTTGTTGGGCGAATTTGATTGCAGCGCGATTTATTTTAATTTGAGGTGGCCTCCTTATGTCCAATATTCCCTTAAGCAAGATAGAAGTCGTTTTGGCAGGCGAGATCTGTAGAAAGTTCTCCGTCGCCCACCGCTGTAGAGTATGCAGAGCTTGATTTGCTCTAGTCTCAAGTTGTACCCTATTATCTACCGTCACAGTGAGAATTAAATCATCCCCAAATGCTTGGATTACCACCTCCCCAAGGCCGGTGTTCAGAAAATCATCAAATACTATATTCCACAGCAGTGGTCCGAGCACGGAACCCTGGGGGCATCCCCTGTGGATGTTCCTGCTAATCTGTTGGTGTGGTACTTTCACTTCTATTTTTCGGTGTGATAGGTAGCTTTTGATATTATTATAAAGGTTGCTTTGGACCTGTGTCATTCTGAGCTTGCCCAGGACGCTTGGCCACCAAAGTGTCGAACGCCCCGGCAAAATCCACTGAAATAGCGAGAAAGTACTTCTGTTGGCAATCATTCACTGATATGGCTACGCAGCTATATTATCATCAATCAAGTGAACTCAGACTGTTTTATACCACTAAGCGGAGTACCACAAGGCTCTCCCTTAGGTCCTCTTCTCTTCATTGTTTTCCTAAATGATCTTCCTTCTTTCATCTACACCTCCAATGTTCAAGTTGCTCTCTATACAGATGATCTTAAGATCTACTCAGCAGTGAAGGAGATTACCGATTCTCAACAGCTTCAATGTGCTCTCAATAAATTCTCTCTCTGAATGGCTTGTCTGCTAACCCCTCGAAGTGCAAAGTAATCTCTTTCTCATCTTGCAGATCTCCACAACTAATGAATACGGAGCACACTGTTAACTCTGTGATCATCGATGCCCATGTCCTTAAAATCACCAGCAAAGCATTCAAAACACTGGGATTCATCAAACGGAACACATACAAGTTCAAAAACTACAGATATGCGGTTATCCTTTATAAAACTATTGTTCTGCCAATCATTGAATTCAGTTCACCCATCTGGAATCCTCACACAAAGACTTTAACTAACAAAATTGAAGCAGTCCAAAAAAATTTTGTCCGTTACCTTCCGTACCGCAATCCTCTATTCTATCACTCGGTGTATTATGAATCGCTGGGTGATTACTTTTCATCTGAGGCCTCTGTGCACTAGAAGAGTTACTGCTGACATCGCCCTTCTATCCAAAGTAATCACTGGAATATATGAAGCATCTGATATCCTGATAAAATAAACTTCAATGCTCCCTGTAGACAAGTCAGGAACCTTACACCGTTTCGCCTTGACACTGACACCACGGACTTTATGAAGTTCAGTCCACTGAACAGAATCAGCAAATGACTCTCTCATTGACTTCTTTGACAACTCCCAATCACTGATGAACTCCATCCACAAGTTTGCCTCTTCTCTTAAACTGCAAAGTGACTAGCTCACATCTAATTATTGTAGTTTATTATTATTTGTTATATTATTTATCTATTCTCTAACGGATTAATTATTACTTGTTTTACCGGTAACTTAACTTAATACAATCCTCTTTTGTACATATGCTTTTATTGTTTGAATCTATATCAATATTTATCGTCCTGTTGGATTTCATATTATTGTTATTATGTTTATTGATCTGATCTCAGATACACTGTTAATGGTTACCTTTCTTTCTTTCTTTAATCTTTATTGTATACAAACATGGTATATACAATAGACCCTTCACAGCAGCAATGCCAGGGGTTTTACACTGGTTGGTGCACAATAGCCTTGGGGGAAGGGGGCCCACATCGAAGTTCGGGCTCATCCCCCAGGGCCAACAATAAAATAGAATCAATGTCAGATTATTTACAAAATATATTCTTTTGACAGTATTTACAATGAAATAATAAAGATATTCAGATTTACATTATGTTATATTAATATTTATATTCATAAAGATATTGTTGACTTTATTTACAACACATTCATAAAGACATCGTGCTTTGAACAATATTTACAATATATTGGGCATTATTATTATGCTGCCCTTATCAATGTGCACTTTGCCTGGCCAAGGTCAGGCTCTTAAGGATCTGTCTTCGGTACCTCCGATCCTTCACAAACCTACAGAGGTCGCCATCAATTGAAAGGATTGTGTGGAGCATCTCCCTGGGGAGAAAGCGGTCACTGAGCGATAGTCTGTTATAGTGAGCTGTGAGCGTAGGAGCTGACCTCAGTCCGGGTAGAGGGATCCTCCAGCCACACAGTTCCCAGATGCTTGGCTCCGAGACCATTCCGGTTATCTTGACAGTGAGAACAAGGCGTTTTTCAAATACAAGATCTGGAAGTCGGGCAAAATTAAGTGAGATCGCCATCGCAGTTGTTTTTGCTGGGGTGGACGACGATGTTTTTGCGTGATCCAACGAAGGAGCCAGTATTCGGCAGAGTACACGCGCTTGATGTTGGTAGGGGCCGCGGACCCCCAAATTTCCGAGGCATATAGTACGACGGAGTATACTGAGGTGTATACGTATCGACGAGTCACATGCAGATCCCTAACGTGGAGCAGTTGTTGTTTTGTGGTCCAGCGCATTTGACAGAATTTTGCTGTGAGCTTGTCAATGTGGGGGTTGAAGCTCAGTTTATAGTCGAAGACGACTCCCAAGTCTGTATGCATCTTGACCACTGGGAAGGGAATGCCGTCTAGAGAGGCTTGGATATCAGTGGGTTGGCGCTTCAAAGAAAAGACAATTTTTGCTGATTTGGCAGGGTTAATGAGGAGGCCAAATTTATGGAGATAGGATCCTAAGTTACGTAACTTTTCACAGATCTTTTTATTGATGTTTGAGAGATGTTCGCCGGGGTTAATCTGAGTAAATATCTTAATATCATCTGCATAGCAGAGTATGTCTTCTCTCTCTGTTGCAGAAACGGAAGAATAACTGCGGTGAATAATGCTCCGGAGAGAACTCCGCCTTGGAGAACTCCTGCAGTGATCTTTCTCCAGATTGTGTGTTGATCCGCTTTAAGAAGAATGGTTCTCTCAGAGAGCAGGGCTGTGATAAACCACAACATGTCACCTTTTATGTAGAAGTAGTTTTCTAGGAGGTGAACAAGTGAGGGGATACTGATGGAGTCGAAAGCAGCTTCCAGGTCGATGTAGGTGACAGAAAGCTCTGCTTTAGCTTCTAGTGCACTGAGAATGGTGTTGGTTATCGATGTTAAATTGGTGACTGTGGATCTACCTGGAATGCCATAGTGAATCTGTGGGGGTTTGTGAGGCATGATTTGATTGGTGATGGTGGAAAGTAATGTCTTCTCCATGAGCTTCAAGAGGCTGGAAGAATGAGAGATTGGCCTGAACTGTTTAATGAGGGATGCAGTTTGGCATTTAGGGTGTGGCCTCACAGCATATCTGTTCCAGAGAGGAAGAAAGTAGTGCTGCGTTAATACACGGTTAAAAATTGATAGGAGCGGATCGATGATAAACGAGCTAAGACATTTAATCATGACTTGTGGCACAAGATCGGGGCCTGCAGTTGCAGTGGGTGGCAATCCATTTATAGCAGTTATAAGCTGCTTCCTGGTGATGCGAACGGTGGCGAGCATATCAGTAGGGACGTTGTTGATGGGTAAGTTGCCTAGATGCACCGGGGCCACAGTGTTTGAGAACCGTGCAACGTGGTCCATCCACAGTTCAAGGTCCAGTGTCTTAGGAATTCCTGTGTGCTGAGAGTCATAAAACGATTTGCCTTTTCGTAGGGTTGAATTTAAATGCTTTTTAATTGCAAATATTTTCTGACCTGTTGTGTATCTTGCTATTAATAAAATAAAAATAAAAAATATCAGTAGGTTTCTCATCGCATCGACAGTCGAGTGACCTGGCCTGAATCCGAAATGGTTTTTTTGCCTCAAGGTTGGCAGTGGAGTAGTAGTGTTGTATCCGTCTAGGAAGGAGCCGTTCATATGGCTTACTTAAAACTGTTAGGAGCGCTATGGGTCGATACGATTCCGGGAGTGCCGGATTTTTGCTTGGGGCTTTGGGAATTAATTTGACATTTGCTGTTCTCCACTCCATAGGGAAGTAGCCAGCCTCCAGGCAGCAATTGTACAACCTTAAGAGATGTTGAGGTTCTAGGTCAGCAATCTTCTTTATGATTTCAGGTTAAAGCATATCTCTTCCAGGGCATCTTTTGGGCCTAATCCAGGCAGCCGCTTCTTGGAGTTCCTCCATTATAAATGGTTGTTCCCTCTGTTCCGTGAGGTATTCTTCATTTTCTTTGCACAGCTTGAGTTGTTGTTCACTGGATGGCTGTGCTGGTTCCTTCAGTATTGCGTTTAGGGGGTTGTTGTCTGATTCCTCCCACGTTGCTGTTAGAGTGCCTTCTGGAGTTCGAGTCGTTATGAGGACTTCTCCCCTGGGGAGTTTGTTCGTAGTTACTTTGTATATAACCCCCCAGGGATCCGTGTTTCCAGCTGTAGAGATAAGCAACTCCCAGGATTTTCTTTTACTCTTTTCGATTTTGTCTGTGTATAGATTTCGTGCCTCCCTATAGCGTTCTCTTAAGGCTTCCAACTCAGCCTGCGGCCAAGACCTTCGGGCTCTTTGGAATTGTTTCCTTCTATTTGCGACCTCCTTCCTTAAGGTCTGCAGCTCCCGGGTCATCATGGGACCATTCCTGGGGAGGGTCTCTTCTTCTTTATGGTTGCACTGCTGGACTCAATGATTATGTTAGTCACTGTTCTTTGCAGGATGTCTGGATCAGTTTCCTTCTCTATTTGCTGTTGTCTAGCTTTGATAGCTGGACTAGGTGATCCGCAAACTGATACCAGTCCACTTTGTGGGTTGCAAATCTGTTGGTGAGATATCTGGTGATTGGGGTTCTGGTTAGCGTTCTTGAGATTCGGTACGTGATCACCCGGTGACCGGATGTTGTCCAGGAATTTTCGACTGTCCATCCGTCGATGTGCGCGGCCATATTGGATGTGGCTATTGTAATGTCTATGTATGCTTCCCAAAGCAGGTTGCAGAAGATGGGCAGATGGTGTGGCTGGTTAAGGATTACGAACGGCGAGGTGGCTAGGAAGCCTTCAAGTAGCTGACCATTGTGTGTTGCTCTTCTGCCCTCCGTTTTGCTGTGCAATGCAGGCGACCGACAGTTCACGTCTTCCCCCACAATGATCCGCTGGTTTGGTAGGATGTCAAGTAGTTGTTGCAAGTAATGTATGGCAGTTGTGATATCCTGTTACGGTCTAGAGTAGAGGGATATGGTGTAGAAGGCTCCTATTGGTGTGATGACATGGGCGCAGGCTGCCCAGGTTGTGCACAGCTGTGCGATCTTCGTTGTTGTGATGTGCGGGTTTCGGACCAGGACCGCGGCCCAGGGAGTGTCTTCATCAGTTTGGATTAATTTATATGCAAGTGGGTAGCCCCTTACTTGTTTGGAATGTGCATAAGGTTCCTGAAGTAGCAGGATATCAGCGCTCTCTTGGTCGGCCTTAAGGCGTAGCTGGTCAGCCACAGCCCTGGCCCTTTGTGCATTATGCTGGAATATTTTCATCTCTGTGGTGTTGAATTTTTTTAGTTGTAGTCGCCATAATCAGTTGTAGTTTGGTGCATGCTCTTCGCGTTGATGTATGAGGGACAGTTGTGGTCCCTTATCGAGTGTTTGCAATCCATTTTTACCAACTTGCAATTAGCACAGGTAGGGTCTTTGTCCTTATTTGGTCAGTTTTTAAACTCCTGTCCCCGCTCTGTACAATGGCCGCAGGTGGGCTTAGTCTGAGCGCAGGTGTGGGTAGTACGCCCGAATTTACATCACCGGAAGCATTTTGGGACTGGTACGTACTCCCTGAAGCGGTGGCTGCCCCAGTTGATAAACACTCTGTTTTGCTGGCATATAGTCTTCCAGGCCGCTGGTGAGAGTTCTACCACCCGGTTGGTGGCGCTTCCTGCTCTAGTTTTAGTCTGAAATCTCGGAGTAACAATGGTTGATGGTGACTTCCCTGGATGGTCTTGCTGTAGGTTTCTCATGTACAGCTCTGTTTGAATCTCAGTCGGGATTATGTCCTTTTCCAAGTCGTATATAATTACACTATGTCCCTTTCTTTTCGGTGGTAGGGCCTCTAATCCAAGTGTGTGGATCCTTTGATTGTTTAGTATCAGGTTTGCATCCGCCTTTGTCTGGGTTTCAATGATAACACCCACATTTCGGGTTTTGCAAACCGATTTGATTTTTGCCGCTCTTAAGTCTTCGGTAAGGTTGTTTACTACTATGCGCTTTACCTCTTCGCTAGTGTGAGTTTCATCTTTGGAGGTCGGTCTTACGATGATTAGGTGTGGGGGTTGGCAAGAGGGTCTTGCGCTTAGTCGTAGGTTCCTTAGTTGCTGTTTGGTTGGTGGGTTGCGGTGTCCTCAGCGCTTCTGTAAAAGTGGGGGTGCGCTGTTGCACTTTGTTCGCCTCACTTTTAAAATAGGCATCAAGCCTGGCAACTATTTTTTTCATTTTCCAGGTGCATTTGGTCCAAAATTGTTTCTAGTTTGGTCCACAGGGAAACTATTTCAGCTCTTAGTCTGTGTAGTCACTCTGCTGCTCTGCTTCTTGAATAAGTTTTCAAGGGCGATTCACAGGATTAGTTTCTGTTCAGGGACGGTGCCCTTGGGCAAGGTTGAATCCAGTGCTGGTTCCTCTTGTTTCTCTTCGGTAGAATCCCGTTGGAAGGCATGAATCTCTTGTGATTCTCTCGTGTCGGTTTGTGAGTGAAACCCACCCTTAGGTGGAGGTGGTCAGTAGAGAGGATTCCATGCAGGGAAGATTGGAGCCTGCAGATGTCCCACCCTAGAATCTGGGGTCAGTGCTTTCCGCTAACGGCAAGAACCACTCCTTAAAACGGAGAAGGGGAGTCCATCGCTGTTCCTCATTGTGCTGAGGTGTCCGTTTTTGCAAGTAATGTGACAGGTTGTATATATGAAGATGCAATGGTTTTATGCCACAGTGCTGGGTCACGTGGGGAAGGTTGACAAATTTGGTTTCCTTACCCTTGAGGATGAGTCTGGTATGTTGTACCAGCAAGATAATATCTGCAAAGACTATATTGCAGTAAGTGATCACAGGTGAGGGTTTCTTTGGTTGGGCCCTGTAGTGTTGCGGTAGTTGGGTGTCATGCAGATTTGGTCTCTTGCTTCAGTATATACGATCAGTTTGGTCACAGTGGGAGGATTGGTCCAATTATTATTAGTCTAGTTAATTTGATCTTGTGGTTGGGGTTTGCGTGTCAGGATATCGTTGGGGCTGTTGTCGGGAATAGCTCCGCTACGCTTGAAGCGGCCATTAGCAAACGTTTTGAAGACTGCATAATTAGCCCGAGTTCCAATTAATTTCGGTGTTTAAATGTAATTTTTTTTTTATTTTTTAAATATAGTTAAACGAAAGTCTTTAACTACACGGGAAAATAAAGATCCCCAAATTTTATTGGAATATATATTATTTTTTTACCTGGTATAAATTTATAGCCATAGAATAAAAGAAAAAAAATGGAAAGAAATTCAGAATTTCAAAATAAAATCTATCAAGTTGTGTCCATGTATAGGCGACAGTCGTACATCAAGTGGACCCAGGTTTCTATTTCCACAGGTATATTTTGGGGGTGTGTGAGGTCCAAAAAGAAGAGGGCATTAATCCCTATAAGTAACTATAGACCTGTTATTTCAACTTGTTCCGGGGAAAATAATGGGATCACTAGTTAAAGAAGCATTGCAGGATCATCTAGACAAGACTGCAGTAATAGTTAAGACACAGCATGCGTTTGTCAAAAGGAGGCCTTGTCTGACCAATTTGATTGGATACTATGATGTGGTACCAAAGGAACTGAATGCCAAAAATGATTTTGATATCATATACTTGGATTTCAGGAAAGCTTTTGATACTGTTGCAAATGGAAGACTGCTGTACAAATTGGAGAAGTATGGCATTAAGGGTAAGTTGCTACAATGGATAAAGGGATGGTTGAGTGGGAGAAGACATAGAATGGTAATCAATGAACACTACTCTTCATGGATTAATGTTATTAGTGGAGTTCCTCAGGGTTCAGTGTTGGGCCCTTTGTTGTTTTGTATATTTATCAATGATATTGATGAAGGTATATCAGGTTTAATGTCCAAGTTTGCAGATGATACAAAGGTTGGCCGGATTGTTAACGACAGTAAAGACAGTATGCTACTTCAACTGGATCTAGATAAGTTGGACAAATGGTCTGAAAAGTGACAACTGAAGTTTAACATTGACAAATGTAAAGTACTGCATATGGTTAGCAATAACCGAACAGAAGTAAGTAAGTCTAAGTGTGTTTAGGGTCACACGGCACCAGGGGTTTCATCCATTTTCCACGTAGTTTACGTTGGTGGTATGTTACAATACGCTGCAAATGCCAGAGATTAAAAAGTGTGTGGGTTTTGAATTGTTTAGTGTCGTGTACCTTTTTTCTTCTTGTCGTTTAGCCGCTGAACCCCTGTTGGTGCTCAACCTTGCCCCACTTACACCCTATCGAGGCAGACCAGGAACCCAGTAGCTTATATATACTCTGACAGGTCCTGCCTCCTAATTTCCTGAGATTTCGGTTAGGACCTAAAAAAAAAATGGGGACGCTAAGTTTAGAAAAGGCCAAGAGAGGTTAACGTGGTTCAGGTTTCAATTTAGATATCGTTAATTTTGATTAGTTGTGTGGAGTTTACGCTGGCGTATTAGTCAGAGTAGGGGGGGAGAGACTGAAGACTGGGGAAAAGACAGAAGTATGGGGTCGATAGGGAAGGCAACCTCAGGTGGTCAGTAAGGCCTGTCCATGCCTCTCCAGGTGAAGTATATGGGGTGGCAGGTATAGGTATGTTGAGGATTAGACGGCTCCAGGAATTTCTCCCATCTCCGCATATGTTCTATGTATCGAATGACAGTACCCTGTCTATGTTAGAGGTTTAAAAATAATGTATGGGTCATGTGGTATGTAGTTTGTTGTGCCCACTGTTCATCCGGCCTGTTGTCCCCCGGGCCCATAGTGGGACCGGCGTTACTATATCTAGCGACGGTGACGCCGGCCGGGTGCACCAAGAGACTAATTATACTCAGGCAGGTCCTGTCACTTACTTTCCTGAGATTTCGGTGACTAGGACCAAAATAAAGTAAAGGTTGGGATCGATTGCGGTTGATTTAGGTAAAATTGCATTTAGAAAGCGATGCATAGTTTTACGCTGAAAGAACTGTTTCTAGAGAGCCTAAAAGGTCGGGAAAATTTGATGTGATCTAAATTTGGACATGTGGGGTAGTCGCTGTACAAGAGAAAGTGTTGGGAGGAGAAGGCGAAGACTTGGGGGATGAAATGGGAAGAAGAGGGGTGGGATAAGAAGGTGATCCCCATTTTCAGTGGGGCAAGCTCATGTCCCACCAGAGTGAAAATATGGGAAAGCGAGGAAGGGAGAAGAGCAAATACTCTCCTCCCCCCTCTGCAGGAAATAGGAAAAAACAAGGCTGCACAAGGGAGTGCAGTTTTGGGTAGCTAGTAGGCCATCCAAATCATCCTAAAGTCTTGTCTTTCTGTGGTATGGTGAGATTTTTTGTATATCACGTACTTGTTTGAGTTCTGCAGTCCTAGTCAGGTTGCCTTTGGTGTATTGCTATCATTAATTTCCTTCTGGCTAATAGATCCTGTGCAAATTGACTGAGTGCCTTGTAGTCCTCTTGAGTGTCTCAAAGTCTGGGTTCTTGGTTGTCTGGTATATATTGGGTTACCGTTATTAGGCGTAGTCGTAGGTCGTCATACAGATGGCACTCAAACATTAAGTATGTCCAGGACTCCGAGTTGCCACAGGGAGAGTCCGCGTTATCTATGGTGCCAAGTTGGTGAAGCTTAGCTTTAAACGGGCCGTGTCGAGGAAGGTGGTATTTCGATCGGGGTGAAACCACGCTGGCGCCTTAGGGTACAGCTTGGTGACAGTGGGGAGGAATCTTCTAGTCACTGCGCCTTTTTCTGTGTCGCTCCATCTCTTCGTCCAAATCTTCGACGTGGTCGGTAATACTTCTCTTCTCACAGTTGCAGTCATTAGCGATGTCAGTAGGGAGGTCATACATTGTAGCTGATGTGTTTCTGGCAATATGATAGAGCAGACTGCAGCAGATAGCCTCGAGGTCCAGGGGGAGAACTCCTGGACGTCGAGGACTTGGAGGGCAGCCGTGCTAGTCGTTCTAGTTGCTCTCGTCATTGTAAGGAGGATGGTCCTTTGAATGGTTTCAAGGATCTGTTTATTCACTTCTAGTTCTGCTCTCACGTACCAGACAGGGGAGCCATACGTGATGGCAGGAATGAAGAGAGCTTTGTAGTAGAGGGACAGGGTAGTACGGCTGAGTCCCTAGTCCCTGCGAGTGACTCTAGCGACGAGGGCCGCGTATCTTCTTATCTTTTGTTTAATATATTCTAGGTGTGGCTTGAAATTTCTGTCCAGCCTTATTCCTAGATATTTAATCTGTTCACACAGATTAATTCTTTTGTTCTCAATCTTAATTTGTGGTGGTCTCCTTTTTAGCAGCACCGATTTTGTCTTGTCGGGTGCTAGTTTGGGGAAGTGTAGCTTCGTCCAATGTAGCAGCTTTTGCAGGGCATCATTTGTTTGCATTTGTAGGCAGGATCTGCTGCCAGCTTCGATGGTCAAGCATAGGCCTGGGCCTGCACATCACTCAGATCCATGGCGAGGAATTCATCTAAGACAGAGTTCCACAGGAGCGGCCCCAGGACAGAACCCTGGGGGAAGCCCCTGCGGACTGGGCGACTGAGGCATTTATATGGTGTGGGTGTGGTAACTTGCACTGCTCTATCAGCCAAGTAATCCTTCATGCAATTGTAATGATTCAATGGAAGGTTGGCAGCTCTCAGTCTCGCCAAGACGCTCGGCCACCAGAGGATGTCGAACGCCCCGGCGAAATCCACTGCGATGACGAGGAAGTATTTCCTTTGACAATGGGGGCTCTAGAGAGTTTCTGTATTGCTTCGTAGTGGATTTGCCAGGAGTAAATCCGTATTGCTTTGTCATGTTATTATTTACTTCATTATAATGCCTTGTGATTCTGGTATGTAGCAGCCTTTCGTATATTTTACTAAGGGTTGGTATATTTTACCATAGCAGGGAGCAGTTTTTAGGAGCAGTTTTGAATTTGCATTTTTCCACCGTAGTGGAAATTTACCTGCTTCTAGGCAGCGATTGAATAGTATTAGCAGTAATTCCGGTATATGTTCCGTTGCTTCTTTTGCCATCTCCTGTTCGATTAGGTCCAGTCCAGGGCATTTCTTATTTTTCATGTGGCTTGCAGCATCCGGAATTTCTTCTAAGGTGAAGGGGGTTCTATTTGGTCATTATTATAGCAATTATTTGCTTCCCAGATAGCCTGCTGCTTATCTGTTAGTGTTGTTGGTAGCTCTTGAAGGATGTTGTCCAGGATGTTCCCAATCGACTCCTCCCAGGTTATGGTTAAGTTTCCTTGTGCTGTTTTGGTGGCTGTCACGACTTCCCCACGGGGGAGATTGTGAGTGGTAATTTTGTATACAACCCCCAGGGGTTGCTGTTCCCTGACCCTTGTATCAGCCCCTCCCATGATTCTCTTTTCTTTTTCTTTATCTGTTCAGTATAATAATTTCTAGCGATTCTATATTGGTTTCTGAGTTCAGTGACTTCTTGTTGCGGCCAATTTCTCCTAGCCCTCTGAAATTGTTTCCTTCTATGCTGTACTAATTTCCTCATTCGTGTTAGCTCTGGAGTTCACCAGGGCGTGGCCCCTGCAGTGGGGATTCTTCCCTTTATAGCTTTCTCTGCTGCTTCAGTTATTATTTTTGTTACATCCTTCTGGAGTCGTTCTGGGTTTTCGCTCCCGCACGCCTGCTCCCTCAGCGTGTGCAGGTATTGCTGGCCTGCTGTGCGTAGCGTCTCTCGGAAGGTGTCCCAGTTTGCCTTGCTGAGGACGAATCTATTTAGCATGTGCCTGTCGGCAGTTGTTCTTGCGGGGTTGCAGGGGAGGGAGGAGAGAGGTAGACCACCTCCTTCTTCCCCTGCCCTGGAGAGGAAAAAAGGTACCGGGCAAGGGAGCTGGTATAGATCGCCATTTGGCTACGTGACAGTGAGGCTGCAGCAGTCGTAGTGTAGTCATAAGATCATGTCCGGTAGTAGTCATTCGTGGGACAGTGTTCCGTCCAAGTTGAATGTCTTTGTCTTCGGTTCTCTAGCTTCGGTTAATACAGTTGTCAATTTTACATAGGTCTCATATTTGTTAGTACGTAGGTAGAGTTTCTTGGTTCCAGTGTGGGTTCGTATCATTGCAGGAAGTGCAATGTCACTGATCCTAGGCAAGACAGCTAGTATCCTCCACATAATTATCATTCCGGGGTGTGTCCGAAAGGATGTTTTAATTTGTTATCTGGCTTGTCGTCTTTCACTCCTGGTGTATTGTATTTAGCGTTCTCCTTCTTGAGAAGAGTTCTTGAACGAAATTGGTCATGGCTCTGTATTCCTCCTCTTAAGTGAAAGTCTTGCCCTTTGGGGAAATAACCAAAAAGAAATGTACCAACTGTGTGGTACTACACTCAGGGAAGTGGAAAGTAAAAAGGACCTGGGGGTAATTGACTGCACAATTACCCCCAGGTTCACTAGGCAGTGCACTAGGAGGTCATGGATCCTTGTTAATAATATATAGGAATTTTGCTAGCAGGGAGACGGGGAAGTGATTATCCAGTTATACAAGGCAATGGTCAGTGCACACTTATTGTACTGCGTACAGGCCTGGAAGCCTCATTTTAACAAGTATGTAGAGTTGCTAGAACGATTGGTGATGGGAAACAACGGGGTGCTCTTACTATGAAAGGCTTAAGTTCTGCAAATTGCAGCGCCTGGAGAGTAGGCACCTGCGAGGTGATCTGATTGATGTGTATAAGGTCTTAAATGAGTTGAGCAAGCTGAATGCTGATGTGATTCTTCATCATGCGCGAATTAAGAACTTGAGGGGGGCACAGATTCAAATTGAGGAAAGACAGTTGCAGAACATATGTGCAGAAATTTCCCTTTAGCCAGCGAGAAGTTGATGGGTGGAACAGAATTCCAATGTTTGTTGTGGAAGTTGATAGCCTAAATAAATTCAAGGCTGAGCTGGACAAGATTTGGAACGAATGGAGCGGTGACATGGGAGTGTGGTTTTTTTTTTTTTTTTTTTGGCTGATGGAGGGGTGCCTCTTCTAATGCTAATACCTGCACTGAATCATTTAGTTCAGTTCTGCAGTTGTCAATTCTTACTGTAACATTTTACGGGTGATTGTTCCGTGCTGTGTGTTGTTCCCTTATTCTACAATTTGGACTCTAACAGCGTTCTTATTCTAGTCGGGTATTGTTTAACAGGTATGTTGAGCATTGGCCTCTGTTTCTTAAGAGACACTATCTGGTGAAAAGCAACTTTCATATTAAGGGGAATCTTGTCGGCTGGGCCGGATTTACATATAAGCTAAATTAGCTACAGCTTAGGGCCTCACATTACAAGGGGCCTCGCTTCATCTTAAAAAAACCCCATTTCGCCCCTCATATATGTTATAGCTTACGCCTACAACAGGTTTAAATCCGGCCCTGCTTGTCGGTATGGACCTTCAATGCAAAGGTGGAGGTTGTCCTGGTCATTGCTAGGTATAATAGGGCAGCCTTCTATGCCTGTGGTGGTTGACTTCCCGCAGCCTGTATATTGACTCTGTGCTCCGTATGTTATTATTGGTAGCAGTTTATGATTGTAATATAAAATTACGGTCTGGGTTTAAAGTCCCACTCCTTAATAATATTGATGATCCTTTTGTACGCCTTGTCTTTTTATTGGACATTTTGGAGGAAAGAGTCTGCAATCAAAGATTACTCCAAAGTATTTTTGCTGGCCATACTTTCAATGGATTGCCAGTTATAGCTAAAAATGGTGGCCTCGTTGGGTTCAACTTTTCTTGGATGAGAACCTGTACTGTCTTGTTTTGTAAGCTTTGTAGCTTATGCTGCGTACTCCAGTCTTGGATGTCTGTTATGATAGCATTGACTTGTTGTTCCATTTGGGCTCTGGCTTTTTCTGCAAAGTAAGGTCATCCGCGCAAGCGAGGAAAGTGTTGTCTGGATATTCTTTTCTTAGCCAGTTATCGAATACCGTGGTCTTACATATGGCCCCAGAATGAACCCTGGTTAAGAATAATGCAGACTTCCAGCAGTATGTACCACGGATTATGTGAAAGGTATACTGTTTGAAGGAAGTAGTGAATGTCTTGGACTGCCTGTTTTATTTTTCTCTCTATAGAAAAACTCCATGTAGTATTATTAAAATGCAATGGAAAGGAGGACTAATGAAAATTGGGAATGTTATGTAGCTCTTTTATTAAAGGTCCACCGATGGACCTTCATCAGATCTCCAAGTTGTTGACGGCTCTAGGAATACTAAATTATCTCTTAAGCCTTAAGAGATTTAATCGGCTTGTCTAAAGATATTTATAGTCGTTTACAATACACTTCACTATGACTTGCTAAATGGAATAGTGCTTATGTACTAACTAAAATCTTGTTCAAGACTAGCTGTTTCGAGAATGAAGAGATTATTTAAGTACTTAAGTGGAGTTTTTAGATTATTATTATTAGTCATATGGTACAAGGAAGTCTGAGGCTTATGCTGCACCAGCGAAAAAAAAAAAATTTCCAAGTTACCCCTGAGAGAGAGAGAGAGAGAGAGAGAGAGAGAGAGAGAGAGAGAGAGAGAGAGAGAGAGAGAGAGAGAAGCAGAAGGGAATCACCAACAAAGAGGAGAATTATGATATCCAGCTCAGGACCCTAGGTTTGCCAAGCCCATACTCCCCAGATGTGAGCCCCCGGGGTTAAATTCCTGATACAAGGACAGTACCAGGCATTTATGTGGATTAAAGTTTCAACGGAATCTTTAACAGAATCTGTATAAAAGTCAAGTGGCTTTGTCTTAAACTTTTAAACCAACATCAGTCTGATATTACCAATATTTTAGAAAATAGCACCTCTATTATCACACTAGCTTGATTCTCTGATTAAGTACGGAGTAAAATCATTTTACATATTTTTTCCAGATAAAATAAGCCACTTGTGCTAAATTTAGTCGCGTTTCTTTATTTAACTTGACTGCTGGTAAAGCCATCTTTTACGCGACATGTTTGGTCAAATCAGTATATCAAATCTATGGCTGAAACCATGTATATTTATTCACAACGGAAACATGATGAAATACCTTAATCGAACAACTGTTCGAAACGGCGATGCCGTGTAATAGAGGCTGCGATACGAATTTCCTATACTACATTAGGTTCTACCTGTGCATTTCTACAAGAAGATGAATGCTAGCATAAGGCACTGAATTGCATGGGAAAGATAAAAAAAGATAAATGAGAGCGGTCCGACTCAATTTATTCCGAGAATAGTCTATTCATTAAGTGTTGAATATCTTTCTCGGTCATGCGCAATTATAGGTTCATTATCCAGTGTTTAATTATATCCGAAATATTCAACAAAATTCACAGCGATTTTCGAACGAACTTAAAGTAGGTAGCGTCCGATATCGCCTTTAATTTTGTCTTGTGCTCTTAATGCTCTGATTGTAATGCTCTGTGGGCATTACAATCTCAATACTCAGAATCCTAAACTTAGTTACTTATGCATAACTCTTGACTGAAAAATTGTTTCAGTTTTATCCTATCTTAATATAATCGAATTGGTTAAGCAGTGATAACTGTTATTCGATGAAGAGCACCTATATAATTTAGTTTATTTAATTTTCAGCTATCTTTCATAAGATGTATTCTTTACGAGATGGCAGACAAGAGGGCCGTGACCAAATTTCTATTCCTGGCTATGCCCGAACTATGCGGCTCAGAAGAATCTCTTTGCATACGCGGTTCAGCCAGTTATGTTTCATTGGAGTTCTTATTGCAATCGGAGTTGGGTATATGTTGGACCTTCAAGGCAATAATTTCCGTTTCTTCGTGTTGCGGCTTTTTGCTGTAGGCATAATTTATTTCTGCACAGGATTAATCCACTACTTCCTATTGACTCTTCACGTGGTGCCTGATGAGGAGGAAATGACTTGAAATACTGGTCGCAGCTTTTACAAGGACGCTTTCAGAATGATTCAGACTGTTTGTTTGTGTTTATCCGTTCGCACAATTTTAAAATTGATGAAAATGTAGTTTTTTAAAATTTTTTTTGTCATTGTCTTACTGATTTTAAACATTTGTGTACTTTAATTTTATGCAGTGGAATAAACTTTGTTTTTGATAACGCAAAATGTTTCATAGTGATATTCGTAGATAGCTGATCCTTGCGTATCTATAGAATGGATGACAGTGTCGCAGTTCAGGCAAGGAGTAAGAGCTCGTTTACTAAAAATAAAAACACGCCAATTGTAGTATAAAACATTATTGCAGTAAAGAAAATTAAAACTAATTCGTATCATAGAAATTACAGTTGCGAGGTTGAGAAATAGTTCATATGGTTATGTCATTTAAGTGATTTTGAAAGAGGATCTGTTCAAAAAAACAGCAGCTTTAGACGTCCCAAGGTGTCTCTTAAACGTAACTCACCAGATGCTTAATATTATTCATGATTGAATAAGATTTGGTCTTCGTTAATCTTCGATTAACTATGGTCTCAAATCCTCAGCGATTGAACGGCAAATTACTTATATTTTATCCAGCATAAAATAGGTACTGGTTATTCAAGATCTGTGGATAAACATCATTTGCAAGGAACTGGTGATGCATAAGTTCTCGTTGTAGAATTCATTGTTTGAGTAGTTGCACAGTTCAATTCTTTAGAATTGAAATGTTAAGCATTAAGTCTGTCACATAATTTAAAGAAGTCTGGTCCACTGTTGCCTAAGATTATCAAATTAAATACTCCTTTGTAATGCTGATTTGTGAAAATTACCTCACAACGAGCATTGGCCTTTGGTAAATTTCAGATTTGGAAACGAAAAAATTCTCTTCGATTGAGTTCTATTCGGAAGTGTCTACACCGAACTGACGGCCAACCTGTTGCAAAACGTATTACAATGAACTTACAACAGGAAGCGTATTTTTGTTTTGTGGGGGTGGGAGTGTATAAGGATACAAGCAAGTTTATTGGATAAATCGCTCTTCATGCCCTTTTAATTCATTAAAGAAATGATCACCAAAATTTCCCCTCCTATAATATGTAGGGGATACACAGGTTGCTCCTTTAATTCGTGAAAAAAAAAAAAAAAACCTGCATAAGGATAACTTCCCCATCTGAAGAATGGAAACCTGACGCGAGGCATGTAGACTTCATTTCCTACTTTTTAATTACGCTGTCCAGGACGAAGTAAGAATGCCATACCCATCGTGAACGTATATTTTTATCTATATGCATTAATCATTTTCGTTTAAAATGGAGAGAGAAACAAAGCCAAATATATTTGGTAAAAAGTTGATCGATTTTGAATTGTTGTACACTCAAATAATAATGGAAGGCCAAAAAATTTTTGATTAATTGTATGAGTACTCGCACATAGAAATTAGCGTAATGAATGCATCATCCTTCAACATTTGGAAAACTGCCCTAAGTATTCAAAAAACAGAAGCACAAAATCATTTCCTTCCATAAATCTGTGAATGAATCATTGCAGAAGTAGTGAATGAATTTCGCGCAACATACGATGCCAGTCGAAACACCACATCCTGACAAAGGGGAATTGTTATGATACTGGAAGTAGCGATAAATGAAAAGAGATTTTCTTTGAATATTTTCTCATTTATGACTTGATTTCGTTAATACTAGTTTAAAAGAAACGTTGCATGTCCACTAAAGAAATATTCCCTTGACTGTGCATTATGTACCAACTTTTCTGGCGCTTGAGGGATGTCGCGCATTAAAAATCCTTACTCTATCATAAAAAAACAATTTATAGGGACATTTCGGCGAGCTAAAAAAAAAAAGTTGTTACTACAATTATTATTTTTTTTATAGTTTAAAAAACACATTCTAATAATTTCATATGAGTGCGGTTAATTTGTACGGAAATTATAATGCGTGTTCATAAGTAAAATGAATCTATTAAGAAAAGGCAAAATGTCCAATTATCCCGATCTTTAGCAAAATGCTGACGTACATTCAAATTCTCTGGAATCTTTTTGAAAAGTGCTTGTATTATAGTACGGAATATTATGAATAAAATTATAAATATATACAATCTGCACATTTATTTATACAGGCTGATAATTTAATTCTCGGAATGCAGCGCAACCTTACAACTGCTCAATTTTTGCGAACTCCCGGTTGATGGCAGCAGAATGCATTCCCAAAAATATAGTGTGGTCGTGTCTAACGACACCAGGAGTTTTCCTCCTCTCCGCGTTGCTTTCATTGTAGGTGTACCAGTTCACTGTAAAGGCCAGAGACTTAATAAAAGTGTGTGGATTTTGTAAGTGTAGTGTTGTGTATCGTTACACTAACCGCCATATACAGAAGACCTTAAAGGAATGAGACAAAACAAACCTGCAAATAGCAGAGATGACACAGAGGAGCCGAATATACAGACCTTGGACTGAGTACAAAATGAACTGGGAAAAGACAAGTGACAATATGCCGACCGGGCTAGCCGAGTGGGTAAAGTACCTGCCCGGCAACCCAAAGGTCGCGGGTTCGATTCTCGCCTCGGGCTTGGATCAAAGTACTGCAAAAACCTTGGGAGGTGCAATATGGCCACAGAAGCCGATGCGCCAACAACTACCAAATTAAAAAAAAAAAAAAAAAAAGTGACAATATATTGTCTAACCACAAGCGTCATGATTACCGCCAATGGAAGCGAAAAAAAAGACATCAGAACAAAGGGACACTGCCCCTAGACCTTGCAGCATAGACCCACTACATAATGACAAAAGGTAGTGTGAGGACTATCAAACATCACGGAAGGGATAGAACCCCATAATGACAGCCACTAGACTTGAATATGACTCCAAGATAATGACCAGAAAATAGGACCCAGACCACATGCAGTCTGGAAGGATGACATCCCAAATTTAACCCCCTATTAGTGTCCCACCTAGATGAGACTCAACGGCCAGCTTTTTAGGGCCTGCAAACTGATGGAGACGACATACGGTGGCACTGTCCCGCCGGAACAGCTTATTGGCGATCCAAATCCGCACTCTCTTGAGCGGATCTTTCTTTCCAAACTCCTGGGGAGGAGAGGCTTGCCTCTCCTTGCCTCCCCAATTTTCTCACTCTGGTGGGGCATGGGCATGCCTCACTACCTGCAGGGGCTATCTACTCTGTCGGACCCTTATTTCCAATTTCTTCCCCCCAGTCTTCATCCTCCCCCAAAACCTTTGTCTTGCACAGCGTTTAGACCTACATTTCAAAATCAAAAGAGAACATCAAAATTCTTGCCCGAACCTATTTGGTTTTTAAAACTCACTTTCACCGCACAGCCCCACGTCGCATACTATTAATACTAACTTGCTAAGTATCACTAATATCAACCTTGATTTATTATTATTATTATTTATTTTATTTTATTTTTATTTTTTTTGGTCCTAGCCACTGAAATCCCAGGAAAGTAAGTGGCAAGACCAGCCAGAGTACAAATATTGGTAACACTCGGCCGGCCTCCCTGTGGCGGGTATTGGTAACGTCGAGTCTCACTAGGGGCCCGGCGGCTAACAGGCCGGATGAACAATGGGCACAACAAACTACACAGTACATATCCCACACACTTTTAAATCTCTGGCTTGTCCGATACAGAGAACATACGCGGAGATGGGAGAAATCCCAGGTGCCGTCAGACCCCGAACATACCTAATATCGTTGTTCTTCTGGCCATTTATCCACTAGACACCTGCTGGGCCCAACGTTGTGCACACCATGCCTCCACGCGGCATAGTGTGGAGCCCCTCGTGGAGACCCCAAAATATAAGGTATAAGGTATGTTCGTGTCAGACGGCGCCTGGGATTTCTCCCATCTCCGCGTATGTTCGCTGTATCGAGGACAGTACACTGTCAAGCCAGAGACTTGAAAGTGTGTGGGTCATGTCTGTGCAGTGTGATCTGTTGTGCCCATTGTTTGTCCGGCTTATTGGCTGCCTGGCCCCTGCTGGGGCCCGACGTTGCCCATACCTTGCCACGTGGAGGCTAGCCGGGTGTCCAGCCTCATGACGAGTTGCTCCGGCAGGTCCTGCCACCTAGTTTTCTGGGATTTCAGTGGCTAGGACCTAAAAAAATAAATAAATTAATAAAAAAAATAATAAAAAATAAAATAAATAATAATAAAATAAAAAAAAAAATTTAAAATAATAATGATAAAAGTAAAAAAAAATAATAATAAAAAAAAAAAAAATATATATATATATATATATATATAAGCGTTTGACGTTAATTCTTAAGGAGATCGCTGATTGGGGTTGAACGCTAGAAAGATGTGTTAAAAGGCCTAATAGGTCGGGCAGAATTTTGTTGTTATTAAATTTAGACGTGTGGGCTATACGTTAGATGAAAGATAAAAGTGGGAGGAAGGGGAGGCTGAAGACTGGGGGGTAGACGTAGAAGTAAGGGGTCGATAGAGGACATGACCCCTGCTAGGCAGTATGGCATGCCCATGTCACACCAGAGGGGAGTTTGGATGGCGGGTGGGGGAGACGAAGAAGAGCTATCTCCCCCTGCCATGGATAAGGTATACAGTTAGAGTGGGGGAAGAGACAGAAGACTTGGGGGGAAGGCAGAAGCATGGGGACGATAGAGAAGGCGACCCCAGGTGGTCAGTGAGGCAGGCCCATGCCTCACCAGGCGAAGAGATGGGTTGGCAGGGGAGGGAGGAGACAGAGCATGTCTCCTCTCCCTCCTGCTGGGGATAGGGAATTTAAGATGAATAGGGTAAGGATACCCCATTCAGCTCGCCATATAGCATTTGGCAGCGGAGCTGCTAGTGGTTCTAGTCCGTTTCCAGGAGCGACCGGACCGAAGCATGATCGGTCATGGGGTGGTTCCCGTCCGTTCTGCAGTCTTTACCGTCAAAAGGTCCGGGTTTGCTTGTCGGCGTTTGTGGGGTCTTTCTTGTGACATTTCCCATCCATGTGGTGTTTGCGTCAATGTTGTTTATAGAGTCATTTCTCATTTATTCAACTTTAGGTCCACTTCAGGGTTTAGTGCCTTGATTATCGGAGACCATTGGATTCAGGCGTCTTCCACGGGATGATTTCCTTCGAGGTTTGTTCATTTCCTTATTGTGTCAGTTGTTGATTGCGATTTGCTGCGATAAGAGCTCTCCGTCTTGTGAACAGGGCCAGTGCATAGCAGGAGAAAGCCTGATATTCTTCCTTGGTGTCCAAGATGTGGTACTCCTGGCCGTATGGTAGATACTCTATTTTGGTGATATACTGACACATCTGAAAGTTCTGACCGTTGTCTAGTAGTTGCGAAGTAGCCTTATGTAACATATTGTTAGTATGAACCGTTTTGTGAGCCGAATAATGGTAGGACTTTAAGATTCAGAAACGATTTGTTTCTCGATCAGTTCAGCCCGTCACGAACGGCTGAAAACAAAATTCCAAACAGGACCCCGCCTTGTGGGACTCCAGTTGTAACAGTGACTGGTGTAGCGCAGATTGCCATCGCGAACAATATTAGTCCTGTTCTCAGGCATCGTCAGAATAAAGCAGAGCACGACTGTACCAATGAGGTAATATTCACGCATTATCCTTGCCAATGCGTGAACGAATATGGAATCAAATGCTGCCTGGACATCGATATAGCAAGCAGTGATTTCTGAACTGTACTTCAATGCCTCGAGAATCTTGGTAATGCTGGTGACTAATTTGTAGCGGTGGACCTTCATTGAGTAGCATGTGGTTGTTGTGTCATTATTTGGGTGGTTAACGTTCTCGGAAGAGATTTTTAAAACTTGATGAAGATAGAATTTAACAGACTGGGTGCAGAGGAAGTTGGAAGGAAGTGACTGGGCTGAGAAGTAGAGCGTATTTTAGGCAGCGGTCTCACTAGGTAGACACGCCACATAGGAAGAAAACATTTTTGTGAAGGATCTTGTAAAATAATGACAGGATAGGATCAGCAACAAATGTACTCAGGATTTTGAGCATTAACTGAGGAATTCCGTCCGCACTGGGTGCGGCTGTAGGTGCTAAGCTATTTATTGCGTGGATCAGCAGATATTTGGTGAGGTGAAGTGAATATAAGAGATCTGTTGAAATCGGTTTGGCTTGGAATTCTATTGGTGTAGTGGATTTTGACTGAGCGTCGAACTTAGTCATATGGCCGAGCCAACTGCTCAGATTGAGGATGTCAATGGCGCCTTCTGATTCTATGGAAGGACTTTCCATTATTTATGGTAGCCTCTAGGTGGAGTTTAATCTCATCCCTCTTGTTGCCAATAAAATCGCTCTAGCTCGAGAAGATGCAGTTCTGTCCGAGGATGAGCCGGAGTTTTTCCACCTCTTGTGTATGTCCTGTTTGACGTGGAAGCTTTAAGAGACTTTTGAATGCTCTGTGATGGCCAGTTTCTTCGTTGCAGCATAGAGAGAGACGGTGACTATCCACCTTGTCATCAGGTCAATCCGGAGTTCAGAGTTGCATTCCTCTTCTTATTATCTTATTATTATATTTTGTTCCATCTTTATCCGAGTACTTTCTTCTGGGCTATTTCCGTTACAAAGTTGAAGTTAGCTGAACGCTTCAGATAGGCTCTTCATTCTGTATTGCTTTCTTTCGAAGCATTTCACAGGATCCATTGCCAATGAATTAAAATGTTTGACTGCGCTGTTTAGAAAGAAAATCTTTACAGAGTAGAGGTTGGACAGTACAGAATGTATCGGTAGATAGGGGTTTCGATTTTTGCGCCCATCACATGGAGTACAGATAAATCCTTGCAGACTGGTGGCGTCAATCACACCAGCAGGCATCTGAAAAACAAGAATATTTCTGGATGCTATTTGAACTCTTCAGGGACTGATATTTAGGTTGGCATAAAAACAGCCCAGGAGATGGTAAATGGGTTCCACGTGACCCTATTCGTCCAACACATTATCCAGTACTCCACTGCCAGCAATCTATTTATGTACGACGGCGAAGCAGAAGACCACATTAGTGATGCATAAATTGCAATTGGCTGTAGGCACCGCTGGACGTATCTTCCGTCTACATTGTCACTGAGTAACCATGCCAGTTGTCAAATTACCCACATCGTCGAGTAAGACTTCGTTTTCATGGTTGAAAAATGCTTCTGAAAAGTCAGGCCCTCATTCCATGTCAAAAGGAGGTCGGTGTGGGACTTCACTTTCGTTATCTGCATCCGTTGTGATGGGCTCTGATGTAATTTTAATTGTGTTTTTCGTAAAAGTGATTTGAGCTGATTTATATATGCTTAGCTCAGACCTATTTGCAGTAGATCGGCTACAAGGTTGTTGATCAAGGCGGAGACTAGCTGATTTTTGCTATTAAGCTTGTTGACATTTTAAGGTTCAAAATGAGGTCCTTTTTTAAACTAATGACGACCGGCATGGGACTTCAAATGCGATGGTCATTGTAGTCGGGAAGGACGTTAAAAGCTTGTGCATCACCCACCCGAGAAGCGAGAATTAAACTTTCTTGACATTACTGGAAGCGACAGAAGTCTAAATTTCCAAGGAATACAGCAGTCAGATAAACATTGGAGCTAACACATTTTCGAAAGGTTGCTTTTGTAGTTACATGGAGCAGCTGAAATTTAGTTAACTAGTGCATCTGTCGGTATTTTGATTATAGCCTTTCCATGTGGTGAATTCATAGCTGTATGTTAAGGATGATATCATAGTTAATGTGCATTCGCAATTAATCGCAAGACAATTGCGATTGTCATGCCTGCTAGTGAAAATCTAAGAACTGTATATTTTTATTCAGGGAGAAAACCATGTACGGGTCGAAAAAAAAAAAATTGGTAGCCTTTCAAGTCTGTCAGGGACTGAATGACTAGAGCAGTAGCGAAGTTGAAGGCATGTTCCTCTGGGTTTATTTGATTATGGTGTTTCAGATCATCAGTGTACCAGGTAACATCTTCCCTGTTAGACACAAAAGTAACTTTAAGAATAAGATGATCTTTGAAATCATGTTATAGTTTGTCTTGAGGATGATCGTTCTCTCCTGAAAAGTGCATGAAGATATTATAGGATGTACAGGAAGAAGAATTTCACCAAAAGACACAAAGTATTGATATGTAGACTGCTTCAAATGTAATTTCGATATCCAGATGTGAGAGAGAGAGAGAGAGAGAGAGAGAGAGAGAGAGAGAGAGAGAGAGAGAGAGATAATCTTTAATGCCCTTCACGGCCAAAAAGCCAGGGGTTTACATTTTTACAGCCTCCCGAAACTTCCGGGAAAATCGAACAATTAATTTACAAAAACAGGTAATTTTACAAATGAAAACATATTTTGATACAAAAGAGAGAACTCCTTACGAGAGTTAAGTCTGATTGAGCTGGCTTAACATCGAGATAAGAGCACCACCTCAATCAGACAGGAACAGTTGCAAAGTACACATGTCATTTCTGATTAGTCCTGCTAGTCATAATTTTTTTCCGGCAAGTCCGGTCAACAGCGAATTTGTTCAGGTCGGCGTCAAGTGCCTGGGTTTGCTTGAACATCTGCTGAGGGAGGAACCTGTCCGAGAGATGGAGTGGTGCTGAATGCGAGTAGAGCTCGGGATTGGCCCTAAGGGCAGCAGGGGGAAATCCTCTAGCCACAGGTATTCCAGAATGAAGGTGTTCCGATTATGCCTGTTATCATCTTGACTGTTGCTTGGAGGCGTTGGTCGTCGACTAAGGTGGGAAGCCGTGGAATCCCGAGAGAGTTGGCAAGCTGCGTGGTACGAATCAGAGCTGGAAGGTTGTGCTTCCTGTTGGCCCACTTTAGGAGCCAGAATTCTGTTGCAAAGAGTGGTTTCTTTATTGACGGTGCCGCTGATGCCCAAATTTCAGCAGCATAGAGTAAAGGTGGAAAGATAATTGTTCTTATGTACCTCATGGTTGTCTTTTTATCTCTGATATGAAGAAGATGCTGTTTTGCTATCCACCGGAGTCTTGAAGTACGTGTGAGGAGCATGTCTATGTGGGCATTGAATCGAAGTTTGGAGTCGAATACAACGCCCAGATCACGATGGCTGGACACAATTGGGATGAGGATGTTGCCGACCGAAGGCTGGAGAGAAGAAGGAGTTTGCTTCAATGAATACACCATGAATTCGGACTTAGCAGGATTGATCTTGAGCCCAAACTGGCAGAGGTAAGATGTGACTGCAGTGAGGGTGTTGTTAATTTCCGTTTTTACCAGATCAAGGTCTTGACCAGGGATGATGGGAGTGAGTATCTTGATATCATCTGCATAGCTCAGTAGAAATCGAGAATGTGCAACCAGTGGGAAGATAATAGATGAGAACAGAAGGCCGGAAAGTACTCCTCCTTTTGGGACTCCTGCGATGACGGATCTAGTAAGGGTGCTATCTCCAGTATGAAGCTTTATAACTCTGTTATTCAGAAGAGAGGAGAGAAAGCATAATATGTTCCCTGTGATCTGGAAGTGGCATTCTAGGAGAGTGAGTAGTTGGTTTACTTGGACGGCATCAAATGCAGCCTCAATGTCTAAGTAAGTAACAGCTAGTTCGTGACTTTTCTCGAATGCTGACAATATAGTATTCGTGGTGGCTAGCAGATTGGTGATCGTTGATCTGTTTGGAAGGGAATAGTGAATTTGGGCTGGATTACTGGGCAAGATCTGCTTGGTGAGGATGGGGAGGAAGGTCTTCTTCACGAGCTTCAGTAGGCTGGAGGAGTTGGAGATGGGTCGGAAGTGTTTAGGTTTCGATGGCGACTGAACTTTGGCTAAAGGTTTGATGAGATAGTTTTTCCATTGCTGTGGGAAAATCTGGTTCTAGAGTAACTGGTTGAAGATAATTAAAAGTGGCTGGATAATGTACGGACTTAGGCATTTGAGCATGAATTGGGGAACTCCACCATCATCAGTGGTTGACGAGGCAGGCAGAGAATTGATGGCGACGATCAGCTGTTGTTTTGTGATCTGAATGGTGTTCAACACTTCTTGATGGGTGGGCTCTGTTAGCAGAGCCAGATCTGAGTTTGGCATAGGATTACGATTAAATCTTGTTACGAAATCGAGCCACAATTCAGGATCAAGTTGCAAAGGAAAATGAAGGTTCACTTTCTTGTATGGAATTTTTCCTTTAGCCAGATCTCGGTTGACGTATAATTTGATTGCCTCAGATTTCAGGCGATTAAATTGAGCCCGTGCCCTTGAATAAACGATGTGATCATGATATTTTGCGACTGTTTCCATGTGCGATGGAGCTGTTGCTTCAGCTGGAAACTCATTTTGAGTTCTGAATGCCACCAAAGTCTTGTATATGGACTAATTGTGATTTTTTTTATTTTAGAGGCAGTATATTTGGCAACCGTGTTGATCCAGTTTGTGAGAATGGTCACAGCTAGCTGTGGGTCACAAGTCTCTAAGGTCACCCAGGGAATGAGAGAGGCGGCTCTGATGCACTTATCTACATCAAGTAAGTTGGGACTAGTGATGTCAACCTTTTTTGTTGTCCTTCTGGCTTCTAATTTGGGGGCTGGCAGATATGCAGTCACATGTATTGGGACATGATCAGAGTCAAATGACGTTTCTGCAATGTAATCAAGGGTGCAAGGGATAGAGGCTAGAACTAGATCTAAGAGGTTATTCCCCCTGGTTGGAGCTTCATTAATAAGTTGTAGATCAGCACATCTCAAGTGTGCCAGAAGATCTTTTTTCAGATTAGATAGCTGAGGAGGTAAATTGAAATCACCACAAACTAAGTGAGAAGCTGTGGGATGCAGCTGATTGATTATCCAGTTGGAAATTTCAAGGATGATTTGCTGGGAAGGCGTTGGAGGTATGTACACCACACAGATGTCAAACGTCACGAAGTTGTATCTTAACGTAACGAGGATTGCTTCATAGTTAGGGGAGTTACTGGATTTATTATCCAATAGCTTGAAAACTGATTTTTGTAAAATATTGCGACGCCTTCACCCTTGCGTGCAATCCGAGATGTGAATACGACCCCATAATCCGCTGGGACAGCTGTTGGTAGGAATTCTTCATCGTCATCGAGTCAGGTTTCGGTGATGGCGAGCAGGTCAAAATATCCGGGGAGCAGAATTTGCTCCATAGTGTCAAGCTTGTTCCTAAGACTATGCACATTCTGATAAAAGATGGTGCAGGCAGGTACTCTACGTACTTTGATACGGACGGGTTTCGGGTTTGGGTTTTTTGGTTTTATTGGCGCATCAGCTACTAAGGCTATAATGCGCCAAGACCAGGTCATTTATAAACGAAAATTTTTAAACTTTCAGTGACCTAATTAGTTAGGTCACTATGTCAAAATGTATAACAAATATATAAAAGAAAAATGTAAAAATTTTATATATGAGTAAAAATATTTATTAATTTTAAAAAGATAAAAACAGCAGACACGTTGTCATTGTCAGATAAAATCTGACTGAGTGTATAAGGCTCAGTCAGATGGTTAAAAGTGGTAGGACGGATATTGCTAAAATCTGAACATTCGACTAAAATGTGTCTGATTGATAAAACTGTGCCACAAGACTCACACATAGGAGGGTCATCCGCCCTCAGCAAAAAAGAATGTGTCAAATGACAATGTCCTATACGGGTCTGGGCAAGAACAACTTCCTCCTTACGATTCCTGCGCAGACTAGACTGCCACGGTTCAATTACAGGCTTTATTTGATATAATTTATTCGCAGTCTGTCTATTCCACGAGTCCTGCCATTGGGAATTTAACTTTTGATGTACTATTTGCCTGTAGTCTGTATAGGGGACTAACAGGCAGCGGTTATTATGGGGAATTGCTGATTTGGCTGCGGCGTCAGCCAAATCATTTCCCTTAATCCCAATATGACTGGGAATCCAGCAGAAGCGGATGTCATATTCGCGTTCATGGAGAACGTGAATCTTCTGCTGAATGCTAGACAGAACTGGATGAGGATTATATCTCACAGATATTAGAACCTGTAACATGCTAAGAGAGTCAGAATATAAAATGAACCGTTGGTATTTACTAATATGATCCAAGGCTAACTCTACAGCGTGCAGCTCTGCAGTTAAATATGCTGCATTCAGAGGGAATCTGCTCTGATATAGTGCTGTCTGTAAAGACAGCAGCAGATCCCACATATGATTCCGACTTCGAACCGTCTGTGTAGACTGGCGCGAAATCAGAATATTCAGTTCGGTGTGCTGAATGAAGCTGCAGGTAGACACATGATGGAGTGTCCGACTTTCCCCAGTTTCTAAGCGACAAGTCCCATGCCGGGACACGAGCATGCCAGGGTGGAAAGGGTTGCTTTGATGTTCGGGCAACCTTGTCTACCTTGATATCAAGTTCTTTGAGTAGCTCTTGGATACGAATACCAAAAGGACGATTGGCAGTCTTTTGAGTATTGTATAAATTTTCCCATCGTGGCTCAAAAACGAATGGCCACGTAGGATGGTCTGGCAGGGATTTCAGTTTTAAGGCGTACTTTAGAGACAACTGCTTACGTCGAAGTGATAACGGTGGTTCGTTTGCTTCGACGTATAAGCTCTGGACAGGAGATGTTCGAAATGCTCCAGTAGCGATGCGTATAGCCTGATGATGGACGGGGTCCAGCCACCGCAGGACACTGTCTCGGGCTGAGGAATATACCTGGGACCCATAATCTAGTTTGGATCGCACTAGTGCACGGTAAAGCCGAAGAATGGTACATCGATCTGCTCCCCAAGATGTAGAGGAGAGCGAGCGGAGAATATTAAGTCCACGTGTGCACTTGGTGCGGAGTTGACGAATGTGATCCAAAAAAGTTAGTTTTTTATCGAATATGAGTCCCAAGAATTTTGTGTTTGCTGCTACTGGAATAGCATTTTGTCCGAGCCTTAATTCGGGTTCAGGATGAAGATTACGCTTGCGACAAAAGTGTACGCAAACGGTCTTCTCCGGCGAGAACCTGAAGCCATTTGCAAGTGCCCAGGAATTCAGACTATCAATGGCTTTCTGCAGTTGTCTTTCAATTACCCTCATGTTGCACGACTGGCAAAAAATGCTAAAGTCATCAACATAGAGGGCACTGTTTACAGTCGGAGGAAGTTGTTCTGTGATGGAATTTATTTTTATGGCAAAAAGCGTGACACTTAATACTGATCCTTGTGGTACTCCCTCCTCTTGGCTAAAGGAGCGAGAGAGTGAGGATCCCACACGAACTTGGAACGATCGATTGGCTAAAAAGTTTTGAATAAAAAAAGGCAGATGCCCTCTTAGGCCTAGGCTATGTATGTCTTTTAAAATGCCAAATCTCCAAGTCGTGGCATACGCTTTTTCCATGTCAAAGAACACCGACACCAAGTGTTCCCGTTTTAGGAAAGCATCCCGGATGGATGCTTCCATTCTAATAAGATGGTCCAAAGTGGACCGGTTCCGTCGGAAGCCGCACTGGATGTTGGAGAGAAGGTCGTTTGATTCTAAATACCATATTAAACGAGAATTGACCATTCTCTCCAGGATTTTGCACAAACAGCTAGTCAGAGCAATAGGACGATAATTGGTGGTGACTTTTGGATCCTTTCCTGGCTTAGGAAAGGCAAGAACGATTGCCTTTCGCCAGGAGTCCGGAAACTGCCCTTCAGTAAAGATTCTGTTATACAGAAGGAGCAGACAATCCATAGATGTTGGTGGAAGATTTTTAATCATTTCATAATGGATGCCATCTGGTCCAACGGCACTTGCTTTGGAAAGAGTGAGCGCTCTTTTCAGTTCCTCTATAGTGAATGCCCCGTTGTAGGGATAGAGGCCCTTGGTCTTAAAATTAAGTGCTTGCCTTTCCAGTTTGTGTTTAAGGACCAGGAACTCTGGGGAATACGAAGATGTTGCAGAGATCTTAAAGAATGTTTCCCCAAGAGCATTGGCTATTGCAGTTGGATCTGCAATAGCGCATCCATTATAATCTAGGATTGAAGAAGGGTGGGATGTATATTTTCCCTTCATTTTCCGGATTTTATCCCAGACTACCTTAGAGTTGGTAGACTGGTTAATAGATGATGTAAAACGGATCCACGATTCCTTTTGACTCTGACGACGGATGTAGCGTGCTTTGGCTCGTGCACGTTTGAAGGCTATAAGGTTGTTCGTGGTGGGATATCGGCGAAATATCCCCCACGCTTTGTTTTGAGCCTTTTTTGCTGCTGTGCATTGTGAATTCCACCAAGGTTTGGGAAATGGTGGAAACCGGGCTGATGTTTTTGGGACAGCTTTAGCAGCTGCTTGGACGATGATTTCTGTGATGTACTGTACTGCGTCATTGATCGGCTCTTGACTGACTGTGCTAAGATCGAAATTTGCCTGTTGTTGGAAGGCAGTCCAGTCAGCCTGATCAATCTTCCACCGTGGTAACCTAAAAGGAAGACATGGTCTCCCACTGTGTAACAAGGTTATCACAGGGAAGTGATCGCTTCCGTATGGATTCTCCTCCACTTCCCAGGTGAGTGAAGGGAGTAGAGAAGGGGAGCAGATAGAAAGATCAATGGCAGAAAAAGTACGGGTAGGCATGTGGAAGAAGGTGTTTTTTCCAGTATTTAGAAGGGAAAGGTCATTGTCATTGAGCATACGCTCAATGACTCGTCCCCTTCCGTTGACGTTAGCACTACCCCACAGGGTGTTATGTCCATTAAAATCCCCGAGAAGTAAGAAAGGGGGAGGCAGCTGCGTTAGAAGATCATCAAGGTCTGCCTGGGAGATGTCAGTCCCAGGTGGCAAATAGAAAGAGCACACAGTTAATAAAAATCCCACCGTAAGGCGAATTGCAACAGCCTCTATTCTAGTTGTAATTAGTAAGGGCTGCACTGGGGTCTGGTTACCCACAAGGATAGCCACTCCCCCATGTACAGAGCCGTCCGCAATTCTATCCTTTCGAAAAACTGTGATGTTATGCATGGTGGGATCATCATTTGCCTTTAGATATGTCTCCTGCAAGCAAAAGCAAACTGGCTCGTGCTTTTGCAGGAGAGCCTTGATGTCATCTATATTTCGCCGGAATCCACGACAATTCCATTGTAGGAATTTAGCCATTATTTTGGCTTGGTGGGTCCATCAGGCGGCTTCCGAGGTGCTGAGGGCTTAGTTTTATCAGTCTTGGATTTATCTTTTTTGGGGAAGAATGGACGCTGTCCCGTGTCCATTTCCTCCTCCGCAAAGAGTTCCAAGACTGAATCATCGGGTACCTCCTTCTGCTCTACATCCATCTTTTCTTGGGAACTAGGGGGGACTTCCCCTTTCTTATTCTTTTCTTTCGTATCTACTTTTGTAATTTGTGGAGCATTAGGAGGTACCGATATAGGAGTGGCAGCTGACTGGTCCTTTTGTGCAGGTTTTTGTGAACTTAATAAATACCGCGCGATGGGAGTGAAAGACTCCTTCGGAGGAATGGTCATGTCCGTCTGAGTTCCGACGGAACATCTCCCTGCTACCTTCTGGGCGTAGGTAGGTCTGTTGATATTCAGGGGTTTGACCGATTTCCTTGCCTCCTGGTATGATATATTTAGCTCTGCCTTCAGCCGTTGAATTTCTTTTTCTTCTTTCCACCTCTGGCATGCTCGTGAATAGGCCGGGTGTTCGCCTTCACAGTTAATACAGGTGGGTTTTGCGGCTGAACATGCTGTTGTTTCGTGGTCCTTTGCACCGCATCGAGCGCATGCAAGGACTCCACGGCAGGCCATTTGAGAATGTCCATACTTCTGGCATTTGAAACACCGTAAAGGGTTCGGAACGTATGGACGCACTGAACAGTTGATGTATCCAGCTTTAATCTCCTCAGGAGGTTTAGGAGTGTTAAAAGTCAGGATAACGCTCCTGGTTTTAACAATTTTTCCATCCCTTCGCGCAGTAATTCTCTTGACGGCAATGACTCCCTGTGGTTTTAATTCAGAGCAGATTTCCTCCTCGGTTACGTCGAGAAGGTCCCACTCCGAAATGACACCTCTCGATGAATTGAGTGTTCTGTGTGGTGTCACCGTTACAGGGATTCCTCCGATTGATGTTGTTCGGAGTAGATGTTCAGATTGCCGGTCATTTTTAGTTTCAATTAAAAGGTCTCCAGAAGGAAGCCTCTTAACTGATTTGGGTGAACCTGCTAACCCGTCTAACCCTTTTTGTATGAAAAAGGGCGACATTTTACCAATTGGTGTCTCATTGGTAGAATGCATAATTAGGAACCTTGGGACTGGCCCTGATGGTACTTCGGTTCTCTGCCTCTTTGTAGCAATAATGCTATCTGCCTCTCCGTCATTATTTTCAGATAGGGACCGGGTTGGGGCCCCTGAAGGAATACGTTTATCAGGATTCATGGAGTTTATTAAAGTGTTCAGTGCCCGGGCTCCCCACCCACCACGGAGCCCAAAGGGACGCCCACTACCCGGCATGCAATAAATGCGCTCGGGAGTGGGACGCCAGGGCTACCCAGACACTATACCCGCACCGCCGCCAGCCTGAATCCTGTCCCTCGGACCATGAGGGTAGGGGCGTGGCATTGACACGGTTGACCCTCGCAGGCGAACCTACTAGCCGATTGATCCTAGCCGGGCCTTCCAGGACCACCCGTCTTGTCGAAGCAGGGGCCAAAGTGGTGTATTGAAGCTGGGCCCCTCAACCACCAGGTTGAGGGGCCCTTTCCGAATTTCCACGGGTCGCAGCGCACGGCAAACACGCCGGATTCCATTGATGTAAGCCCGGAACCTAGGCTGTGGGCGTTGGATCCCAGTGATGCTAGTCTGGAAGTCCAGCAGCGTCACTGGGAGGTCCCCCTCACCACGTACAGGTGCCCACGTCGAGGGGATACGGACGGGTGGTCTCTGACATGGCACTACTCGATTCAGCGGGGTGTGTCTAGTACTGATGAGCACAGGGATCGGCATATTGGTGTTCCGTGTCTGTGATTCTGGTTGCGGTACCGAGATCTGGGATTGCTATGAATCAGGATACCATTGGTGGGAGTCCTTTCCATTACTTCTATATCGCTGCCCTTTATGCCCGAGATATGGCATAACAAGAGCGCCAGCAGGCCAGATTTCAGGATTGAAGAGTGCTTCAAAATCTGCATCAGCTACATCAATCTTAAAGGAGGCGTAGGTGGGATATTTCGTGGATAGATTGGTGACTCTACCATTCATTTTGAATGCAGCAAGAAGGTTTTCCACATCATCAGCTGTGGTAGCAGGGGAGAGCCTACTAATGAAGACATTACGGATCCTCTTGCTTATCATTCCAGTGTTCGCAATTTGCATCTTGCTGAAGTGCAAATTGGTTCCAATAATTTTAAGATTGGGGCTCAGTTCCTTAAGAGTTGGATTTCGGGTCAGTGTTTGTTCTTTTGTTCGTTGGCTTGCAATCATTGCGTACGTTGTAGTGTCTTTATGGGTCTTTACATTAGATACAATCGTAGTCCCTGTATAATGGTTACCTCTCACGTTGTTTGAGGCGGAGCCACAATTGCGATGTACTTCAGCAGCCAAAGCATTATCCGGTTTCGAGCGCGAGGACCACATATGTGAGTTTTGTGATCGCAAATAGGTGCGATTTGGCAAGTTCTGTTCCTGATGACTTATTTGGCTCTTTTGTGAGGCAGTATTTCCTGAGTATCCGTTGGCATCTGCTGTGATTTCAGCATATACTGGTCTAATGCTACGTTCACGGCACACAACTTCAGACTCACATGTAAGAATGGGGGATGGAGAGGGGTCATGTGGTAATAAAGATGGAGTGATTTGTGTAGGAGCTCTCGGTTTCGCGTGAAATTGTTCGTCCGGAGGATGCTGCTCATGATGGTTAGTTTCAACAGCAAGATCACAAACCGATTGCTTCAGTCATCAAAGTTTTTCCCCAACACCTCCAATGTTTTGTGTATGCACTCATTGTGTTCTCGTAGTCGCTTGTTTTCAAGCAGTAGGTCTGCGAGGATATTATGAATTGGGGATAGCTTTATACATAGAGTTGTCTCGATTTTTGTGAGGAGCTAGACAAAGAGTGGACTGTGTTCGAGTGACGTTTGATTAACTATTGCGGAGATCTCTGTTGATAGGGAGTTATCCTGTTGGGAGCTACTAGATTTTTGCATGATGAGATGAAAGGCCATTTTGTTCTGCCAGTAATGAGTCAGGGGTCAATTCCACATGTGCATCTGACGATCTCAGTTTTTCCGTGTTTACCTCAGGTTCGGGTTGGGTCATGTGCTCAGGTGAATCCGAAATTTGGTTAACGTCGTTAAAAGCTTCACCAGTTGTTCCTAGTGAATGCATATAATTTTCTCCCTTACAGGGGGGACACTGCCAAACTTTTCGTCGCTGCTTCCCGAGCCTCTTTAGGTCCAACGCGAGACATTGGCTTCCATACGTCGAGACAGGAAGTACATTTTATAGCTACGTCCAGAACAATTCCACAAATTACACAGCTTTCATTATTTTGGTGATCTTGCTTTAAAGGCATTTTCAGACTTTAGGCGCAGATAAAAGGATTACGAGTGGGCTGGAAAAGAGTTAAAAATTGTGTTTAGTAGTTGCCTTAACTACGTATCGTATTCCAAGCGATCAGTTTACCGATAAGATACAAAATAAGTCAAAAATTATAGCTTATTTTAGTTGGCTAGACTTGTTACTGTTGGATGTAGAAATCCGCTTGTACGAGGCGTGGATAATTGCTAGGAGGCAGTAAATGACGCGTGTCACTATGGCCACCTGACCGCCAGTACAAACTCATAGCGTATTTGCTTTGTTTTTCCATGCTGCAAAATCACGGTTCTACAGGAATCGTGTAATGCATCTGTTGCGTGCTCGTGGGGCAGATTTAGCAATTGTTGCAAGCGTCGTCTTCACCATTAGTTTCACAATACCTGATGCACAGGAGATTGTTCCGAAGAGATTGATGACATTTGCAGTTTGGTGCATGTTGGGAACTGTTGAACAGTGTATGTTTTCACACTGGAGGGAAGTAGCATTACTTAAGCACCGTATTAAAGACGGAGGGTAATGAGTCAATGAGAATCTAAACCGTTTTATTACAAGGGGTATCAGATTTACTCCAGCTGTGACAGCGTGTGGTGTAGCACTCATGAGCTCAACTTTGGTACTTCTAAGAACAGCAGTTTTATTTATTAACATTGTTAGTTTTGTAGATAGTCTGTGAATGTTCGTTAGCTTTCTTGAGAACTGCGATTCATGCGCGTGCGCGTGATTGTTCGGGTCGGGTTATTTACATGCTCCGCTTACTTCCATTGTTTTAGTTTCTTAAACTGGTGTAACCATTTTAATTTTCATCTAATGTCTTAGATCTATATTCATAGCTCGTGAAGAGTGAAAATCAAAGTGTTTTTGCTACTATTTCGTCCAGTAATTTCGGATTTCCTGGCAGAATTACTAAAGTTGAATCGGACCTTATTGTTCGCCATTGAGAGTACAGTGTGTATTCATTTACCCTTTCGAGCCCACATACTGCGAAAAGTAAGCGGTCAGCTCTTCACCACCCTACTTAATCCTAGCCTGAAGGAACATTCCTGGGTCAGTAAGTAGTCTGCTTTTACTTTGTCAGCAACCTTGCCATATCTCTCCCTGTAGTGTTTAGCGAATTTTTGAGTACAATGCCGTCGAAAAATATGCAACCCTGCTCGAGCTGCGAAAAACTTTCCGACTGCCTAATACAATGTTCTTCATTATCATGCCAGCTTCTTTTTTGCAATTTTTGTAGTGGCGTTAAAGATCTAAAACGGACAGCAAAACTTAGGAAATCAAAATGGAGATGTGTACTCTGCCGCAAGCAAAATAGGGATTCGTCAGATACAGCTGACAATTTGGCTGCTCCCTTAGTGCAACTGCCTCCTTCCCCCACACTCTCTCCCTCTAGAATGCTGAATGTTGTTAATGACGTCACCACACATATCAATTCCACTCTCAGTGAACCGGCTACGAATAGCAACTTTTTGCCGGTGGTTACTGGTAATTATTCTCAAACGGAATCACAGGCTCAAGTCAGCTGCGCTTTTTTTGCAGGTGTAACACTGAGAAACTTGAAACTATTGAAGGAATTCTAAGAAAACTGTATTCAGAAATTAGCTCGCGAAGGGAACGTCTGAGCCAGCTTGAAGATTATCAACGAAAGTCCTTGAGCGTACTACAAGGTCTCTTGCCCGTGAACACTAGACTCCCTTGTCCTGGCCCACTGGAACGCCCATCTCCCACACCTGAGTCATCGCTACTACCCGAAACGGATACAGTTACACTCTCTAAAGACAGCGCCTATAGCGCCATGCTAATATCAACGAAACGGAACTCTGACATTGCAAGCATGAATGGAGCACAGCAAAGCCAGATGCCCGGACCTCAACCGACACAAGCATCCCCACGCCAACGGTATTCCAGAAACAGCAAAACCACCTTGATTGGCACAAGAGTAGTTAACACTAGCCTCAGAATACGAGATCGCCAAGCCACCAGCAATACTCATGCAAATATCTTCATTAGCAGGCTGGATCCGTTGACAAAAGTTGAAGAAATTCAGGCACTATTGATGGAACTAGGCATACCCGGAAAGCCTTTCAAAATCAATACCAAGCATCCGTCTTATGCTTCCTTTAGGATTCAGATTGATGGGCCTAATTACCAACAATACCTCAATGCAGAATACTGGCCCAGAGGTCTGTTGGTAATGCCATACTATGGGACACCAAAGAACAAGAACTTATCAAGCCCGAACCCCATTCCAGAACAATGTATAACTACACCAGCATAACTACCTGTCCTCTCTAGCGGAGTCACCCAAATTATATCCGAGAGCGGGTGCAACTTATAGATGTCTAACGTGGAGATGACGAGCGAACATCGGACCGATCGCATTCCAGTTAGAATATCCAGAATGAGAGCACATCGAACGCGACATCGATCCCGGGACGAGATTTCAGATCATTATGTGAAAAGCAAATACTGTTCCAAAAGTAATCTCATCATAGTACAACCTTCTGTCGAAGTAAAAATTCCATGTTTCCTACAAAACATCAGGAGTGTCAAAAACAAGCTAGATGGTCTACTTGATTTGCTTTCCTGCTCAGAGTACGACTTCGTCATTCTGATTGAAACCTGGCTCAGAGATGAAATGGAAATTGCTGCCTTCACCTCAAATCTTGGCTATCACACGCTGGCTGCTAATAGAATTGGGAGACGAGGTAGCGGTGTAGCAATCTGTCAAAGGAGTTCACTACCCCTGATTAAAGCATCCACTTATCCAGGAGGTGATATAAAAGCTGTTCTTGGAATCTACCGAATTGCTGGTTTGTCGATCTCTGTGTGTGCCGTTTATTTACCTCCACCAGTTTCTGAGGATTCTGTTCTTAATCTGACAGCATGGCTGTCATCCACAATCAATCATCGGCAAAAGCTTATCATCCTCGGAGACTTTAACCTTCCACTGCCAGCCACAAAGAAGCTCCTAGATACTCTGTCATTGAACATGTCGGAAATGGGCATTGGTCTTATTCATGTTCCTCCCTCACACAGCGATGCCACCCTGCAGCGCATCTTCTCAAACTGTTTAGTAGAGGAAACCCTGACCATAACTGAGAACTTCCTCCCGTCCGATCATGTTCCGATTGCTGCGATGATATCTCTGCAGGCACCTAAGGATGAACGTACACAAGTACAAACTACGAACACCGTCAGGAGAGTATACAATCCAAAATACATCAACATTGGAAAAGTTACTACCCTTTTCCAACTTTACCCATGGAACATACTGGCTGAGCTTAACATAAATGAGGCTGCCTACTGGCTTTCGAGATGGATGGAATTCATTGCAAGGTCTGCAATGTCCAAAACTTGCATCCTTAGTCCCCACTCAAAGCCATGGTGGAATGACCTCCTGACCAAGGCCTTTAGGGAAAAACAGGCAGCCCATTCCTCTTACAAGAAGTCGCCTTCACAAGACTCATACGCCAGATTTTCTAAAGCAAGGATGGATTTCCAGAAGAGGAAACAATTTTCTATTGACAATTTCATGAACGGCCGTCTATCCAGGGGAAAACGTGTGTGGTCCACAAGTCATACTTGCACCCCTCTGCCTTTAGATGTCCAGGAATGGTGTGAGCATGTGCTGCGTTTTAAGCGAGATCACCGTGTGTCCGAAGCATATCCTTGGAACGAAGCGCTTAACATTTCTTCACCTACTAGTAATACAGAAATTTCCGAAGAACAACTAATAAAAATAATAAATTCACTACCTAACAAGTCCACCATAGGAATTGACGCAATACCTCTGTTTAGTCTAAAAATTGCTTCTCATTTCATCAGCAAAGAGCTCACTCAACTCTACAACAAAGTACTCAAATTTGCACGGGTGCCTTCAAGCTGGTTATCATACAGAGTCGTGGCAGTTCCGAAAAAGTCTCATGTGAAAAGACCGGCTGACTTCAGGCCAATATCAATTGCCTCTCCCTTCCTGAAATGCCTCGAGAAGTGCATCTATAATGATGTAGCACTCGCAATCTTTGCGCATAGGCCAGAACACACCCATTATGCCATGCCTAATAGATCTACGGTAACCTGCCTACAGTCATTATCACAGAAAATACTTCAGGCCTGGAATGACAACGAAGATCTTCACACCATTTTTCTCGACATGAAATCTGCTTTCGACTCAGTCCAAATAACACCCCTTCTTGCCTTACTTGAGAGATTCTACGGGATATCCGGAAAGATGCTCGAGATCCTCAATAGTTTGCTATCTAGGAGAATGCTTCACTTCGAAGGCGATGGCGTTAAAGTCACTAAAAGCGTCGAAGTGGGGATCCCACAAGGTAGTTGTCTCTCAGCCTTGTTATTTGCAGCTATATTCGTTCCACTAATGGATCAAATTCCAGCGTTCCTATCTTATGCTGATGATATTGTTTGCTATTTGCCATGCAAACGCCATGTTGGTCCTTCACAAGAAAGACAAACCGTCTCTGAATCTGTAAACAGCTACCTAAATACATTCTATAAGTATGCTAAATTTTTTGGCCTGTCAGTCAATCCAGAGAAGTCAAACTATCTTATCTTTATGCCAAGGCGGATGACTTCTACTGATACTGCATCTTCTCTACTTCCGGTATTAGCAGGAAATGTCCTGACTCCCACAGACAGTGTCAAATTCCTAGGAGTAATCCTTGATGCCAACCTCACATATAAAAAACAAATCCAAGCACAGTATTCCAAAGCCCTAAGAGCGTTCTGGGGAATGAAAATTGATCTGTGCAAAACGTACAATAAGAAAATAATCAAGAAGTACCTTGCAACTTACTTCTGTAGTGTACTCTCCTATGCCGTGGAAGGTTGGTCGGCGGCACGACCCACCAGCTTCAGGAAACTATGGGGCCTCGAATTCTGGGTGCTGAAGTAGGCCAACTTGTGGTCGCACCAGATCTACACAACATCTAAATCTACTCTCTGCTGCAACCTGCAATATACGCCCATAATCCACAGAGCCCATGTGCTAAAAATAAAGTCATTCCTTCATCTGTGCTCAGCTAAGCAGGATCACATCAACATCTGGAACACGGTTGGTTGGCGTTTGCCAGGCAGACATCTCCGTAGTACTCCCTCCTTATGCTCAAGGCTCCAGGGGTTACAGAATTTCAAAAGACACTTCCCTAATGTGACTCTGGACACTCTCAACTCGCTCAACATCGACATCGACCTGTGAACGATAGACGAGGCATATCGAGATGGCATCTTGTCCCATCTTGCTGTTTTGTAAAGGACATTTATGTAAGTGCCGATCTTAGTTAGCCAATGTAATTTCATGTTCAGCTCAACTTGTAGTCCTTTTTCGCTGTAATTACTACTACATTCATTTTTACATTTTGACTATTATCTTTGCTTTGATCTATTGATTATTATTTAGTTATTATTATTATTTTATTTATTTATTTATTATTATTTTTTATAAATCAAAATCACTTGTATAAACAACTAATTGTAAGATTCCTCTGGCTTTCTGTGTAAGGAATCACTAGTGTATAAAATTTATGTTAATAAAGAATCTTATTATTATTATATGTGGCAATCCATAGGTCCAAATAGTCGCATGTCATCTGATTTTTGAATGTGCAAAAGTTTTTGTCTTTCTTCAGCGTTACACAGAGATGTAGTTTGCTTGCTAATGATATATTCTGACTAAACTCTAGCTTTGCAAAAACAATGCAATCTATTTCCGTTGTTTGTTTTTCATTTACATTGTGAGCTTTTTCACTTGAAAAGAATGGTTTAATGCAAGTGTCAAAATACTAGGCTCTGGTTCCTAGTATGGACTGTTTGTGATGCACATATCTGCTCAAAATAGCCATAATCCAGCAGGTGTGTGGTTATTATATGCCAATTCAATGTAGTAGTTTTGTAGGATATACCGTAAGATGCTGCAAAATGCTTCGAGACATGAGTATATTTAGAAATTTGAGAAATGTCACAATTAATTTCCTAGTATTTGCCTTTGGCATTTAATTCAGGTGTCTGCTGAAAACAGTGACTGACTGGCATTTAGTTATATTGAAAGGCACCAAACTTCTCTGCTCAATATTATTAATATTTTATTTCCACATCAGTGGGCGCCCCTGGAACAGCCTGGTTCGACTAGAAGGGTGTACATTATGCAAATTTCAGTTGATTACATTCATTGGAATTGCAATGAGATCAAAACAGATTGAAAATACACAACAAAGTAAAAATCAATACATAAAATAATAAACAATAAAATAAATAAATAACAATCAATAAAAAACACAATGGTGAATCCAGGAAAGCCTTTGCAGGGATTTCTTTTCACATAGCGCTTATTGTCCGTGTTTACAGAGTTCTTTCACTATGTCCTGTCTATAGCGCTTCGAGCTGCAGAAAGATGAAGCATCAATTCCCAGGGAGTTATACCGCACGTATTTGCCAGGAACACTAACCAAAGGTATTGCACATTTTGCAGACAAGGTGTTGAACTGCACCGGTTTCTTTGAGAAGTCCGAGGGTTTGCAGAAACATCCCAGATGTCGGGCGCATCAATTTGGCCGCATACAAGTTGTGCCAAAGTGTGTAGATTCCTCTCTTTGACCATGATGGTTTCCCAGGGTTTCATGCCTAGGTTTGCATAGAGAATGCTCCTAGAGATGGTGAAAAGGTAGTGCATCTCCCTGTTTAGCCATCTAAGGAGCCAATATTCAATCCCCAGAAATCTCTTAAGTTGAGTAGAGGAAGCTCCTGACAAGAGTACCGAAGTTTAGAGCGGTACGGGTGTTAAATTTCTTCGGGCGTATTCCAAAAGGAACTGTCGAGGCCTAAGATCGACCAACTCCTGCCGGATTGCCCAGTACGCCGCAAGCGGTTTTAGCCTGGCTATCTTGAGGTGGTCTTTGAAAGTAAGCCCATCATCCCACTTCAACACCAAATCCGTGTAGGAGTGAACCTTTTTAATGGCAGTCCTATTTATTGTGAGTATAATTTCATTAATAATCCTCCTTTTTGTGAAAGTCATCTGAGCTGCTTTCTGAAGATTCAGTTTAAGCCCCAGACATCCTAGATAACACTGAAGTTCAAACAGTGCTATCTGATTTTCATAGGCGACTGCCTCAGCTTTTGTTGGATCATCGGATGTGACCAACATCTTAAGATCATCAGCATATGAAATGAAGTTTTGCCGCTTCGCAAGGAAGGGCTCTAGTCTTGGGGCAAAAAAACCCATGATGAAAGAACTCCCCGTTCTGGGATGCTGACAGAGGTCGTGGTGGTCATCTCCAATCTGTGATCATATGTAATAAACATTTGCCTGTTGATGGAGGATAGCAAGAAGATTACCTTCGATTCTGAAAAAAATGCTTCAAAATTTTAACTAGCTCTGTTGTGCTGAGTGTGTCAAAAGCTACTTGTTTGTCTAGGAATAAGATTTCAAGTTGTTTCTTAGAGTTAAGGGGCTTATTGAATTGCCCAGCTGGTCATTAATAGATTTGAAAGTGTAGACCTCCTAGGAATAACAATATGAATATACTGTGGACGCCCATTGAAGCAGTGAGCGACTAAGGCGGAGGACTATCGTTTTTTGAAACACTTTTAGCAGTCCACAGGGATATAGAGTTTGCTCTGTAATGTCTCTGGGATCATTTGGTTTATTCTTTTTGGAACTAGTAAAGCGTGGTTGATATTCCATATTGTCGGTGTGATACCAGTCTGGAGGATATGGTTTAAGAAGTGATGTAACCGGTCTAACACGTTGAAACCGCATATTTTGAGAATAAATAGGGGAAATCCGTCCGGACCAAGTGTAGATTTATTGGAAAGGCTGTTTATTGCTTTCATAATCTTAAGATCTTAACATGTGCTAGCTCGGTCCTGGCCTTATCGTGATGACCGCTACCTGTAGGGGCGGATGTTTTTCCTAGTCAGGGTGGAAGGCTGACTGTGTCTAGAGTTTTATCGTTTCTTCATCCATTTCCACCTGACGACCACGTGGGAAACGATACGCTTGGAAGCCTTCTCTGGATGTGCCTTTTTCCGAACACGCAGGAAATTCACTCTTTGTTCGTTGTAAGCGATGTGATCTAGCATGAAGCCAAACTTTTTTTGGGTTCTGTAGGTTTTTTGCTTTAGATTAAAAGCCTCTTCGTTTCGGAGTTGAACCACCACTTACTGTTTGAGAAGATTTTAATTGTCTTTGAATGATTCCAATAAAAGCAATGTGTCTCAATTCATTAGAAATGGCATTAATTGCCTCTTACAGTGGTTTCAAGCAGAGATTATTCCAAATAAATGCTTTAAGTTCAGTGAGGATAACATTTAGCCTGACCAGGTTGGTTGAAAATGTAGTTACTGTATGCACCGGTTCCGCGGGTTTGGTCCCAGCGACCGAGTTTGCAGTGCCTGTGCAATTTTCAACACTATTGGTAGGTGTTCCGACAGGAATCTGGAATTATAGGGAATGATTTCTATTTGTTCCAAATTGTGGTAGATGCTGTCCAGGACTTGATTTCCTCTGGTCGGTAGTATATTCAGTGGGATGAGATCCCAGGTCCGCATAGTATCTTCCATGTCTTGCCAGGCATCCTTATACCCTGGCAGAGGCAGGTTGAAATATCCTAAAATGGTTGAATATCGGGGCGTAGATGAGCAGACATCCATGAGATAAGATCTTCTCTGATTGATGAGGTGTGTCCTGGTGGAAGATACACAAGACAGATTTGGATTCTTTTTTTCATTTTTGCTGAAAATTGCAGTGATTGCTTCACAGTTTGATGTTTTACTGCTGTAGACATGTATCGGCTTGAAATCAGTCTTGTAGAAGATGTCAACGTCACCTCTTCTCTTATCCTTCCTGGAGTTTGCAATATATTGATTGGATGAGAGGAAAAATCCAAGTTGTTTTCCCTCATCAACCTATGTTTCCGAGATGCAAATGAAATCAGTCTTCCTGGAGGAGCAGGACGTGCAAGGTATGTAGCTTGTGAGCAACGCTCCTAACATTTTATAGAAAAAAATGTTACTGTCGTTTGGGTTACATCTATTTGCTTCTTGTCAATTGATTGCTATTGGTGTACACTAGGGACCTTGAGGATGGTACCTTTTTTATTTCGATGATTGGCTTAATTTAGGCCCCTGTCAGCCATACTGCTGGGTTGAGCACCTCGTGCAGATGTGCCCAAGGGCAAGACAGAACAAACAAGGGATATGATGGGTATTTTGTTTTGATGGCTCTAACCTCTACCTTCACGCCAAGCTTTATGTCGAGAAGCTTTTTATAGCAGTAGCTTGGGTAGTAGACGCCAGCCTAATGATGAACAGCTTGGCACGGGAAGTCACTGCTGTGATGTTGTAAGTTTCGCAAATTTGCTTGAGCCGGAGAGTTCCCATGGACGTTTCCGTCCGTTGAGTACGCTTATTAGTTGAATTAACGGCGTCCGTTTCGTCTGGATTGGACATAGTGCATCTGGTAGACCTGTCCACATTTGTGCTAGCAGCCGTTGCCTGAACGACTTGTGCATAAGATCTGGTGGGTCCCTTGGCGTCAATCGGGAGTTTATGTACTGCATGCTGGAAGGGAGAAGAGAGGGCTGAGTTAGGCCTCTGCAGTAACAGCCAAAGGCTTGTCCAAGTCCTGTCGAAGGGGTAGTTATTAAAGCGGGGGCTGGGAAATTGGTCTCCCTGTGAATGCGTGTTGCGGGAGGGGGGAAACCGAGGCTCCCGTTTGGGTGGCATCTGGTCACTCTGACTTTGCTGGTTCTCTATAGGTTGGTTGGTAGGGTTCGTTGGCCCTGCTCTGTCGTCAAGTTGTCAGGCGTGAGGCTCCACCTGTGTGATTCTCTCCACATCAGCTTTGTATTTATAACTTAACAAGTTCCTGTGACGATAGGATGATGGTAATGACCAAGGCATCACCCAGTTTAGAGAGCTCTGTTAGGTTAACTAGGACCGTGACCAGAAATGTCAGATCCTTAATTTGTTTTCTGAGCAGAAGTAGCTCATCTCTGATTTCGGCGTTCTGAATTTTGAGTTGATAATTATTGCTCAGAAGTCTTGCCAGATTCTTTTTCCTCGGTTTCATCATATCTTCAAGATTGTGCCCTTGAGGAGACCTACAAAACTTGTGAGGAGGAGGATCCCGGTAATTAATTTCCTGTTGGATAAATGGCTGATGCGAGAGGGAGGGTGGTCGGGACAGTTTGCAGCTCTTCACTAACATCAGGAGTTTCGAGGCAGCGTGTCTGACTAGCTGGCTTCATTCCCGTTCCTTGTTCTGTAGAGAGAATCTCAGACTCGCCCAGTCATTCTTTCACATGACTCTTTATCCGAATCGATGTCATCCTGCGCGAGAGCTTGTTCGCTGGGAACGACCGGTTGGGTGGAGAGATTTCTTTCTAATGCTTCGTTATTGTGAAATTGTATAGGGCTGTTCTTCTTCACAGATTCTACAGAGTGCCTACCATTCTTAGACCGTTCAGTGACAGGTGAACTGTGTTTGCAGGCTACTTTCGGAATCTCAAGCTCGCCGAGTGTTTTGTGACCTGATCGTGCGGCGCAATACATAGCCTCATTGTTGCTGGTTAGCACATCACACGGAATTTCATTCTCATTAACAGCTACCTGATCCTCTAAGTTATATAGGGTAACAGGCCTGACACTACTGTTTTCTTCGCTGGCTCTTGACTTCGACTTCGACTTGTCTGTATTCGTGGGATTATTAGGTTCAGTTACCTTTCTCTTCAATTTCGACCTTTTATTTAATTTTACTTTTGATTGCCATGTGTTTTGCATTCTTGGCATAGGTAGGATTTTCGCTTCGCAATTGTCAATTTCGAAAGATTATTGACACAGCATGCCCCGAAGCTAAGTGAGCAGCTGGCACATTGTATAGTAAGCGACAGAAGCTTTCGACATTGGCTGCTAGTGCACATACTGGGAGACATGCCTTTCTTCTGAGTAGGACTAGGCATATTTAAACTCCGCCAAGTTCTGCTGTAGTGGCATTAGAATATCTTTCTTTTCGTGATTTTAGAACGTAAGCTCGGAATGCGAGTTTTCAATCCAATTCGCTACAGTGACAATTAGCAGAGTTCCTTGCATGATGGTATAGAGGAGAAATTGAGGCCAAGAATGTTGATAGTGGAGTGGCGGTTTCTGAAGGCACTGCACAGAAAATTCAAGCAGTTGATGAGCCGCTGAAGTGGCGTATTTCGGCTTGGTTGAAATCTAAATACATCAAATACTTAGCTGATGCGTGGAGGTTATTTACTAGCAAATGACACATTCCTTCGTTTATTTAGTTCGGTGGCGCAGCTGGAATGCTGATGTCGTGGATGTTAGTTAAATTTCAAGGATACAAGGAACAACTCAAAATCTCGAGATTGGCTTGCAACTGAACCACTAGTCACTATCCCTGCTATTTATACAGAAACTGAATATTTGATATCCTGCTGGTTCACCGCATGTAACTGAATCTTTCTTTCTGTCCAACCACGTCTCCTCAATGCAAAGCACATAAATTGTTCTGAGAGAAGCTGTTTGACAGTAGAAATTTTGTTATGAAAACTTGTTATGCAGATGACATTATTGAGAGGCTCTTCAGATGCTTTCTGTCCAGCATTTGTCAAATGTAAATAGAAAAACTATCTATGATTTCTTTTCATAAATTTCTTGGTATGGTTATTAACAATGCAATCGTTTCCTAACATCTGGAATGAAAAATAAAATAAATAAAAATATATATAGATACCTTCCAACTTTCACGCAACTTTGGTGACTCCACTATTCTTTGCTACTTATTGTATAAAGCAGTAATTTTGTTTATTTGCACTTACAGAGCACGGACCAGGTTCTGGCATATAAAGAAGTCCGTTAGGTCTAAATTATGTTCCATTCAACGTCACAAGTCACGAAGCCATAGGGCCCGTCTCAGCTTTTACCTTGCAGGTCATTAATGGGTGCCTTCCTCTTGACTTATTTTCCTGTTTCTAAATTTTTGTTCGTATATTAGGTATTCTGTTTCCATCATAAGTATGCTTCTTCTGATTACTATTAATGTCTCTTTGGACCCTAACACAGAGGGAAAAAACGTTCTTTGGATCTTTTGTTGGTGCAGTGGTAGGAAAGATGTATCTCTACTTCTAAAGGCCTTGTTACTCTTAAATTATTCTCAAACGTTCCTTTTGCTATTTCAAAAGCAACTCAAAACTAGTCTAACCCTATATTTACAATACAAAAATGAAGCTACTTTCAACCACGTCAAATTTCCGTTATGTACCTACAGCCTTCCTGAAGGGTACGATGCAAACGTATTCTCTGCTACTGTCCATTCTGTACTGATCTATGTGTCATCTTGTATTTACTGGTGCTGCTGTCCCTGGATTTGTTTTTTTTTGGGGGGGGGGGATGATCCATCCTTGGCAAGCTCACACGACGGCCGGGATAACCCCAGCCAGATATTTCATCTACACTCTGCACCCGGTCTACCTTTTCGTGGTGGTGGACTAGCAACGGCGGGGTCCGGCTAGAGGCCTCGGGGCTAATTGGCCAGAGGAACAACATAATTACACAAACAATAGACTACGCAGCCTACACCAAAACACATGCCGTCCTTTATAGAGTGTGTACAGCGACATAGGGTATATTACGCAGAGTTGGTGGGAGAACTCCTGGTGCGGATTGATAAGAAACACTATATATGTTCCTGGATTTGATAGTGACTAATTGGCCAGAAACAATGAACAACAGAACACTTATTACACAAATAACCTTATCCACCTTACTCGATGTTTATAGAGTTCGGTATCATCACGGTGTTCCACGCGGGCGTATTGCATGAAAGTTTGCACGAGTCTTTCAGTGTAATAACGTATTATGCTCTTCTTGTGTTTCTTTTTCCCTTTCCTATTTCATTGCTGCTGCGGAATCATTTGGACGCTTTCTTTCCACCTGGGCAGGGGCAATTAATAGCACTCGGTTGTATCCCAATGTTACTGGATTGCTGGCATTTGTAGGTCTGGGTAAGGGATTGCGGTCTACATCCAGTCGAAGCGAGATTTCGTCTTATCGTCATACAAGACAGAACGAAAAGCTGTGGCCCCTTCTTTGAAAGCATGAACTGTACCAGGAAGCAGCTTTCCTGTTAATCACCGTTTTCCTGGTAGCATGGTCATAAACAACACTTTCAACCTAACAATGGACACGCTACACAACAATTACACTTCTACTCCAGAGCTTTGTAACATCATAGAGAACCATGGCGATGCTTCAAGTTCAGGAACCGTTCTATATAGAATTCAATACATGTTGAAAATTTGTTGTGAAGGCTTCTTATACTTTAGTATGAAATTATGATATATGGTGCTAGGTGACAGGTGAGCCACTGTCACTTATCTGAAAGATTCCCATATAGTTTTTTTTTTTTCTTTCTTTCATGGAAATTTGGAATTAGGAGAGTAATTTTTGGTTTGGAACACTGCAGGCAATCTTTCTGAGATTGGATTTCAGTGACACTGAAGATGGATTCATTGGTCTATTTGGCCACAGCCATTGTGTTAGGCAGGCTGTAGTGGAGATCCTCTATCACGATCTGCATAATTGAGTATGAAATAAATTTTTTCTTGGGTTGGAAAGAAACATTATCAATAATGATATTAATATGTCCTTGAATCAAATTTCATCCCAAATTTTGCATTTTTTACTGACCGCATTGAAACATTCTGACGATATTATTAAAATTATATATATATATATATATTACGTGATCATTTTTATTCAATTTTTTAACGAAATAGTATTTTCGAAATTGAATTAAGAATTTTATATATTAATAATGAGAACTGCTTAAATTTTTGAGAGTAGATAAATTAAAATTTTCTCATAATAACGTCCACAATGGGTGAAAAAATAAAACATGCTTCTCTGGAGTAGGCCGAAAGCATAAATGATTTCTGAATTTCCTTTTATTTCTACACCGATTGTATTTAATGAACAAGCTGCACAAGTTATTCAGTTCATATTTGATTGTTTAGGGTTTGCATACCATTACATCTGCCAGACATTTTTGTGGTGCTATTTTTCGATTATGAAGAGCAATTTTCTAAAGATAGCAATTTGAATCCAAAAAAGTTTAGGTGTCAATCAAGTCATGACTGACCGCTGTTATTTTGTATTGGGCAAAACTTTAAAATCTTTCAAATGTTTCCTCAATCTAACAATAATCGGATATTTTAACGGACAATAATCGACTATTGATCTAAAAATTTGTGCCAAATCAGGTGAAACAGTAATTTATGATAATATTTACTTCGTAGATTTCACTTACATTTTGTTTTTGTGTCTTCTCCATTATTTCAATTATTTATTTGCACATAGTTTCGATAAGTCCTTTGCAGATCGTTTTAGGATTAGATTTACTATTTTCTATACGTTCTTCAATGAAATCAACAAAGTCCACTAATAATTTTAAACATCCTAGAAATTTTTCATAATGTCGTTAGCCAAAGTTTTTTTGTTTTTAATCATTCCTAAATGGAAGTCCTCTTTGCTAAGAAATTTAATAACGGCTAAAACATTTTAAACCTTCGAATCAATAATTCGGTTTCTTTTTTAAAATTAATTGTTAGCTCTTTGTCTGTTATTTAAGTTTTCTGTTTAGATTAACCAAATTAACAAAGACAAGCAGTCTATCTGTTTCCATTAAAACAAAGACCAACTATCCCGTCCTTCTAGTAAAAACAAAAGGAAAAATAAAAAAAAAAAGAACAGGTAATGTGAGATGATGAATTTGCCTAGCGGTAGTTACCATGCATTTAGTGTATTTTTTAAAGAGACATTCTACTAGCGAAGGATTGCATTGTGTTGAATACACAGATTCAACACAGCGAACAATTGCAACAGGTACTAAATCTATTTCCCGGGTAACAGTTATTGTTATAGGTGCTGTACCTATATTGCAAGTACTTTGTCTAACAACTTTAATACCCAAGACAAACAGTTTATACTGCGCTCCCTACAACTTCGAAACTTTCACTTATATTTGTGATAAAAAAATAATATTTATTGTATACATACTATAATGTACAATATCCCATTCCATAAGTTTATTTTATTTTAAAGGAATAACAAAATATCCATGTACTAGATGAATAAAAGTTAGTTAGCGCTGCATATCAGCCGCATTACAGGCCCAATATACTGTACATAAATGAACCCAGATTAGGGAACCATAACATGAAAAACGTTTTACGCCCATAATGTTTTACAAAATGTTTTTCGCGAGTGAAACTCGCGATTGCTTTAGAGGCGAGTTGGAAATCAGCATCACCACCACCAACTTTAACCTGAAATTACCAAACATTTTTCATGACCTACTTGAGGGAGTCATTGTAGGCAATGGCAAATTAATTTTGTTTTTCCCTTCTGTTTCTTTTTTTTTTTTTTTTTATTGAAAGTGAGTCTTACTCTTTGTTTTTTTTTTATGGTACTGAATTTGTGACACGGCTCTATGGAACTGTTGGAATGCCATTTGTACACAATGTCCCAGTATTTTTCAATGGAAAACTCCTGGCCTCAATTTTGTGTCTCATCGCCCTAATACCCCTCCACCCCCTGCAGCTAATTCTGCTCAGCACCGTTGTTCGTAAAGGATTAATAAATATCAAAATAACAAGGTGCGCTAATTTTTCTAAGATTAGCTGTCAATAGAGTTGTCCGAATTCAAAAAATTAAACTTTTAACCTGATGTAGCTAATTTTCCAGCTAAGGGGCTGTGTAGTTGTAAAATAGTGTACGGATTGCTTATTTACATAGAAACGCGTTTAACTAATTTCTCAATTAGGCATTGAAGTATAATTAATTTCAGTACTATTTCCATCTTTTTCTTTGACGGAATTTTATGCAAAATAAAAGGAAATTTAAAAATTTTATGAACGCTTAATACAAAAAGTTGCAAAGGGAGTGACTCTTTTTTTACGTAATTTACAGAAACAGCCAGCCTATTCACCTTCTCTTAATAACATTGCACACACTTTGTATTATAAATTCATTGAAACAAGTCGTATTATGTAGGTCTGAACATTTTGAAAAGTAAGTACGCTGCACATTGGTTAAACGGATTTGCAACTGTTTAGTAGTCTGTTTTGTTAGCATTTAATTGGTGTTGATTATTATAAAAGTTAAACTTTCTTTTTGGGAGGACAGTTTGTATTCGTATTCCTTACAATCTTGATGTGTACACTAGTTGGAATTAATCAGTATGAAGCTTACGAGAGCGAAATTTTAGAGATCTGCTTCTGCATTCTGTAAAGGATGCCTACTTTTTGAATAATATCAATGAAGCGTCACTTATACTACTGATATTGAAACTAACCCATACGTTACTACTTTTATTATTGAGAGTTCATTTTCTTCATTCAGTCATTAACATTCAGGGTGAATAGTGATATCTGTTTAAACAGTGTCTTTGGGTTGGCGGCTTATTTTTATCCATATATTTTAATAAGTTTTTTTTTTTTTTTTTTTTCCCGAAATGAGTAATTCCGCGTTCTAGCATTAAAGTTAAGCAGCAGAAAATTGATATGTCTGCACAGTACTACTTTTAGGTAACCATTGATTATAATTAATTCTTCAATTCGCTTTCTGAGATCCTTTGCTATAGACAACCCCATGGAAGGACTAGATGAAGTAGAGCTCGGGACAGTAGGTCAAGGAATCCCACCTTCAGTGGGGGATCACCAGAGAGGATTCCACGCTGGGAAGACTGGGGTCTGCTCTATCTTCTACCAGGTATCCCACCCTGGAGTGAGTGGGTCTTGTCCTCCGCTAAGGGCAAGACCCACTCCCTAAAACGGAACAGGAGGAGTCCACTGTTGTTGTTCTTTATTCTGCCGAAATTTCGATTTTGCAAGTAAAGTCGCAGGTTGTATACATGAATATGCAATGGATTTTGCATATCCATGTATACAACCTGCGATATGCCATAAATTTGAGTTCCTTTCCCTTGAGGATGTGTCCAGAACGTTGTATGTCATGACCAGCAAGAGAATATTTGGAGAGACTGTTGCTGTAAGTGGTGAGGATTTCTTTGGTTAAGTCCTGTAGTGCAGCTTGTGTTGCGGTAGTTGGGTGGCATGCAGATTTGTTCTCTAGCTTCATTATATACGATTAGTTTGGTCACAGTGGGAGGATTGGTGCCATTAATATTAGTCTAGTTAATTTGATCGTGCTTGGGGTTTGCGTGTCAGGATGTCGTTGTTGACGCTGTTCTCGGGTAATAGATGCGCTACGCTTGAAGATGGCATTAGCAAACGTACAGGAGACTACATAATTAGCCCGATGTGCAATTAAAATTTTAAAAAAAATTGAAAAGTTCAGAATTTCAAAATAAAATGTATAAATTTGTTCCTCAATGTCCACGCATAGGTGACAGTCATACATAAAGTGGACCCAGCATTCTGTTTCCGCAGGTACATTTTGGATGTGTTTCAGACCCTATAAGAAAGCAATGAGCCCCGGACTGGATCATTTATAACAGTGTCATCAGTTGTCAGTTATTACTGGTAAAATTTAACGGGTGATTGCTCCGTGCCGTTCCATTTCTTTTGCAATTCGGACTCTTAACAGCGTCCTTATTCTAGTCAGGTATTGTTTAACAGGTATGTTAACGTCCATCTGGATGTTGTGAGCAATGTCCTGTATGTTTCTTCTTCAGAGTCACTATCTAGTGAAAAGCAACTTTCATATTATGGGGAATCTTGTCGGTAAGGACCTTCAGTGCAAAGTCACTGCTAGAAGAGCAGAGACTGCTAGAGACCGTCATTGCTAGAAGAGCAGCCCTGTGTCTGTGGTAGTTGCCTTCCCACAGCCTGTATGTTGACTCTGTTCTCCGTATGTTATTATTGGTAACAGGATGCGTTTATAATAATTTCGGGTCTGCGTTTAAAGCCCCACTCGTTAGTAATATCGACGATCCTTTTTCTTCGACATTTTGGAGGAAAGAGTCTGCAACCAAAAATTACTCCAACGTATTTTGTGCTGGCCGTGCTTTCAATCGAGTATAGCTAATAATGGTGACCTCGCTGGGTCCAATTTTCCCTAGATGAGCATCTGTATTGTCTTGTTTTTTGTGATTTGCAGCTTATGCTGCGTACTCAGTCTTGGAGGTCTGTGATCATTGCATTGATTTCTTGTTCTATTTGGGCTCTGACATTTTACCTATTTCAGCACAGTGAAGTCATCCGCGTAGGCCAATAAAGTGGTGTTTGGATATTCTTTTCTTAGCAAGTTATCAAATACCGTGATCCAATATAGGTTTCTAGGATAAACCCTGGTTAAGAACAATGCAGACTTCCAGCAGTAGGTACCACGAATTATGTGAAAGATATAGTGTTTGAAAGAAGTAGTGAATGTCTTGAACTGACTGGTTGTATTCTTCTGTCTATAGAAAAACTTCACTGTAGTATTATTAAACTGCATTGGGAAGGAGAACTAATGAAAATTGGGAATGTTATGCAGCTCTTTATTAAAAGGCCACCGATGGACCTTTAACAGATCTCCTCTCCAAGTTGATGACTGCTCCACGAATACTAAATTATCTGGTAAACCTAAAAAGATTTACTCTACTTGTCTACAGAGATTTATAGTCTTTTACAATAAACTTCGTTATGACTTGCTAAACTGGAATAGTGCTTGTGTACTAACCGAAATCTCGTTCACGACAGGCTGTTTCGAGAATAGTTTATTTAAGTACTTAAGTGGCGTTTTTAGATTCTTGATACAAGTACAGTACCAAGCATTTAATTGGATTAGAGTTTCAAGGGGATGTTTAACAGACTCTGTATAAAAGTGGCTTTGCCTTAAGATATTTTAAACAAACGTCAGTGTAATGTTGCCAATATTTTAGAAAATACCAGCAATGAATAGCTGCCGTATTATCAAGCTCCATTCTCAAAATAAGCACGGAATTAAAAGAGGGACTATCTTTTACGCGACCTTTTTATGTAAATCAGTATCTCGTGTGATTATTCACAACGGAAACATGATCAGATATCTTAAGAAATCGAACAAGACAAATGTTCGAAGCGGCGAATGCCTTGTAATAGAGGCTGTGATATGAATTTCCTATACTAGATTAGTTCTACCTTTTTTGCATTCCTACGAGAAGATGAATGCTAGCACGAGGCACTGAATCTCCCACGAATTGTTTGGGAAAGATTTATCTTTCCAAGAAAGATAAATGAGAGCGGTCTGACTCAATTGTTTCCATTTATTCCGAGAATAGTCTATTCAGTTATTGTTGAATGTCATTCTCGGCCATGCGGAGTTATAGGTTCATTATGCAGAGTTTCATTGTATCCGAAATATTCAACAATATTTACAGCGATTTGCGAACGAACTTAAACTAAGAATATAAACTGGTAGTGTGCGATTGCACCTTTAATTTTATGCATGCTCTGTGCGCGTTAGAATCTCAACACTCAGAATCCTAAGCTTAGTTATGTATGAGTCTAGAATGAAAACTGGTTGCAAATTTTATCCTAACTTAATATAATCGAAATTGGTTAAGTGATAAGTTATTCGATGAGGAACATCTGAATAATTTAGTTTAATTTTCAGCTATCTTTCATAAGATGTATTCTTCACGAGATGGCAGACAAGGGGGCCGTGACCAAAGATCTGTTCCTGGCTATGCCCAAGCTATACGACTCAGAAGATTCGTGATGCATACACTGTGCAGTTACTTTTGTTTCCTTGCAGCTCTTATTGCAGTCGGAGTTGCGTACATGTTTGACCTTCAAGGCAATAACCTCTATTTGTTCCTGCTGCTGGTTCTTGCCGCATGCATCATTTATCTCTGCACTGGAGCAATGCACTATATTCTAATGACTCTTCTCGTGTTGCCAAATGAAGAGGAATATGCTTGAAATACTGGTCGCAGCTTCGAAAAGGACGCTTTCAGAATGCTTCAGACTGTTTTTGCATTGGGAAGGAGAACTAATGAAAATTGGGAATGTTATGCAGCTCTTTTATTAAAGGACCATCCGTTTGCACGATTTTATAATCGATGGAAATGTAGTTTATTTTAAAAATATATTCTTTGTAATTGTCTTAACTGATTTTAAACCTTTTGTGTACTTCAATTTTATGCAGTGGAATAAACAGTTTTTAATAACGCAAACTGTTTCTTAGAGATTTTTGTAGATAGCTGATCTTTGCGATTTTCTAGTATGGATGACAGTGCCGTAGTTCTTGACACAGCCAAAGTTCACTTTTCCAAAAAAAAAAAAAAAACCGTTAAGTGTAGTATAAAACAAACTTGCAGTAAAGAAATTAACACTTATTTCGTAGCATAGAAACAAGTTGCGAGTTTGAGAAATACTTCATATGGTCATGTCCTTTCAGTGGTTTTGAAAGAGTATCTGTTCAAAAAAAAACAGCAGCTTTAGATATATGAAGGTGTCTGTCAAAATTAACTCACCGGATGCTTAATATTATTCAATAAGAATTAGACATCGTTAAACTTCGATTAACGATGATCTAAAATCCTCAGAGATTGAACGGCCAATTAATTCCTATTTTATCCAGAATAAAATAGGTTTTGGTTATTCGAGATCTGTGGATAAACATTTGCAAGGAACTGATGACTCATAAGTCAACGAATAGAATTCATTGGTTGAGTAGTTGCACAGTTATATTCATTAGAACTGAACTGTTTAGCATTAAGTCGGTCACTTAACTTAGCGAAATCTGGTCGAGTGTTGCCCAAGCTTATCAAATTAAATACTCCTTTGTAATGCTGATTTCGGAAAATTACCTCACAACGAGCATTGGCTTTTGGTAAACTTCAGGTTTAAAACCGAAAAATTTCACTCTTCGATGTGGTTAAACACTGAGTTGACGGCCAACCTGTTGCAAAACGTATAACAACAATGAACCTTCAACAAGAGGATTGTATAAGGATATAGCAAGTAGAAAGCAAATAATATGCACGGAGATACACAGGTTCCTCTTTTAATTCGTGAAAAAATAAACCTGCATGAGTATTACTTCCTCATTTGAAGAATGGAAACTTGACGTGACGCATGTAGACTTAATTTCCGCCTTTTTAATTACGCTGTCCAGGACGAAATAAGATTCCATACTCATCGTGAATTTATATTTATTTGCATTAATTATTCTCGCTGATGAATTTAAAATGGAGAGAGGAACAAAGCCAAATAGCTTTGATAAAAAATGAATGTACTTGTACACTCAAATAATAAAAATCTTGGAAGGCCAAAATGTTTTTGATTAATTGTATGAGTACGTTTTCTCAATTCACACTTAAAAATTGGTATAATGAATGCATCGTGCTTCTGTAAGGACCTTACAACTGTTATTTAATAATGGTTATAATACTGAAAAATTATTAGTATTTTAATACAGACAACCATTCGAAAAATATAAGGTCCAAACTAATAATAGTAGATTTGAATGGGATAAGTCCCAGGCTTAATTGTGCTCATTGCGCTTATTACTTGAAGAGGAGGATTAACGTAGCAACGGGGGGGGGGGGGGGGGGGGGGGGGAAGCGTCTCGAACACGCGAAACAATTGGAGCTCCGATCTAGAGCAGTTTGTAGTTGATGTACACTGAGCATAGGCAGCACTCCATCCGGAAGAAACAATAGACCGAAACAAATCCCACTTGAGAAAGGGGCAGTACGCAATACTGCCCTTAATGGAGTGTGCTTTTAAAAAATTTCATGGGGCGGTGAAGCGCGACGAATAAATGGGTGTGGATGTGAGGTCACAAAGATCTGGAAACTTCTAGGCTGACCGGAACTTCCGTTTACCTTTCTAGAAAGTTTTAGAAATTGCTGGATACCGGAAGCCTTCTCATATAAAGGATGGAAGACATGCCCACGGAAGAGTATAGGAGACGAATGGGAATTACATGGGAAGGGATGAAAAGGTCAGTGAGAAAAGGGGGGGAATTTTGAAGAGAGCAGAGATAGAAGTTTTTTTGGAGCATCTTGAGGAGAGCCGTGGTCGAGTTTGGATAGTGGTTGTGGCTGCAGTTCTGGGATGATAGCTTAGTAATGGGAAGAAAAATTTCCTTGTGGGAAATTTTTTTGTCTAAAGTTGGCAAAGGAATGTGTCCTTGTGGAGGAAAGAAGATACAGCAGTAACAAATGAATACTACAACAGTGTGAGAAGCTGATGCTGTTTCTGGAGGAAGGAAGGAGAGCGCCCATTGAGAACTCTAGAGAATGCCGTAAGAAAGGATCCTTTTTAATTCAGCAGAGCAGTACCCACGGAAGAGCGAACCCCAGGTAGTTTGGCGTGTCCCACGGATGAACAACCATTCGCCTTCCAGACTACGCTTCAGAGCTGAGAGAGAGAACCTAGCAGGGAGAAATGCTCAGCAAATTGAGTAAGTGCTAGTTAAGTACAGAAAAATCTTAACTCAGTAATGGAAAGGACTCTAGAAGAACGTTATAAATTTAGGGGAGAATGCTAAACGAAAAAAAATATAGATGTACGTATAATTGGAATACAAAGAGAGAGAGACAGATATTTCAAATTAGTAGAGGAGAGGAAATAAGAGTAGTGCATTAAAGTATAAGTTAATCTGCGGTTGGAAGGGGAGTTCTGACATAATAGTAGATTAGGGGGAAATAATTAATTAAGTAACAAAGGATTGAAAGTAGAATGTATAACAAGTGGCAAATAGATTACTAACTAGTGTTGAAGTAAGGTTGAATTTTGAATTATTGAGAGTATAATTTATTGTGATGGTAATTGTTTAAACAGGTAGACAATTGAGTGTCAAGAATTAATTAATGAATTGTGGATTAGTTAAACGGGAAGATTATTAATTAATTTTGGTTGATTATTGTTGACTGATTGGTCTCGAAAGAGAGATTTCTGACTAAAGTATGTGTATTACATAATAGTTTTGGAAGAGGGACACATAGTGACCTACATTTGTCTATTCGTATGCTGATTGTTACTTATTGACCTACTTGGACAGTTAAACAGTAGGGATACCGATTTGTGGATTATGAGATGTAATAATTACCTGGACCTGTTGGAACCAATGTTGAGGTACATGAAGAAACACAATGGTATATTAGAATTGGTAGTTTTGATTACAAAATATGTACACAGTTAATTGGTAGCAGTCTAACATGGTCCCACTGATTAAAGTACTCAGTTATTTGTTGTTGTTTGATTACCATGTAAAAAAGTGTCAATAAATATTGTTATATTTAACACATATGAATTTGTCAGTCATTTTGAACATCAGCCTGTCCAGAGGAGGAATACTTATAATATTGAGACCCCCCCCCCTAGAGTCTAGAATCTTCTGAGAGTTTAACAAGTCAGGTGTAATGTGGGAGGGGACAAAACGGGGGGCAAAGTAGAATAGAGGGGAAAAATTAAATAAGTCTTATAGCATTGTGGAACAGATTGTGGAACGAATAAATAATTAAAAAGGAAATTATTTTAATAAATAAAATAATAACCCCCCCCCACATTACTTCCTCATTTGAAGAATGGAATCTTACGTGATGCATGTAGACTTAATTACGCCGTCCAGGACGAAATAAGATGCCATACACATCGTGAACGTATATTTTTATCTTTTTGCATTAATTATTTTCGCTAATGAATTTAAAATGGAGAGAGGATCAAAGCCAAATAGCTTTGATAAAAAAATGAATGGATTTGTACACTCAAATAATAAAAATCTTGGAAGACCAAAACGTTTTTGATTAATTGTATCAGTACGTTTTCTCAATTCACACTTAAAAATTGGCATAGTGAATGCATCATGCTTCAACACTTAGAAAAACTGTCCTTAAACATTCAATAAACAGAAGCACAAAATTATATCAGTCTATAATGTTAATGAATTTCGCTCAACAAACGATGTCTGTCGAAACACCACTTGCTGACCAAGGGGACCTGTTAATTTTATACTAGAAGCAGCCATAAATGAGAAAATATTCTGTGTTTATAACAAAGAAGATGAAACAAAGTGGTGAGAAGGTTAGTGGTGGATTATGAAACGAAACGGCGGTCAGTCAGTGACTAACATTCCCCATTATGGGAAAGGGGCAGAGCAACAACAGGAAAAAGCAATGAACCTATTAGCCAACACAGTACGCAAGGAAGTGTGGTTTCTTTGTAAAAATAAAATGCACACAATTTTAGTGTTGATGCTTGTAATCATCAAAGAGGGGGGAGGGCAAGTAAAGAAATTTAAAAGCTTTTTTCTTTTTCAGGAGCCCAATGCTTTTTAAACGTATAAATCTGAAACAGCTAATTTGTAAGGTTCAGTTTTAAGTTATGCTTCAGAAGCCTAATTTGACAGGACATCGGAAGTTCGTTTTGATTTCATTAATACTAGTTTAATGAAACGTTGCTTGTCCATTAAAGAAATTCCGTGCATTAAGTACTAACTTTTTTGCTTGAAGGATGTCGCGCATTAAAATTAAAAATCTTTTTTGCTCTATCAAAAAAAAACAAAAAACAAAACAATTTATACTGACATTTCGGCGCGCTAAAGAAACAGTTGTTAACGCAACTTTTTTTTTGTAGTTAAAAAAATACATTATCTAATAATTTCATATGAGTGCATTTAATTTTAACTAAAATAATAATGCGTGTTCATAAGTAAAATGAATCTATTAAGGAAAGGCAGATGTCCAATTCTCCCGCACTTAGGGAAATGTTGAGATATTCAAATTTTCGGGAATCTTTATGAAAAGTGCTTGGATTATAGTACGAAATATTATGAATAAAGTTATAGACAATACTGTATACAATCTGCACATTTATTTACACAGATTGATAATTTAATTCGCGGAATACAGTTCAACCTTACAACTACTCAATATTTGCGAACTCCCGGTTGATGGCAGCACAGTGCATTCCCAAGAATTTAATTAGTGGAAGATTTCATGATTGAGAAACGGTTTGTTATCCGCTGTTGTGTTCGACGTAGTATTGTATCACAGAAACTGTAAAGGAAATGTCGAAAGTTTAGAGAAAAAAATGTTTTTGAAGAACACTTCAGCTTTAAGTGGAGCAAGCGCATTAAAGGAGGTCAAATATCTGTAGCCACAACGACCCCTCTAAAAGATTTTCAAGATGTGGTTGTTGGGAGTGCTTCTATGAATGGGTGCACGATAATCTCATACACCCAGTGAAATTGGAGAAGTAATCATCTGTAACATTCTTGTTATAATCGTCGCACGTTTCGTTGATATGTTGTCATCGGACAAAACAGTCCTAATCCGTGATTGGCCACCACTGAAGCAAAGCAACAGAACTATTTTTTTCCTAGCTGTTTGTTGTGTATATTGCCAGTGATTAAAATTTCCGTTTACCTAGTTTACCTGGCTACTTATAAGCAAGGGACATCTTTGGCACTACAAATTTAAATAATAAATAAATCAATAAACAAAGATAATGACTCTAGGAAGAATTCGACATATAGAAATTTTCCTGTTGTAGAACGTCGAAATCTGGAGTTTGATTATCAAATAATGAAGTTTAGCATTCCTATATCTACAACTACAGTATAATTTTCGTGGTACTGTTTTAACCCTAAACAGGATGGTCGAGGAACAATATGGTCTTGGGCATGGCAGATTGACGGTGGATCTAATTTTCTGTATCAGGCAACTGATGGAAAAGTGTTATGTACATAAAGAATTATGAATGGCATTTTTGGACATAAAGAAATCGTTTTATATCGTGAAGAGAGAGAGAAAGTGTGGGAGTTTTTGAGAAACTTGGGGACAGAGGAACATCTTGTGGAGAGAATTGAGAATATCTACACCATTACAGTGAGCAAAATAATAACAGTGATGGAGTTGACGAAGAGCTTCGAAATAACATCCGGTTTGAGGCACGGGGGCGTCCTGTCACCACTACTGTTCATAGCTGTCACAAATGATGTGCAATGTAGTGTGGCGGAACAACTTTGACGAGACCAGATGAAAGTCATGCGCTTCGCAGATGACCTGGGGAGAGAGCAGGGAACAAGTGCAATGGGAGTTGATATATGGGGTAGTATGGCCAATGAATATGGGCTGGTTTTCAGTCAAGAGATGAGTAAAATAATGGTTCTAAATAGGAGTGGCGAACAGAAAGGATACATTACAATGGGAGGGAAAGAGCTAAAAATGGTTAACAACTTCATGTATCTAGGAAGCACCATTACAAAGACCAGAGCGACAGACGAAGGATACAAGCGGGCGGTAATGTCTATAGGCAGACAAGAGATCTGATCTGGAACAGGAACAAGAACAAGAAACTGCACCCCATCTATCAGAGGAAGCAAACAAGGCAATCAAGAAGCTAGAAGAATATCTGCACTACATTGGCCTGAAACTTAATGAAAAGAAAACTGCCCAAATGACCTTCACCAACAAAAAGAAGAAAAATGAAATTACGATTTTTGTGAACAATACCAGAATCCAAAATTCCCCCGCACATGTTGACCTTGGCCTTAAGTGGGATGAAGGACTAAACTTCATACCTCACTTCGAACACATTAGGAAAAAGACATACGCAGCACTGTGGAGCACTAGACAAGAACTCACCGGTCTCCGAAGCCCTCATCTTATAATTCAATACATCCTTAAATGCGTTACACCGATTCCGTTGTACGCATCGACTATCTGGTCATCAGCCCCTGAGAGCAACATCAAGGCCTTCTTAGGAGTAGAATACTGGCTCCTGAGATGGCTAAACAAGATTGCCGGGAAACCGTTTACCATCTCAAGAGCGGTCTTGTCTGCCAATCTGGACATCACACCCTGGAAGTATATCATCACAACCAGAAACATCTTAACTCTGGCAAAGCTACTAACGGAGAGAATAGATTCGCCGAAAGTGGGAAACGTGATCACTCGCCCCCGGATGATACGACCGAGAATAAAGAGGGAAGAACCAAGTCTCAAGTGCCAACTGACTCAATTGGACTCTCTGGGGAGATTTTTCCCAGCAAATACTGTGAATTATTTTAATAATTTAAATATAGATGCAGAGAAACTATGTACAGACAAAATGTATAGGACAGAAATCTTTGGTAATGTGTATCGGCAAGTATAAATATAATAAGACTAATTTAATAATTTATATAATAATATTTAGCATTTAACAACCATTTGCAATTAATTAAACCAACTTAACAATTAATTCATTAACCACATATTCTGTGTTTTTACATCTCCAAATTTTGTAAATAAGTTCATGTAAACATGCTTGTAAATACTATAATGTAACCACACCCTCTAGCCACGTGCTGTCTATGGGTGTCTCGAAAGAGAAATAAACAGATAATAATAATAATAATAATAACATACCACTGAAGTGTGAGAAGGCTATATCAGGCCTGTTACGTACCAATTCTGGCGTATGCATCTGAAACTTGGACTATGAGGAAAACGGATGAAAGCAGAATTCAGGGGGTAGAAATGAGATTGGTGCGGCGCATAGCCGGAAAGACAAGGTGAGACAAAATCAGGAATTATGTGATTAGGGAGAGAATTCAGGTTGAAAAACTCCAGAATAGGATTGAAAAGTCCCTTTTGAAATGGTTTGAATATGTCATGAGGATGAACGAGAGGTGTTTGCCAAGAAGAATGTTTGATTTACAATAAGAGACAAACAACCACGGGAGACCAAGAATGAGGTGGCAGGACATGATAAAGACCGATGTCAATAAGAGAGGAGAAAACTGGAGTGAAATACATGGGGAGAAGTGCACGAGTAGGGCATGGTGGCGAGGCTTTATACGTCGACCCGTGGAACAGTGGCACGATGAAATGATGATGATATTTTAACAGTATAAGAACGGACTTTAATCCCAATAAGTATAAATCTACAAATAACGAATGCATTTAACGAAATTAATCTTATATAAAAGGAAACAATTATAAAATTATTTGAAATATCATATATTTATATATCAAACTCACTTATATCTATCTGAGGAAGGATTTGTTTGTGATTTTAATGGCCAAATACGCTCTTCGCTTGTGGCATGTGATCACAAAATATTTGGAATATTTTTTTTTATAGTTTCAGCGCTTGCCACTAGAATGAAATTGTTACAGAGTGTGATTTCTTAGAAGTGCCGAAATCTCTCTATACTTGTCTTGATTTTGATTACATTTTTAAAGCACAGATGGAAAAGGATCAAACTTTTAAGCGCCAGAATATAAAAATCACAAGAAGAGTTAACTCTTTCTACGTACTATACAGAACGAGCAGACCTGTTCACTTCTTCGTTGTATTATTACGCTTTAAACAGCAGTATAAAACTGTGGAATACAATGTTTTTTTTGCCTGTGTGTGTTGTTTTATACGAGTATTGTTTTAAAAGTAAGTAGGAGCTGTCCGACTGTTTTCCGCATTAATTAAAATCTTTCTTTTATTCAAGGTATTAAAAAACGCATTCGTTCATTTATGGTTGTTATTTACACGAGTTTATTTTACGTTAAGAATTCTTGATTCATAGGATAATATTAATAAGCTGGCAGTTTAAGTGGTGACACGATCTCTAGAATGGATTACGCTAATTGGTAAATTTTGTTAGGGAAACCGAAAATTCTTTCTCCTGTATTGCAACGCTTCTTATTGTTAAAAAATAAACTTTTCAGCTTTAAATTATTTCCTATGGTAGTGTGCCATTGCAATATTTCGCTAGAAGTGATAATGAGGATTTACGAGAGTTTAAATGTCTCCTCACCAAACATTTTTAAACCCCCTTCAGAACGTTTCCATTGGCGGCTCTAGGAGGATTATAGTTGTTGTGGGGGCAACTATTTGTGTTGCGTGTGCATCATATAAAGATAATTAAAAATCGAAATAATTCCAGCTTAATTTCTGATAACAGTCTGAACGTATTTATTTTCTTTATAGTCGTGACTAAATTCCTAACTTTAATCAGTAAATTTTCTTCGTATTAGCGAACAACCTTTCGTACAGAAAAGAGAGGAAACAAAATGTTATGATTTTGAAGTTGACTTTTGTTATTAATGTTGTAATAGTCCAAATTGAAGAAGTAATGAAGGGAAGCTGTCACGTTTTAGCTGTATTTCCAAAAATAAATTTGGAAATAGTTCGCCGCTTCCCTTTCAGTAATTTCATTTGTTGTTTTTTGCAGTCCAAACCGTGACTTTAGTTGTAATGAGTGATCGTTTACTTTAATTCTCTGTCTCCTTAAATGTTTTTTGTTTTCCATTAAGGTCGTAATCATTATACACAATTATACTTTCTTATGGAGCCAGACAGTCGCGCTCAAGCGTTGACAGTCAAATCATTTTGATAAATAACACATTCGTACCAATTTGAAAAAAAAAATTCAGAAAGTGTGAGGTGGGGGAGGGATGCACACGTTTTAAAGCAAGTCGATCTTGTTCCGCCCAACCTAGTCGATCGCTCCGGAGCGATTTGTCGCTCATAAACGTTCCGGCTTACATGCTGAAACGATTTTCGAATAAATCAGCATGTAGTCAGTTGCTAAATCGTTCAATACCTTGAACGATTTAGCTTTTTTTTTTTTTTTTTTTTTTTTTTTTCTTTCTTAAAGAATTTGAAGCGTGAATTAAGAAGCGGAGGTACAGATCAGCATAATTTCATACGGATGGATGAAGATAATAATTTTTTTTTCTGTTATTATGAAATCCAGATCGCTTCAAGAACATTTGACTACAATTAAGATTTTTGGCTGAGAATAGCCAGAAACTGAGACGTTTCTTTTGTTGTTCATGACTGCGGTCATTGGCAAAAAGTTTTTCGTGTTTGAAAAGCCCTATTTCGATTAATCTCCACTTCCAAGTTATTTTTTGACTGATGTCAAAAACTTCTTCTGTAAGGGCTTTTTAAAGCCTAGCCAAGATGGTGGTTAGTTTCGAAAAAATGAATTTTTCTCTGATGTTAACTATATGTGCGTGTGTTTTTTATGTTCAAAACAAAACGACATATGCAAATTACTAAGTTTCCAAGCCAATTAACCAAAATTTTGACCCCATGTTGTCAGTGCATCTAATTCCTGCAATCTGGAATTTGCAATCTAAATACGATTACACCCTTCCCCCCTCACTTTCGAAGCAAGCCTGCAGTTTATACGCATGCATCATTACTAAGACGGTACGTTTAATTTTGGAAATTTCTCGTTTTATCTTGTAGCTTGTTTTCTCACTCACGTTAACACGAATGATAATAAGAAGCTAATAATGCTGGTCATATTGTATGCTAGAGAACTTCATCCCTAAAAGTTTTAGAATGAGTATTTCAGCCTCCTCAGCTGTCATTATTGCAATAAGCACATTATAACTAAAATAAACTGCAACAGTCGTTAAACTGCTTTCGCACATCCTAAGAAGCTCCTATCGTGGCCACCAAGAATAAATATTTCCTTTCCAACGTTTGCTTGTGAATGAGCAAATTTATGTCGAAAATAAGGCCTCCAATGTTTTAAATTCGCCTGTGGATTTCCCCAAAAATTAACTTATCAGCATGTTCGCTTAAAAGTTTCTTGCCTCAACTATAATATTCTTTCCTCGGTTGGAGGTTCATTATCCCTCCTCCCCAGAAATCCCGAAAAACAAACCGCCCATAACACAACATATGATAAATAGAATAGTCTGATGCTTCTTGGCCTTTGAAGCCCTTCCGAAGACCTAGTTGCAATAATATTAGGTACTAAGATAATTCTCATAAAAATATGGCCTGCAATCTCTACCCGTGCTTTCTGTGAATATACGCTTGAATTTGTTTTAGGTTAATTGGCTACAGTCAATTTAATTTCGAAAAACGGATTATCTCCTTGATAAACTTCTTGAATGTCCAAGCTTAAGCACTAATATGCTTAAATATAATTTCATGACTTCCTGTATCCCATCCTACCCAGATTTGAGGATCCCATGAGATTATGCGCTTAATTATTCATATTGTAAAGCAGATTAATTCTTTAAATTTTAATTAATTTTTCTTTCTATAGATTACCATCACTGAAGATGGATCCTACAAATGGAGGCTCGAGCAGTCGTGATTACCGTAGAGTTGCACAAGGATCGTTGAATGTCCGGGCCAGGAGATGGGGAGAATTCGTAATTATTTCTCTGTGCAGTTACATCTGTTTGGTTGCAGCTATGGTTGCTATAGGAATGGTGCATGCCTTTAACCTCGAAGAATATTACTATTATATATTCTTCACACTGCTTGCTAGTGCTTCCATTATCTATTTGTGCAGGGATTCATTGTACGGGATTTTAATCAACATTGTCCTTTCCTCAGATGAATACGACGATATTTTCTGACATTTCGCCAACGAGGCTATTAGTGAATTTTAACAGTAAATGTTATGCAAAAGTTTGTTTTAACTTATTTTAAACACTGTTCTTTGTAACGTCAGTTTTACTTTAATTAAATTGTCCAGTAAAACTTGATTTCTTTTATTTTTCAGTTCATAATACTAAAAGATTTAGGTATTTTACTGAATATCAGGATTAATTCGGTAATTAGTGTGCACTATTGAGAATTAGAACTTATTAACTGGGATCTCTGGGAGTGGCAAATGTTTTAGAACCTGGATGGTCCATATTCTGTAAACTGTTGGCGATAAGTCAACAGTTTACAGAATATGGACCATCCAGATATATATTTACTGTAAACTGTTGGCGATACCGTGATGATCAATGTATCATCACGGTAAATGCTCGTAAAAACAGACTTTGGGTGGGGGAATTCGTATACTGTTGCCCGGGAACGAGAAATTGGAGGAGTGTTGGTCTCGTTATCGCGGGAAGATCACTTTCCAATTCCATTTTGTCACACAGAATTTTCCGATAGTGCACAATCACTCATAAAATGAGTTATGACATTCCAGGGTCTTTTTAAGATGTTTATATAACAATTTAATAAATTAGCATCTGCACTGACATAAGGAAGCGAAACAAATATAGCAGCCTAAAATATTGTTCTCATGATCATAAGATGTGTGCTTCACATTTTACGATTATGAGATTTTCGGAAGAACTTTTGTAGCAATGTGTTTCCGCAACGAAGTTTTCTTTCGCTATAAGTAACATTTTTCTTATATCCGATCTACAATGTTTTATTTATTTTTTTTGTTCTAAACCTGAACTCTTGCGAAGTCTCACTTAAAAAGTAGTTCCTCTTATTCAGATTTCTTAAACTATTAAATTTCACAAGCGAGTCTGGGTACAGGATTTTATGTTTAAATTTTGAAACCTACAGAAATTTGTTCTTTTGCTGAATGAATGGTAACCATGGCCACTTATCAGTTAATGATTGATCTCCTCCGTGGTGCTCTGTGGGATTTACAAAGACAACGAAGTATGAAATAAAAGTAGTAAAAATATAAAGCAATTAAATTACAAATTAAGTCAAATACTTGAAAAATAAATTGAGGTGCAGATATATATACAATTAAATAATTGAAATATATATACAATTCCCTACTTAGTAGTCGGTCCATGTATTTCCGTACAGACAGATCCACCAATGACCAGTCCAACCAAGGGTGCCACAGGGTGGAATCTATTCGGACTCCTCTTTACCGCAGTTATGATCCCGTTGTGCCAAGGGTAGAGACGACGTATATTCATGACATCAAGATTTTAACGACTGTCCTTGTCTAACAGTGAATTGTGTAACCATGTGTAACCATTCATAAGATTATGGAGTTATTCGTGTACTTAGATAAATTTGTCGGGGCCCTAACTCCAAAAAGGCTAATGATGGGGTACTCTCTGAAAAAATCACCTAAGCTTGTACATTCAAAAATAAATGAGATGCTTGTCCCAATTATCAGAACTAATAGACCTGGGAATAAAATTTGATGCTAAACTTACGTTCACGTCGCATGTTGACTTGCTTGTAAAGAGAATGAACTGTCTACTTTGGACAACGAAACGGCATCTCTTGCACGTGAGACAAACGGCGACAACCGCACGAAATGGTGCTGAATCGTGGGCTTCAGCCACTCCTACTCATATTACGAGAATATATGCTACTGAATTTGGCCAACAATAAATAGCATCGCTCCCATCACGTAAGGACAACGCAGTTTGCTAAACAGCTGAAACTACAGCGTTTACCAGACATCGTTGCCTGGGAACGACTGATAATTACAATCAAGATGACTGGCGTGATATCATCACCTTACTTCTGGTAGCTTTGTGAGTGGCGCATCCCAGTTTCTGCCTTTAGAGGCATGAAAGCCAACAGACCGAAGATGGCCAATAGATCCACACCAGCCAGGGCGTTGGAATCAATCCATAGTTTATCTGAAATTGACCTTGAAAGGCTAATAGAAGATCCGAACTACAGAAGGGGAAAAAACCGCGATGTGGTTCGTTCGCTGTGGCTTCTGTCACCTGACAGTTCTGTTTAATTTATGAACAACTGTGTACTCAATGGTGCGCTTATGCGAAAAAGTGTACCACGTGTATAGTGTATTCAATGGTGGTGTTATGCTGTACGTTAACGGTCAGGACTCTAGACAGAAATCTAATCACTGTATTTTCTGTTCCATTACATTATATTAGATATAAATCCTGGACATTTACTCTCGTGAAGGTAATTTGTCACTCGCCAATGCAACATTTTATTTATTTTGATAGGACAAATAAAGATTTATTTAATATACAGTTCAATTCACAAAATGAGGGAAAAAAAAAATTGTTCGTTCTACAAAATGAACGTGAAATATAATCAACGACACATATGAAAAAGAATGCTTACAATACCCAGGTTGTACACAATTAAATGAGTCACTAGACTTTGCTCTTGGCTAAATTTCACAGGGGCATAGATTAGGGTGCATTGGGCTCTTTGCACTTGTTGCTTTTACGTATAGAAGTTGAAATGTTGGAACTGTTTGATGAAAGAAGGACGGCAGTCCAGAGAAGCTTAGTCAAGGTATTCAAGAGAACATTCACACCATATACGCACATTGAAAGGATGATATCGATGGCCTAATCCAATGACTATTTTGTGAGAAGCAAGTGTAGACACAGGTTAAGATGACATTAAAATAGGACTACAACAAATATTTGGGCTTTGAGGCAAAAGATATGAAGCCTATTTCAAAGGCAAAAAAAAATCAAATTGCGGCTGTAAACACACTAGATATTCTCATTGATTTGTCATCTTTGTCTGAGGCAGACTACCTTGAATGGGAGCTCTGTAGAAATTTACAAAACAGAAACAGCAGATGACGGGATGGAAGGTAACGAAAAGTTTCCTCTCAACTTCATTGATACACTAACAGTATTTGAAATCAACCAAGCAGATTGTTTTTCATACTGTGGATTGTTGAGCACAATCCACAGTATGAAAAAGGCCCTCATACGAGGCCCGGACGGTATCCCTACTATTTTACGGAAAAAATAGTGGAACCAGACTTGTAAACCCATTACTTCACTTAATAAAATTGTTCTTTGAGAGTGAAATCTATACAACTCAACTGAAAAAGGCCTTTGTTACCCCTCTTTACAAAAAAAGGAGACCCATCCTCACCCAACAACTACAGACCAGTTTGTCAATTAAATACACTCTCAAAGATAATATGAATCCTTAATGAAGCAGCTATTTAACTTTATGAAACTTAATTTGTCAGATTACTCTCACGGATTTATCAAGGGACGTCCACCTGCACAGATATGATTTCGTTTGTCTCGAATATATCCCAGACGCTTGAAGAAGGAAATCAAGTCGACACCATCTTCCTTGATTTAAGCAAAGCCTTCGACAAGGTAGTCCATCAGAGACTAATCGATAAACTGCATCGCTATGTTCTCAGAGGAAAGGCACTAAACTGGATTGCAAACTACTTGGAAGGTAGAGAAATGTTCGTGACATTTAAAGGTAAAATCTCATATTCTTTCAAGCCTGAAACTGGTGTCCCACAGGGTTCATCCTTAGGCCCCCTATTATTTCTTATCTACATCAACAACCTGCCAAGCACCCTTGGAGACTACCAAATCAAAATCAACATATTTGCAGACGACATAAAAATTTATGTCGTTCATAATTCTAAACGACTGCATCATTCTAAACGAAGCTCTTCAAAGAGTTATTCAGTGGCTGAAGGAGAACAAAATGGTAGTCAATGAAAGTGTGAGCTGATGAGCTTTGTTAATGCACACAAGGAAAACAAACTTAATTTTTCTTATTGTATCAACAACAATGCAATCAAAAAAGTTAGTACAGCCAAAAATTGAGGTATCTTTATTAAAGAATCATTTTCCTTTGATGTCCATGTCTCAAACATTGTGAAGGCAGCTATCAAAAAACTAGGTTTTTTGAAAATAATTAACAGAGACTTCAGTCAATTGGCACTTTTCATCTTTCTCTACAAAATCTATGTTAGGCCAACCCCGGAATTTGCCTCGCAGGTCTGGTCCCCCACACGCAGCTTACCAAAAATTAGAAATTTAAAATATTCAAAAAAGAGCAATACAGTACGTTTGCTTTAAAAGTAGACTTGAATACAATGAGAAATCCTACCAAGAGTGGTGTGTATTCTTTGGACTTGAAACGCTGGAAGAAAGAAGAGATAAAGCCGACTTACTCCTTTTTAACCAGCTGTTAAATAACCATCCACCGCTAAAACCATCCTATTCAAGAACAAATTATGGATACCACAACTTCTATAACAGGACTGGAAGATCAATCAACATACCAAATCTGGAGATATTTGCCACCCTTGAACACGTCAAGAGGCAACTGAAATTGCTAACCTCATCCATTATCTGAACCTTAAAATTGATTCTTCTTGCAAGTTCTAAGACTCTGATTGTGTAATGTGTGTGCGAAGAAATGCCATTGATAAAAATTTAGTTTTATTTTTATCTGTAGATTTCAATTTACTATTCTTTTTATGTACATTTGCTTTTCTCTTTACTTTGGAAATGTGTACTTCAAGCTTCTGCTTTGAAGCTGTGTAATATTGCTTTGTAGCTGCATCCTCAGGCACGTTTGATTGCTGTTTTGTAGCTGTTAACAATAATAATAACAAGGTGGATCAAGTGGGATACTCTGCTATCAGCGAATATAGTAACGCTTCAAGAAAAAAGTTTATTGGTCAGTGGTGGGATCAGTATTCGTGTATGAAGCAGTGTTAGCCAGTAAAGAGAAGCAGGATCAGAGGAGATGCGCAGCGGGGCTCAAAACAACACCACACATCGTAGATGTTGCGACACCACACATCTACGATTGAACAAAAAATTGCAGGAACGCTGGCTGTGATGGTTTGGCCTAATAAAACGATGGTCACAAACAGCCCGGCGAATAAGACAATAGAGATTCCAGCGGGGGCGATACGAAGAAGAGCACCTGATGGGAATTGCATGATAGGAGACAGTGAGGAAGGACATGGAAGAAAGCGAGGTAGATGAGGATGTGGCCTAAAGCAGGAGTAGATCTCATGGCCTTGTTGCAAAAGCAGATAACAAAAACGTTCTATATAAAGCGCTCGAATCTGGATCTCAGTCTTGTTGACAGTGAGTACACAATGCCAGATATTGCGTATCATGTGTACTTTGCTCATTGTTCTGAATTTACCATTATGCTTAACTGATGACTTCATTCCCAGCAAACGTAGACATTATGGGATAATATAATCCCTTGAAATTTCTCTACTGCCAAGAAGGGGGCCCCTTCTAAATAGCAGAGTGGTTATAGTCTCTCACAGTCGTTACAACAATCCTCCCCACAGACGAGTGGAATTAGCTCAGGTTCAATAATGTGAAGAATTATTAATGGACTTTTTTGTTTTTTTTATAACGTGGCCGAATTAGTCGGTTTCACGCTTAAGGTCTGCATGGTTTTATTTTCTGAAAACTTGGGTTATTTTTGTCTAGCAAACAGGCAACTCGACACTGAACGCATGCAATTTACGGACATAATATAATATGGTCTAAGTCACTGATGCGTCTAAAAAGCCTACAAATTCAACAACAACCCTAGATGGGAAATACATCACCTGTTACTTGATGCATATTTTGGGCCCTCGTGTGTAGCACATTTGGTAGGACCACCGTCCTTCCCACACCGGGTATAAAAGACCTGAGTTCGAATCCCATCCGTGACGGGAGGAAATTTTATGGGTCCTTTTCGCAACGTGGCTGAGTTAGTCAATCTCAGGCCGGGATTCAACCACAGAACACTCGCAATTTACAGACAGTACACACGGAGCAACATGGCATTAATCGCCGATGCTCCTAAAATCCAATAACAACAACAAAAACAACAACACATTTGAGGAAGACCATCAATTCATTTTTAAGCACCGATAATTAAACCATTCGAGGTGTTAGGAATTTATAAACCTTCTATCTCCCCATCTCATATTCTAACAAGATCTCACCACGAAAGAGAAGAATGATGATATCCAGCTCAGGACCCTGGGTGTGCCAAATCCCATAATCACCAGATGTGCAACTGATCATCTGAGCAGGAATACTGGCGGCAGTGTGCAGTCCTCGGATGTTTCCAAGTGCTAAACCTATATGAAAATAACAGCAAATGATAATTTAAACTGTGAATTTTGTGGTTGGTCGGTTTATCTGTTTAAAAGACGAGAAACCATAGATCCTTGTGGGAAAACAATCTCTCCCGAAGCCGAATAACCCTGCAGCGAAGTGGAACTAGTCTATAAAAGCAACCCATTCTGGAGGAGAATGGAACCTCAAATTTGGGCGATGGGGGGGGGGGGTTTGAACATATACCATTTCCCTTCTGTGTAGTAGAACCGTGCCTATAACCACTGTGCTACTCTCGATTGCATCTGCTAAAGTTTATTACAGTGAAGAGGAATTCTCTAGGCGTTTGAAGATCATTCGTTAGCTGCCCTCTTCTTACTCATTCTGTACTTTTCACTCACATAACTCGCGATTCTGACTGTTGAGTTAGACCTCCACTTTTTTGATGAGAAAAGGTGGAATTGTAGTGAATCTATCATGGAATGACTAGTGAATCCATCGTGGAATAACTAGTGAATGATCTCAACCCACCTGTAAAAATTCTCTCTGCTATAAAGGTTGATACCCATTAAATAATTACTGTTAGTTTTTGTAAAGAAGTTAATTCTCACGCGCCATTATTTAAATTAGAATTTTCTCTTGCATTATGGGCATAAAATCGAGTTAAATCGCTTCTACTTAAGTAGTGGAGTGCGTGGAAATCTTTACTGCATCTGTCAAGGGTAGCTGTTACTGACGTGGAAGAAAGAAAAGTAATAAGGTGAGGAAAAATTTTGTGTTTTGAACTTGATGTTGTCATTTATTCTTAGAACGTTTAGTTCTCACACAAGATTGCAATTAAGTGTTTTTTTTTTTTTTTTTTTAAATGTTAACTTCTGGTAGTTATGCACTCTGTTTAGCCGCGTTTACGTGTATTTTTGACTTGAGATTGAATTTATTAGAATCTCACGTTTTAACTATCGTAATCGATAGATCCAAACATTACTTAAATATCTTGTGCTTCTCAGGCTAACAATTATCAAATTAAACGCACGCTTGATGTTGTGGGTCCAGCAGCTTCAAAATATCAAGACACTTGAATTCTTAACTCGTTCACCATTCGAGTCACAATCGGTTTATTCTCTGTGGCAGCCACATATCGGAAAAAAGAAGCCAGAGAGTACAAGAACACCACTGTATTTAGCCGTCACTTTGGTTATAACCACTCAACTAAAATGCGTGTACCGCTATGCTCTTACAACTATAAAGTCTAACGGTGGGTTTCAATCATACTGTTTCGATTTTTATATCGTTCGGACTAAAAAATCTGGGATAGTTAGAGAGGAAACTAGAAATGTAATTTCATTCAAGATGGATATTGAGTAAATGAAAACTGTTTACTTGTTAGAGCTAAGTCGAGGCTTACGTATTTCTGCGAGTTATTTTCGTAACAGCCCTATTGCTGCATAAGTCTTCATTCCGCTGAGAGGGGGGGGGGGGGTGCAGTTAGCAGAACCGATGACTCTGCTCCCCTTCTCAGCGGCGACGTACTTTGTGGTATGGCAGTTTCGCCAGTGCAATTGCCCCCCCCCCCCTTAATATCATTCACATTAAAAATGCTCTTCGAGCCTTCCCATAATTGATAATTCTAAAATTATCAACCTGTCTTAATAATTCTGAACCGCTGGTGTCACTTCCTGAGATAATGTTTACTTGGGCTCTTCATGGTTATAATTCAGCTGGTTACGTAGAGGTCCTAGACAGCAGAAACTTAAATTGTGCTCGCAGAGAGGCAATTTATAATGTCTTAATTATCGAAATATTCCGGTGCGAGCAATGTACTATTGCATAAGTACAGATCGTTTCAGAGAATCCTTTATTTCACATATAGGAAGGAGCACTCAGTAAATGTATGATGTTTGCTGATACTAATTTTACTCAACCATAAGCTGACACTTAACAAATCCAGCCACAAAGTTAGGAAAACTGACTCTGTGTGGGGGATATCGCAAAGTCAACTAAGTAAATCCATAATGGCATTTGACATCCAATACAAGTCACTGAGCTGAAATTGTGTGCGCTACCCCGGTTTTTCGAAATGTATCTGAACTTTTGTTCCAGATTAAGGGAGCTAACTGGTGGCGTGCAGTATACATTAAAAAAAGCAGTGAATTCGAAACCAAGGTGCTTACTAAATATTGCATTTAACTTTTCAAATTAAATCCCAATTTCAAGACTCATATCGCAATTGTAAGTTAAGGCAAAGAATATTATCGTGGTTAAATTTAACTTTGCCACAAATGACCTCCTGTAATGGGACATCTTAAATTTAATTTAATCTCATATCAGTCTTAACTTTGAGTCCAATATTGGAAATTCTTTTTAGATTTCTAAATCTTGCTTTTAATTGTAATTAAAAGCAATTAATGCTTGATTATATTGTTCAAGTAAAAATGTTAATTGAGAAAGGGTTTCTCTCATAATGCCAGAGTTCTAATTAACCCGACTAGAAAAACTGCTTTACCTTTCCTTTTGAAATAAGAGTTATTCTTCTCTTCAATTGCTTTAAATTTAAGTTAGGAAATATTCCTTAAATAACTCAACATACCAGTTCGTTTGAGTGTCATTTCTCACATTCCTTCCCTTTCGACTGAAATATTTTCGATATATACTAATTGAAATTTTTCAAATCCAATTTTGAAAAAGGCCGAGCTCGTTATACGTACTTAAATTATTTTGAACGTATAATTTAATCATCATGAACCACAAAGCTAATTGTCTAACTGTAGAAAAATTAACTATTTCGATTCAATTGCAGGGATGAATCCAAATGGCGTTGTTGAGTTCTTTCCTAATGGCATAGCTCATATGCGATTGGGACCCCTAAGAGGCGACGGACAAGATGTGGAAAGACAGCAGCCTCAAGAACCTGAAGATAACAGACCACAGAGAAGGATGATTTCGTGGTTCACGTGGTTCAACAATGACTGTTTCTTAAGAAGTCTGGCCCTTACACTGAAACTTACCTGCTTTTTTGTAATAGCGGCTATTGTTGTAATGATGCTGTACTTTCTTGCAAGGGCTATATTAAGCATGTAGAACGTATCTAGATGTTTTTAATTTTTAAATATTTCTTTTATTCTGCCAAGTTTTTAATGTAATTAAACTGTATTTTACTTCTATATAATATCTACTGGTGCCAAATTGTACTTTAGAACGAACTTTGCACCAAAGGAATGTAGGTAATTTTAGAATATATCCCACTTTTAGTTCAATAAATCTTTCTGCTTTTGAATTGCATGTTTTAGAAAATCTGTTAGATTTATTATTAACGAAAATGCGTTAATCTAACAAGGCGTTTAAGCAGCATCTATTACTGAGTTTTCCTCATGAAATAATTCTAGAGTTGTCCTCTGTTTAAGTGTGACTTTGAACCACTGGAGAAGAGATTCTATAGGTACTTTGAGGTAATCTTTTAGCTTAAACCGTTCACCAACAAGTCGTGGTGCCGGCTACTAACCTAAGCAGTGAGTTTCCTAGACTAATTTGTTCGGGAAATAGCGTGAATGACCTTTACCCACTTATGAACTTTTCCATGCTATAATCGAATTAAATCCTACTCTGCTGCCTCTTTTATTGAAGATTTCTAATTACCACGAAGCACCACTTAACTTGAGACACAGCTTCCCAGCCCCATGTCACCAGTCTCTCAAAAAGCTCACTGACCCCTGACCTCCTTCTGTCCAAAGGATTAAACTAGAACCTCTTTCCCCCCTGCAAGTTTCATAAGAAGAAACTTGTTATAGACGTCGAATTTATACTTCGGAACGTCCCGCAGAAAGACTTAATTCAACAGGTAAACCAAGTAGTGAACAACCCTAACAGCCTGCACCTCCCCAAAATTAAATAGCAAAGAAACCTCAGCATTATGTGACCTTCAAAAAAAACAAGTATCATGATACGAAAAGCAGACAATGGCTATACATCTGTAGTTTCAGAGAAGCAAGATTATATCAACAAATTAAATTTCACAGTATCTGATACTTCCACTTACGAAGAAGTCAATCCAGACCTTTTTTCCAATTTAGTCAACCAATATAAAAAGAATTTAACGACATACCGAAAAAAACTATTACATTACGATGGCCCAGTTAAAACAAAAGCTGGGATGTACAATATACCCGTCCTTTTTGTGGCCAGGTAAAACTACATAAGACAAGTTTCTTATAAACATTCTGCTTTCTCAGCGTTAGCTTCCCACGTACATAGAAAAACCGTAAAATTTGGAATAAAAAATTGATTCGCTATTTAACATCCTTAAAGATGACATCCTATTTTCCCTAGATGTGACGTCTTTATATACCAATGTAAACGTCGCATACACCTTGGACATACTAAACAAGTCTGGGACATGCCAAACAAAGACCCCCTACCGATTAACCATACAAAACTCCCAATTACTGCTATATTCGACCTGATAAAGCTTAACTGAAACCAATATCACCTTCCTAGGTAAAGTCTTCAAAAAACGTTTATGGCTTAACCATGGGGTTAAACCTAAGTAGTTTACTTGCAGAAATATAACAAAACGATACAGTTTAACTTCCTTTCTTCTGTGGGTCACCTACTATGGTAGCTATCTGTATGATATACTTTGCATCACAGATACGGACACCACACAGGACATCCTACAAAATTTAAATAATATCCGTGCAAGATTATTCTTCACTCTAGAATCTGAAAATACTAAAACAAAATCGTTACATTTTTTAAATTTCACCCTCACACGGGTTATGAACAAAATCTAATTCAACATATACAGAAATGAACGACACTGGAATGCTTCATTATAACAGCTACCACTCCTTCACCTATAAAAGATCCGTCATCCTTAATAAGTTTCTTAATATCTACAAATACTCAACATCTGAATCAGTCCGAAGTACAAACACTAAAAAACAGATTTCGAAATGGAGGTTACCCCTACCTATTATAAACGAAATAAGGATACAAGCAAAAAAATTACATAATACCTCTCCTGTTATCAACAATAATAACATAAAAAAATATTGAACAATGGTTCAAACAACTAAATAGTATTTTCAAAGACACACAAATCATAGCCAAACCCACAACGAAACTACATGCTGCCCTAAAAAAACACGAAGTTATAGTCCACATTCTAATTAATGACTTCGTCTATTGTATCTTGCAGGGATTGCAACTCCTCATACTAGGGATCCACACTAAATACGAGAATGAAACATCTGTCCTCTCATCCCGCTCCTCGGCTTCGGAACTTGCATTCCATGCGATCAGTGAAGACCATAGCTTTCTATTCAACTGAGCAAAAATTCTCATCATCCAACATGATTACACCAAACTTAATTTTGGATACATTTGAAATTAAATTACATCAAAATTCAATGTACGTCGCCCCTATCCCATTTCAGATTCATGGTTCCTGGCGTACATGCGCCAGGATCGCAACTAATCCCATGCTATAAAATTCCCCCGCAATACCCGCGGTTTCACTTTCCTTTGATCATGACTTTGGCCAAAAAGCCCCGTCCACAATTCCTTAGTCCTGAAGATTCTTAATGTTTTAATATTAGTGTTAAAAGTGTGGATTCACTATATCTATTTGGTCCCAATGCGATTTTTAAAATACGGACGTTTTGTATTCTCTCGCTCAAATTTGGGGGGGGGGGGGTGTTGGATGTATTGTGGGTTAGGCGAGTCCCCGATTCCGTGGTGTATTGGATCACTGATCTTGTCTACGAAGGAGAACAGAATAGAAACGGGCTATAAATGTTTTAAGTAGGTGCGCAAAAGGTCAAGGATCGTTTCCTGGAAATGGCCAAGCCAGGAATTAAGGCAAAACGAACAGAAAGGGTTTCAGATGGCCAAAGACGGGATTAATGGGGGATTACAGAAAATAGGGGTGGGGGAAATGAGAATATTTTGGTATATAAGGAATGGAGAGGCGGAAAATCGTTCTTTCGGGTAAGGCTTTGGTGGTGTGTGTGTGTGTGTGGAGGTAAGGTAGTAGCAGCGAGTACTTAGGCCGGAAAAGGTTCAAATAGGGTTCAGTTATAGTTAGCAAGGGATTGGAATGAGTAGAACAGAAAAATTGCAGATATAAGGAAAGCAGAGGAAGCTAAAAACGCAAAAAGGACCACGAATATAAAGTCAAGCAATGGAGGACCTATCCTTGTTGAAAATGTTGGCCCGACCTGGTGAAAACGTGTAAGATGTTGAGTTTAGTATCCCAAAATTTTGGCTTAGGAAAGCAAGATTTAACTTCAGAGCCCAAATGCAATAAAAAGGCACTCTGTATTCTTATAGACTAGGATACTTAAGGAAAATTGCAGCTGAAGATAATGTTCACTTTATGGCAGAAGGACACCATATTTTTTGTGAGTTGCTCTATTCCTGTGAACCGAAAAGTTCTAGTTCGACTTAAGGAATGTAGAGAATAACCCCTCCCCCCCCATATCCATTAAACTTTTTTAGACCCCTAAATTTAACTTAAAGTCACGCTACAGGACCAAAAGAAATAATCGGTCCATATTTATTAAGCAGCTTAGACCTTCAAAAATCTAATTTTATGTTAATCCACGTAATGGTTTCCTTGCTGCCAGAGGTATGGTGTCTTGGGCACTCATTGTTGTGACCATACTGTCTAAACATTGCGGTTCTGACAGTGTGGAAGATGTCCCACATGTTTTGCAAAATTGATATCACCTTCTCCAAGAATTATTAGCTAGTTGGACTAGGAGAGCTGGTTGGAAAAGAAGCTTCCTATATCTAAAATGAAGGTAATCCCTGTTGATTCATAAGGTAATATTATAATAAGGAAAGTTAGTTTAATGTAAGTGCCTGTATACGTATTTTATGTTTTGTTTGTTTCATTAAACATTATTGAATATATATGTGCCTAATGTCATGTTGTATCACTCTACGCCAGTTAAGGTTTAAGTACTTGATACTGTAAGCAGTCAGTGGCCCAAGGTAACAAAATGTTAACCTCAATAACAGTAGGTGATAAATATATATACAGTGTATATATTTTATACTTTATATATTTTTGTAATCTTTTAAATGGAGCCACAAAATAATAAATACATGCTACATGGGCAGAGTAGTATAAATTTTACCCCGGGGACACATGCTCTGTACTGTACCTCGCAACACGTCTATCAATCTATATATACACATATTACACACACAGAACAGAGCACAGCAGCATCTAATGCTTCTAACTTGGATAAATATGGGATCTATAACTTTAAATACAACACATGTAATAATAAACTATGTTTAACCTGTCCTCGCATGCACCCGCAACACATAACAAATGGTTCCTGGCGTACATGCGCCATGGTTCCTGGCGTACATGCGCCAGGATCGCAACTAATCCCATGCTATAAAATTCCCCCGCAATACCCGCGGTTTCACTTTCCTTTGATCATGACTTTGGCCAAAAAGCCCCGTCCACAATTCCTTAGTCCTGAAGATTCTTAATGTTTTAATATTAGTGTTAAAAGTGTGGATTCACTATATCTATTTGGTCCCAATGCGATTTTTAAAATACGGACGTTTTGTATTCTCTCGCTCAAATTTGGGGGGGGGGGGTGTTGGACGCTAAAAAACCTACCTTTTGTAAATCCAGTAATGCTATATACCTGATAACATGCAATACTTGTAATATAAAATATGTTGGACAAACAAGTAATAAACTACACCTAAGACTAAATTTGCACAGATCAGACATCAACAACTACAAATATAGACATAGTAATAATATAGCACAAGAAATAGAATATATGCACTTTCAAACACGCAGCTTCACCAATATATACATATCCATACTAGCGCACATCAATAACACCGACATTAGAACTAAACAAGAAGAACTATTTATGTTAAAATTAAAAACCTTATACCCATATGGGCTCAACAATAAAATTATTACTAATAAATAGCAGACTGTTGTATATATGACAAATTCAATATAATTAAATTCCACAGCAAACCACACAAACGTTCTAAGAATACTAACGGTAAACATAAGCTGCTTTTAGACAATTTTGACACAACCCTTAAAGACTGGGACAAAGACAACATAGATGTACAATATATACATAACTTGCTTTTCAGCACTAAACACAGTATACTGAAAGCACTGCATAAGTTCATACACACATTCAACTGTAACGACCTATCTTTACAACTGTTATTAATAATGGGTGTTATTGATATTGGAAAATTTTTAGTGATTTTTAAGATAGTCAACTTATAGAAATATATCAGGTCAAAACTAAATAACAGAAGTTGAATAGGATAATTCAGAAAAGTCCCAGGTTTAATTGTGCTCGTTTCGCCTATTACCTTTAAGTAAGAGGAAAGTTAACGTAGCAACGGGGGGAAAGCGTTTCGAACACGCGATACAATAGAAGCACCTATGGAACAGTCCGTAGTTAATGAGCACAGATCAGAGTCAACATTTCGCCCCTAAAGAACAATGGGCTGAAACAAAAGCACAATTCAGATAGAGATGGAGCTCAGTTGTTATTGTTATTTGAAAGCTATTGGCGCAAGAGCAGCTTAGGCTATAATGCACCTAGCCTAGTTGGAGCTCAGTAATTGAGGTACTCAAGAAATTGAGTGCACTCTTTAAAAATTTCATGGGGGCGATTAACGACAGGTGAAGCAAGACAAATACAAGGCATAGATGGGCGATCACAAAGAAGATCTAGAAGAAGCTTCTAGATCTTCCGGTCACCTTTCTAGAAAGTTCCAGAAATTGCTGGAAACCAGAAGCCCTCTCTAAAAGGGTGGAGGACATGCCCACGGAAGAGTAAAGGAGACGAATGGGAATTACAGGGGAATGGATGTACAGGTCAGCGATTCATCAGAGAGAAAAGCATGAAATTTTGAAATTCAGAGTAAAGAGAGTTTTTTTTAGTTTTTGGGCAGTGTGTGTAGGAAGACAGTCGTGTGGCAGAGTCGTTGTTGTGTTTGGATGGTGGTTAAAAGTTTTGGAGAGGCTGTAGTAATGGGAAGGAAATTTTCCTTGTGAGTAATTTATGTAAGTCTGAAGTTGGAGAAAGAATGTGTCCATGTAGAAAAATGAAGATATAGCAGTAGCCAATGAATACAGAACAGTGAGAGAAGCTGATGCAGTTCATAGTGAAGAAAAGGAAAGAACGCCAAGGAGAATTCTAGAGACAGGGTGCTCAACTGAGCAGTGATGAGTGACCGGCCAACCCTAAAATTTTCTCAGTGTCAGAGCAGTACACGGATGCAGCGCTGACCAATGATGCGAGAAAGGATCCTTATTCAACTCAGCAGAGCAGTGCCTATGGAGAGCGAACCTCGGGTAGATTGATATATTCCAAGGATGAACAACCGTCCACCTTCTAGACTACGCCATTATGCAGATGGTTATGGCAGCCCAGAATAGAGAGAACACTCGGAAAACTGAGTAAGTGATAGTTAAGTACGAAAAAATCTTAAGTTAGTGAAGGAAGGACTCTAGAGGAAATACTTAATATAAGTGAGAAAGCTAAACGTAATTGCCCACATGTACACAGAGTTGTAGAGAAATTAAGAGTAGGACCTTAAAGTAAAAGTTAATTAGTGGGTAGAAGGGAGACCCTGATATAATAGTAGATTTTGAGGGAATGACTAATTAGGTAACAAAGGATTGCAGTTGAATGTTAAATTATAGTGAATTTGGATTTATTAAGAGTATAACTTAGTGTGATAGTAATTGTTTAAAACGGATAAAACACTGATTGAGTGTCTAGCTAATTAAAGAATTATTGGATTAGATATATGGGAAGATGGTTAATTACATTGGTTGATTTTGAATGATGAACAGATCTGTAGTTGAGGAAAGGATTTTCTAACTGAGATAGATATATATATATATATATATATATATATATATATATATATATATATATATATATATATATGTGTGTGTGTACGTAATAATTTTGGAAAGAGGATATATATATATATAGCTACTTGAAATTGTTTATTCTCATACTGAAAGCTATCTGTAGACCTACTAGGACAGTTAAGTAGTAGGAAAGCTGATGTAAAGATTATGAGGTATAATGAACTCCTGGACCTGTTAGAACCAAAGATGAGGCACACTAAGAACATGATTTATATATATATATATATATATATATATATATATATATTTATTTAATTGTTTGGATTACAAGGATATTTACACAGATTAGGCCTAGCAGTCTAACAATGCCACACATAATAAAGTTCGCAGTTAATTGTAGCCATTGATTGAAATGTATATAATGTCAATAAATATTGCTATGTTTTGTACTCATGTGTCTGTCAGTCATTTTGAACTTCAGCCAGTCCAGAGGAGGAACACCTAAAATATTGAGAACCCCTAGAGTCTAGAATCTTCTGGGAGATTAACAAGTCAGGTGTAAAGTGGGAGGGGACAAAACGGGGGCATAGTACAGTATGAGGAATAATTAAATAAGTCTTATAGCATTGAGGAAACAAAATAAATAAACAAAAGTTATATATAATAACGAAAAAAAAAAGAAATATATAAAGATAATTAAACATCAATCATCCCCCCTCCCACAATTGGCGAGCCAGCCTTACGACGGAAGGCTGGTGTTCAGAATGACAGAATAAAAATAATTCAGTTGCTGAAACTGAGGAAAAAAAATTTAGCTGGCGAGCCAGAAAAAGAATAGTCAGTATAATAGATTGATTAATAAGAGGTAATGTTCATATGGTTGTGATTGGTTAAAATATATATAATTTTGGAATTGTTATGGATTGTTAGTTAAAGTCAAACAATTTGGATTGTTAGTTAAAGTCAAACCCCATCCCAAAGATAAGTCATGGCTACAAAGAGAGTGCACAGCAGTAGGGATAGAGAAGGGGGTAGAGAATAATAATGGCATCAGTAGAAACTATTTCCAGTGTAGGGAACGATAGTAGGGGGACACTCAAATTAAGTAAGTTTTTAAAAACATTTAGGGTGAGCCATCGGAAAATGTAGACTATTTTCTACGGAGACTACAAGTGATTAAAGAAAAGGAAGGGCTGTCAGAACTGGAATGATGGCGGAATTTAAGATGGAGGGCAGAGCCCAGACATAATATTTGGAGGAAACGCAAGCTATAGAAGTGGAAACCCTAGACCAATTAGAAAAAATACTAAGGAAGCTGTTTGTCCCGAAAAATTCCTTTCTAGAAGGGATAGGTATATTAAGCAATTACTCTCAGACAAATCGGCAAACAGTAGAAGAATAGCACAAAAGATTTTTGAATATAAAATTAATGACAGAAGTATCTGATAAGGAGAGCAGTGCGTTTGATAAAATTTTAATGGGACAATTTATAGCAAGAATAAAGGACAGGTATAGATGGGAAATCTTAAGCGGAAAACCAAACTCCTTAAAGGAGGCTTTAGAACTAGCCGTAGAGGAACAAAAATTAGATTTCCATGGGGGGGGGGGCATTACAAGGGACATAAATGTATTAGCAACGGGAGAAGAGACAAATCCGAAAGGTAATAAAGAAAAAGGCGAAATTAAATTAGATGGGCTAGAGAGACAGATAGCGGAAATGGAATAGATTACTAGGAGAATTGAACACGAGAGAGATCGCACAAGATGAAATTAATAGACAGAGGGGTGAAAACGCCCAAACAAGGCCGAGCACTAGAGAAGATAGGCGTGATGGGCATAGGAGGTGCTACAATTGCGGGGGAGAGAAACACCTTGCAAAACACTGTCCGCTTAGGAATAGATGGGGGAGATACCGGGTACGTGACAACTACCGCAAAAAACAGGATACTAGGCAGCAAGTTCAAGCCTTTAGGGCAATGCGCAGTGACAGGCCAGAAAGGGATGGAATAGTAAATAGGAGAGGGGAAAGGGGGTGGGAAAATGACGAAAAGAAAATCATAAACAGTAGGAACCCCAGGGATAGGACTTTAAACTAAACAGGTCTCTAAAGAGTGCCCACCTGGAAAGACCAGTACTGGAAGCAAGTGTGGTTAAGACGGGCGAATATTTGTACGGAGCATTAAGTAATACAGACAAGATAGGCGACATGATATATATGAAAGGGAAACTAAGAGGAATAGAAGGCAAATTTCTTGTGGACACCGGAGCTTCTCGCTCCATTTTGATGTGGCAATTTTTCTAACAATACTGTAGGATAGCAAAAGGGGAGGAAATTAGGCATTGTCGGGAGTTTTTACTGAAGGGAGTGGGTGCACAGATTATATTGTCATGGACGAAATTAGACTAGAGGGGCGCAAGGAGGGGGTAGCTGATGCTTATCTAGTGTTTGTAAGCATGAGCTGTAAGCATGATGCCATCCTAGGGATAGACCTGCTTAAGAAAATAGGCCTCAGGATCGACGTGAGAAAAGGCAACCTTAGTTTCGGCAAGGAAATTTTAGCGGATCCAGAAGAAGGGGACTCAGAAGAGGTGGAAGATGATAGCGTAAAGGATTGGGAAGAGGAATGTGGGGTTAACGTGATGGAAATGGTGGAGGAATCGCGATTAAAAAAAATAATAGGGCTCAGGTATTTGCTAAGAGAATGACGGACCTTCAATGCACAAAATTAGCAGAACATGAAGTGCACGTCAAACAAGAAATATCCATCTACACCCCTCAATATCGAATTCCCAAATCCCAACTGCCCGTGTTGAGGGAATTGATCAGAGAGATGGAGGAGGCAGGCATTATCAAAAAGTCGGTGTCCAAGTGAAACAGCCCCCTTCTAATGGTCAAGAAATTCGATGGTGCGTTCAGGACAGTGCTAGACTTGCGGAGTGTGAATGCTGTCATGCACCCTATAGACTTTCCCCTGCCTAATATTACGGAATTACTATGCAGCCTGAAGGGAGCCAGATATCTATCAAAGCTTGACTTACATTCAGGGTATTTTCAAATCCCTTTGAGGAAAGAGGACAGGAAGTACTTTGCGTTTTCCATGCCCAGGATGCCGCAAGGAGCTAGGAACTCGGCTGCTTCCTTCCAATGCCTTATGAATACCATCCTGGCCGACCTGCTGGAGAAAGGGGTGCTGTGTTTTTTAGACGATATCCTGGTATACTCACGAACGTTGGAAGAACGTTTGGAACTGCTGGAAGACATCTTCCAGAGACTAGCTGAAGCAAAATTGAAGATAAAGAGCTCGAAATGCAAATTCCTTATACCAAAAGTAGAGTACTTAGGTCACATGATATCTGAAAGCGGGATCACACCTAATGCAAAAAACTCTGAAGCCTTTAACAAACTTAAATCCCCGATGAGTGTAAGAGAAGTGCGTAGATTATTAGGGATGGTGAACTATTACAAGAGGTTCATTAAGGATAGAGCCCAAGTGATGAAACCTCAGTTGAAAGTTGAAAAATTGTCATAGACAATTTTTCAACTTTGGCACAGCTTATCAGTGGCAAACTCGATGAACCAAAGATTAGACTAAATATTTTGGGGTCCTAAGAGAAAATAGTGCAATCGCTCCCAGTCTTCCAAAGTACAGCGCGATTCAAACCTGAGCTGCCTTCACGATATATTGCCCTTGAAACACACTATCGCTTCGCTAACAGTATGGCGATTGACATAGGGAAAATCTGCACAAAAAAAATTACTACAAGAGAAAGATACCTATGTTTCTTTAGTACTACCGAAGGTATATCCTTGACCCTGCCAATATAATGATCTTGTACAGTACTTTGATTTTCCATTGCCTTCGGTACCTAGATATACAGAGCTATAACTGTGTGTTCAAGGCCTAATTGCCTGTTTGCAAGGCAAAGAGAAAAATAAGTTAAAAGAAAAAATCTCACTTCTCCTCCTTGAGATCGAGTGAGAAGACTGCCAGAAATTCTTCTATTTTAATAGAGTAATCAAACTAATACCTTTTAAATGGATGCCAAGTGACTAAGCCAGTGAACTGAAGTGGACATCGAAGAAACAGTCGCAATAATACAAATCTGAAGAAAAAGAAGAGATCAAATTGAAAATTAAACATTTGTTTAAACTTGAGATGTCAGTTTCAAAAGACGACTAACTCAAATAATCTTTTGGACAACGTCGACTTGACAACAGGGCTCATCACGTAATCCTTGATATCCAGAGGAGTCCTCTCTCTTCCACCCTCTTCTCTTCTCTGCAGTGAAACAGGTCTTCTCTTGGTCTTCTGCTCCGCTCTATTGACCGCAGTATTTGAATCGCTTTTGGCAGCAAACTCTAGCCTGTGTCGACCATCTCAAATATTTTATCACCTCAGATCTGCCACGCAGAACCCAAGTCATCCACCCAGCAGTTAGAAACACTAATAAAGCTCCGTGATAGCTATCCTGATTGGACTGAACTACAAGCAAGTAAAGTGTGCCTAAATGTCCTTCTCCCTAAAGTTAGTCAAAAATGACATAAAAGTGCTTCTTCTATGTCATTTTTGAATATGAGAATAAAATAATACGAGTACCGGGAGTCTCAGCTCTCACATCGATGATAGTTCACAGCCTAAAGAGGAATGAAGGTTTCACCTTCCGGAAACATATTGAGAAGACAAAGAAGAAGACTTACGGGCTACAGAGCACAGTGGAAATTAACAACTCCACTGTGATAACAAGCTATGTACAAAAGTATTTAAATCCCATCCCATCTTTATGTCTGTGAGATATTGTTGTCAGCTCTACCTACTTACTGAATGAACTCTGTAGCATTGAATGCTGGATCAGGAGACTTCGACAGTTGAATAGGGTGCGGACAACCTTCTCAACATCTTCAGATATTGTTCTCCATGGGACTCTCAGAGCTATCTGGTAAGCATGCATCTGGATGCCTAGTGGTATCCTTGCCTGGCTAATCGCTTGCCTCCAGGAGGTTCCAAAAGTAGTGGATATAGCTGCGGGTCCCTGGAATGTAGGAAGAAGCCAAGCTCATCCAAGACTGCCACTACGCAAGTCCTTTACTAGAATAGACCAACTTTGTTCTGTGTTCTGAGAATAACCTGGGAGATCTTGACAAGTATTGTGATGGCATACAGAAAGAATATTTTGAAAGATATACATCCTCATGTAAATCTTTAATGTTGCAGTGACCCCAGTAGACACTACTTCACTGTGAATATTAGTTAATGTGATACCCTGACTTTCAGAGAATCGGAATATGAGTATATTCATGGTTTTGTGGATGAGTTATCGCTTCTCCTGAGGGAGAATTTTCTATTATGATCATAGGACTATGTGCGCTCCTGACTAGCACAGTTGGTATAATTGTCCTCCTCCCCAAACCGATTGGAAAAGAACTGACTTCGAATCCCGTCATTGATCCAAGGAATCTTTATGGTCTTTTTCACAACGTGGCAAAGTTTGTTTTAGAGTGAGTTGGTCAGTGAGTTTTTTTTTTTTTGGAGATACAAAACAAAGCAATCCGAAATGAAGATCATAATGGAATCGTCCTAAAACCAAGGAGCTGCCTCAACCTGGAGAAGGGGAAAATTAATTGTAAGTACTGTTTATCATTATTATACCTAGCCAAGATATAGTCCATGAGGAGAAGAGAATGACAAAATAAGGCATTCTGTACTCCTATCTGCGAATGACATGATTAACCAGTAAAGTGGAAGGATAAAACCCAACTGATGTCTTAAAAGAACTGTAAATTTTTTTTCGTGGTAATGAGATTTAGGAAAGAACTTTTGTAATGGTACATCCCTGTGGAGTTTGCCTATATTGGACAATTAGTGGAAAATTTGTATGTACATGAGTTTGAACCTTTGTATTAAACATGTTACAATTAACTATGTGTATTTGTCAGTTTGTCTCACTCTATTCTAGCTAACCCAAAATCCCTGGACTTGTATATGCAGTCAGAGGCCCAAGGGTAACATATAGTTACCTAATTAAATTAACAGTAGGTAGAGAAAAATATACACATATATGTATATTTAAATAAGTATATATATAGTACTGAGAAAAAGACCCCAGTATTATGTCTTGTACACCTACAAGACATAATACTGGGCACGATATGACCTAAATCGTTGATTCGTCTAAGCTCTACAACGATTATTAAAAGAATATTAATATTTATATATTATATTCCCTTTATATATAATTTTCTTTATATATAAAATCTTAAGATAGTATACCAGCAAATGGTCTGTATCAGCCATTCATGGAAAAAACTGTAATCATACTATATAATATTTATTCTCCTACCGAAAAAAAAAAAAAAAAAAACAATTCACAGAGTAAACTGTACTGTAACTTTACAGTGTAATATCCCCAAAAGCAAATGTGTGCAAAAGGTCACAGTCCCACAATTTTATAATCCAGGATGCTGCATTGAAGCTGCATCTACTGTAACATGGAACGTTTTGGGTGGATGCCAACTGAGCTTCGTCATTGATCTAATGACCAATTAGATCACAGCAGTAAGTAAACTAGGGAGAGTATACACAGGCAAAGGTGGGAATCGGTAGCGGAATTCCTACAGAGACTAAAAGCGGTAAAAATGAACACGAAGATTGACGCCGCGGAACAAATGGCATTTGAAAAGTTATTAACTGGGCAGTTTGTTGAGGGGTTAAATGATAAATTTAGAATAGAAGTTATGCACAGGAAACCACACAACCTGAACCAGGCCTTTTTGTATGCCGAAGAAGAGCGGAATTTGGAGATAGCATGTAAGAATGAGACCAGATGGAAAGCAAACACTATAAATGTGAGCAAGGGGGATGAAAGAAGGGGGAGGAACCACAGAATAGTGATGATAAATATGGGGAATGGGAAACCCGAGTAGGCCAGTTAGAACAAAAATTACATGTAATGATTAATAAATTTATGGAACTAGAACTGAGACGGCTCCAACCACAGGGGTGTGAGTTCAAGGAGGAGAGAAGGGAAAACAAAATGGCAGCACCTCACTGGCAACAAAGGAGAAAGTGGAGAAGAGAGAGTGGCTGCTTTATATGCAACAGCTTAAGCCATTGGGCCAGTTCTGCCCCAGAAGTAAATGGAGGTCAGAAGGCAGAGAGGAAATAGAAGGGCCATGGGAACAGGGGCCCCAACACAGACCAAAGGATACCCTACCACCAGTAAGCCAAGACCAGACTGACACAAAGCAATGTCTAGAGAGAAGCATGCAGATACCTGAAAGAAAAGAGGAGGTGGCAACCCTACTAGTAACTGTGGGTGACTCCTCATGCATAGTAAGTGCCGAGGGGGGGGGGGGCAATAAATCTCTGGGATGTGCCAGCAAAAATATTCAGAGAAAAGGAAATTACTAAAGGAATTAAAAGATGAAAAGGGGGGAAAACAACTGGGGGAAAGAAAGAAAGGTCATCAGGTGGGCATTCATAGGGAATCAGAAAGGATGGGAAAGCATGAAGTTAGATATGAGAAAGCCAGAGATTTGGAAACGGTACAAAGGTGAGGCATGTAGTCAAAAACAGAGGGATATGTTAAACATAGGACAGAAACATAAGGGATTCTCAGGAGATTGGTGTTAATTAAAGAGAGCAATCATAAAAAGTACAGATGGAAAATAGGGGCTAAGGGCCCGTATAGAATAATGGAAGGGTTATCGGACATTACATTTAAAGTAAGGGAACTTGGGCGAAGTGGAGAAACTAGAGTGGAACACGAGCACAGGTTAAAGAGCTATCTTTTCAGGGGAGGAGGATACTTTCAGGGACTTCATAATTAAGAAGAGAAACCCAGGAGGACTTAAGAGTCAAGGAACGCACCAGAGGGGAACAGGGGGCGAAGAGAACGAACCCCTGGATAGGCGCCAAGCAGTCAGATGGACCGACTATTTTAGATTGAATAGGGTTTGTTTCTCTGTCTGGAATTAAAACAAAAATAAAAGGGGGGAAGAAATTTTTTTAGGAAGCTGAAGAGCAAATCGAGATTCTAGAAAATCCCTTAGAAGGAATTTTCTACTGAGAAGGAGGAGGGATTGTAAGCTTTGGCTTACTAAAAAAAATAAATAAATAAAAGAAAATAATAATAATAATATATATCCATTTAATATTGGAATATATTCTTCCAAATTAGACTGATTCGGTGAACATTTAATTATACCTGTCAAAGAAAGATTAAAAGAGGATCAGGTATTAACCGTTAGGAAGGTGCTTAAGGTCGAGGAAAATTTCTCAGAAGGATGGTGAAATTCAACCTACAGAAAGAAGGTCAGGTCAGAATTCCTCGAAAAAGTCCGAGCCAGGAGAAATATACGAAGAAACGGAGATGGTCAAGGATGAAGGAATTAATCAGGGATTATATTAAAATAAGGGATGGGGGATAATTTAGGACCAAATGGGATATATAAGGATTTGTTCGGCACGAAACGGAGAGAAGAGTTGGTCGTTTAGAATGAGTTGGTGGTTTTGAGGTAGTTGTTGGTCGTTTTAGAGAGAGTTGGTAGTTTTAAGTGAGTAGGCAGTTTTAGAGTGATTGGCCGTATTAGAGTGAGTTGGTCGGTGAATTTTTAGGTACAGAACAGAGAAACCGATTTGAAGACCATAATGGAAAGTCGCCCAAAAATAAAGAGCTGGCCCAACCTGGAGAATGGGAGAGTAAATTGTAAGTACTGTTTAGTATTATTATACCTAGTCAAGATATAGTCCTGGGGAAAGGAAAAAGGCATTCTGAAATCCTAACTATGAATGACTTGATTAATCTATGAGGAGGAAGGATAAACACAATTGATGTTTTAAAGGAACTGTAAATAAATCTACCTGGTAATTAGATATAAAGAACTTTTGTAACTGTACATCCCAGTGGAGGTTGCCTTTATTAGAAATTTAGTGAACATTTTGTATGTGCATGAGTCAGTTTCCTAGAATTAAATATGTTGCAATTTTCATGTGTTTTGTCAGTTGTCTCACTCATTTCTCGCTAACCCAAAATCCCAGGACTTGTATACGCAGCCAGAGGCCCAAGGGTAACATATAGTTACCAAAATAAAATAACAGTAGGTGATAAAAAAAAAAATATATATATAGTACACAGAGTAGAGAATAATCCCCCCAATATCCATTTTTTTTTTTTTTAGACTCCTAAATTTAACTTTTGCCAAGCTTTAAGTCAAGCTACAGGACGAAAAGAAATAATCGGTCCGGCTAAGATTTAGTACTTGGTGCATCCTCTCCCTCTCTGCACTCGCCGACATGGCAATGATTGACGGGTGCTGACTCTGCCCAGTGTCATGTGATCTCCTGTACATACGGGAAGCATTGACATGCGTGCCAGATGGTGCGTGTCAATGTTTCCATATGTTTATGTCATGAACTTCACTTTTAAAAAAGTCAAAGTGGCTGTAAAAAAATAAATTTCTGTTGAAATGGAGGTCTGGGGCAGAGCCTCCAGAAAAAAAATATACAAAATGATTTTTAAATCATACAAAATGATTTTTAATTAATAGACATTTGTTAGTGTTACAGACAGAAAAAATTATACAAAAATGGACAAACCTATATACTATGGTTTCTCGTGTAGTCATGGAACTGGTTCCTTGTATAGTCTACACAAGAAACCATTTCCATTCGATTGCATTAATTTTAAATCATATTTCTAGCTATATGATTTTTAATTAACAGAAAATTAATGCGATTTAATTTATTTTATCCGTTTTTTTCTGAATTAACTTATAAAATTAGACTTATTCTCTTTTTTTTTATTAGCTTTTGTTCTCCGAAAATGTTTATACCCTCCCCCAGTCCTCAATTATCTGATTGGCTAATTAGAACTGTGTAATCGCCCTTAATTCCGGTTTTATGTTATTCTGTTCATTAGTGCATTTCTTTGATTCTGTGCTGTTTGGTTCTGCTGGGGATCACCTTCTGTGCTGCTGTGAGTTGTCTCAATATAATTCTATAAATATATTTTTTTTTTGCCGTTCAACCCCAATGGAGAAAGTGACCGTGAAAATGTTATGGTTTAGAAAAGGACGGATGCAAGGCTGTGATTGATTGGTGTATGAATGTTAAATTAATTGCATCAGAATATAAGTGTATGCAGTGTGAATGTATGATGAGTTTGGCCGAGTGCAATGGTTGCATGGATGGATTTGTATGGATCTGCAGAAAGCGGCCAATCCTCATCATGTTAAAAGGTCTGTGTGGAAGGGGTCGTGGTTCTCAGAGAGTCATTTGACCATAATCCAGGTGCTCCTCCTCACTTATTTTTGGGTCGGGAAGGTGCCTGTGGAATTTAACATCAATGAGATGGGGGTGAGTTCCGCGACCGTGAGCAATTGGAGACATTTTTGTCGCGACTTGTGTGTTGATGTACAGTTGACTCCCGCTAATCCGAACCCCGATAATCCGAACACGTTTCGGTCGGCGGAGAGGAAATTTTTTAGTTTGCAAAATATACGTTTTTTGTATTTTCCAGTTAAATTTAAATGGCATTAATGGTACAAAAACATTTAGATTCCACAAAACAATTGTATTGTATTGTAGTACTGTACTAATACAAAATTAACAAATTAGTGTTTGACATGGCCTATTAAAATTGCAGATCTATACTTACACACTAAAACAGGAACAAAAGTCATTTTTCAGAAGTAAAAAACTGTTAGTTTCTTTTGACGTAATGATGAAAATCGGCTAGATGATGCTATGTTTCACCACTGCTTCATAAACATGTAGTCTGCCAGTGTAGCGCTGGGATGTTGTTCTAAGTAGCGTAAAGCGAGGTCAAGGGCTGCTGTCGCGTCTGTGTGCGACACAAGTTGTTCCGCAGAAACACCGGGCTCGTCATCACTCCCGTCATCATTCTGCTTGGAGTCTTCTTGGGTGACAGCTGCCACGATGTCCTCATTCGACAGGTTTTCATGACCTATTCCATCCGCTGCAATCCACTCGTTAACGTCAGATTCTATTGCTTCCTCGCACCCGGGAATTTCCTGTACGAGCTGAATTAATTGTTCTATGTCATTGTTTTCGTCAGAGCTATCGACAAAGCTGAGAGAGGGCCATAATTTCTTCCATGATCTTTGTATGGACTGCTTGGTTACACCCTCCCACAACTCAGCAACCCAATATACAACATCTTTTAAGTTCACTTGTTTCATTTTCTCATGTAAAGAAAGTGAATTGGTGTTATCTTCTATCAAGGACCTAAGATATTTCTTTCTGTATGCAAGCTTGATAGACTGTAACACCCCCTGGTCCATGGGCTGTAATAACGGTGTTACATTAGGCGGTAAAAAAGCTGCCTTTATATCCCCTGATGTCAACTCGGAAACGTCTGGGTGGGACGGCGCATTGTCTATGGGGAGAATGGCACGAGGTGGCAAATCATTTTCATTGCTGAAACGTTTCACTGCTGGGACAAATTGATTATGAAACCACTCAGTGAAAAGTTGTCTGTTCATCCAAGCTTTTTTTTGACTTTTATAAAGGACTGGAAGATTGTTAATGTTCATATTTTTAAAAGCTCTCGGCTTCGCTGATTTACCGATCATCATCAAAGGTAGCTTGTGATTTCCTGAAGCATTACTACAAGCTATCAATGTCACTCGCTCCTTATTCATTTTAAAACCTGGGGCACGCATTTCTTGTTGGGATGCTAGACTTTTGTGGGCAAAGCCTTAAATTTAAACTTGTCTCATCAGCGTTATATATCTACTGAGGTGAATAATGTGATACCAAATCAGCGAACTCACCCAAATATTTCTCTGCTGCAGCATGATCAGCTGATAATTGCTCCTCGGTGATCGTTAGCTGGCGAATCCCATGGCGCTTCTTCCAGCGATCAAACCAACCGGTACTCGCACTAAATGATTCATCACCTTTCATTAGTTTGTTGAGATGAATGGCCTTTTCTCTAATAAGAGGTTCACTTAGGGGTGTTCCCCTTCCTCTTTCCTGAGTGAACCACGAAAATAAGGCTTCATCAAGCTTGTCAAACGTTGAGGGCCTTACTGTTTGTCGATTTTCAACTGATTTTTCGGAAGTAGAGGTACAAAACTGCTCGATCTTTGCACGGTTTTTTTTCCAGTCAGTTACTGTGGCCTTGCCCACTCCAAACTCTATTGCTAATTTCGTTGCACTTTCCCCCTTGTCCAGCCTTTTCAAAACTTCCAGCTTATCTTTCAACGTACACGTTGTGTGTTTCCGTTTTGTGGCCATTGTGGCAGCAGACTAAACTAAACTATAAAATGTAATGTTGAGCGAAGATATAAACATTCACATTTAATGCACAATGTCGTGTGCGATTAGTCATAGCATGGAGGGGAGGTTTGCTTCCGGTGTGTTACGCTCGCGTACAAACGCTAGTAGGCTTACTATACATTCATTCCTTAATAAACCAGACCTGTTTTACTGCTTGCTTCTGCATTATTGCAGTTATTCGGCTAATCCGAAATTCTGCTAATCCGAACAGGGCTCGGTCGCAATTAGTTCGGACTAGCGGGAATCTAGTGTATGTGTAAAAGAAAGTTGTATAATTGGTGGTGTGGGTATGATTGTTGAAATAGATGAAAGCATGTTTGGAAAGAGAAAGTATAATAGAGGCAAGAGAGTAAATGGGAAATGGGTGTTTGGTGGGGTTCAACGTGGTTCTTCTCGGTGTTTTTTCCGGGTTGTTGAAAGTAAGAGTAAGGACGTTCTCCTGGACATTATCAAGACTTCCATACTACCTGGTACCACCATTGTATCAGACTGTTGGAAGTCTTTTAATTGTCTAGGGAAAGAAGGATTTAAACACCTAACTGTTAACCACTCAATTAATTTTAGCGACCCGGAAACTGGCGCTAACACCAATAGTATTGAGGGTACATGGAGTGCCATTAAGTGGCAACTGTCATCTTGTACTATCGATGATCAGTTTGACTCCTACCTCACAGAATATATATGGAGACGGACTCACTCAACTTCCAGCAGCTTGATGAGCTCTTTCCTAGTAGCCATTTCGGAAATGTATAAACCGACTGGCGAGGACAAGGAATGAAGGTCTCCCTCTGATCAGGTAGGTTTGTGGTTTTCTTTACCAAATTTAAAAAATAAGCAATTTTGTAGACATTTTGTGCAGTAACAAAGAGCCATTTCTTTGTTAATGCATGTGGAATTGCCCGTTCGATTCCAAAAGTAGGGGTTACGGCACGGCCCCCATCAAAAATTTGAAAAATAAGCAATTTTGTAGACATCTTGTGCAGTAACAAAGAGCCATTTCTTTTTTAATGCACGTGGAATCGTCCAGTTTTGTTCAATCACAAAACTGGGGGTTCTGGAACATTGTTTCAATCTTCGATAAAAATTGATGATTTCCCATTCGATTTCTATCGTTAAATTTCATTTAAAATGACCGTTTTGCCTTTTTTGAATTCCTTTCAGCCAATCTCATTGTAAATGCTTGTAAAATATAGCCTAGAAAAACGTGCATTTCTGTTAGTTTTATTTTTAATAATTGTTCATTTGCCGTTCCTTTATTTTTGCAAAATTTCCTTTTAAATTACCTTTCTACGTTTTTTTTTTTCATCTTTCCCGCTATATACATCCCACTTATTCAAAAGTCACTTGACATTTTGTGGTCCTCAAAAAAAGTTTATTTTTAAACTTGATTAAATTTATTGGATTTCTCCTATTTTCAACCACCGTACTTGTGGCTGTGCCAAGTGCCATCCGCATGTCACTTGACATCTGCCGACCGAAGAGGGGGAATGGCGTGAGTGGGCGGAGTTAAAATCCATTAATCTCTGCTTTCCCCCTCTTCTCCTCGCCGCCATTTTGAAGGGTGCACCATCAACTAAATCTTTACCATCGGTCCATATTTATTAAGCAGTTTAGACCTTCAAAAATCTAATTTTATATGAACCTACATAATGGTTTCCTTGCTGCCAGAGGTATGGTGCTTGAAGACAGAAGTCTTGAGCGCTCACTATTGAGATCGTACCGTCTGAACACTATGGTTCTGACAGTGGGGAAGTTGTCCCACATGTTTTGCAAAATTGATATCGCCTTCTCCAAGAATTATTAGCGAGTTGGACTAGGAGAGTTAATTGGAAAAGAAACTTCCTATATCTAAAATAAAGGTAATCTGTTGATTCATAATATAATAGAATATAGGAATTATCAAGCACTTAATAGCTCTCTATTATCAAAACAGAGTAAAAGTGTACGCCTACAGTGCACTCGAGTATGGGGAAAAAATTTAAAATGAGTAAGTATTTGAAATCATTTTAGGGCAAACCCACAGAAAGAGTAGGAATTTTCATAAGGAAGCTGGAAGCAGTCAAAGAAAACGAGGGCCTAGAAGAGATAGAAATTGTAGCAATGGCTGAGTTTAAGCTAGAAGGAGAAGCATTAGCCAAATACCAGAAAGCTACACTAGTGTCAGACATTGACACACTCAGTAAATTTGGGGAAGTGATGAGGAAATTATTCTAAAAGAAATATACTTTCCTGGAAGGAATAAATAGCTTAGGTAATTTCATGCAATTGGGTAAGGAGAGTGTAGAAGAATTCCACAGAAGATTTGTGGAGGTAAAATTAACCACTGATGTTGAGAGAGAAGAGATGCAGACCTTAGACAAAATATTGATGGGCAGTTTATGGCCGGAATGAAAGAAAAATGCCAGAAGGATGTACTCCGATGCAGTCCATCTTCCTTGGTGGATGCATTCGAATTAGCACAAGAAGAAGAGCAATTAGAACAATATTTTGCAAAAGTTAAAAGTGACATATACCAAGTTACCACAGAAAATAGGTGTCTCCCACGGAAAGTAAAATTCGATGACAGGAATGAAATAAGAAATTTGGAGAAACAAGTCGATCTGCTGGGAAAACAATTCGCCGAATTGACAGTGAAAGTTAAGAAGGAAGCAGTATTAAGGGCCGAAAGCAGTAGAGATAATACAAGGTCAATGAACCGGAAGCCAAGTAAAGAATTAGTGAATTTTGCGGGATTTGGTAACGAAAGGACACTGTAAACGAGTGCAATATTTGTGAAAGCAGCAGAGGCCACTTTGCGAGATGATGGCCAAGTAGAAATAGCCCGGGGAGAATGAGAGAAGCCGAACACCAATGACAACACATACGTGTCAACACTATAGACTAGGGGCATGTTGGAAAAAAGTCATTTTATGTAGATGGAGGTAGATCATGCCGGAATTGGGGAAAGCACAGCAACCAGGGAGGTAAGTTTCAGGACAGTAAGCAAGCGTTTCTAGTCCCCCGGAATAATAGTAGAAATTATCATTGTCAGGTAAAGTGCTATAGATGTTCTAACTATGGGCATATAGCTGGATTTTGTCCAGCAGGGAAGGTGAATCACTGAGCCGAGTATGAAGTTAATGACCCAAGAAAGCTATGGAAATTGAAGAGGTCGGTTTTATCCATGGTGCCCAGCAAACCTGAATTTCAGGCCAGGTGAAAACGAGAGCAGACCTCATAGGATCGAGGTTGGTTATCTGACGACTGTAGAACACAGTATTTAAACGTGAAGGGAGAAAACAGTAGTAGATAGAGAGGAGAAGAGTGAGAGAGCAAGTTAGTCATCTGTACTAGAAACATAGGTAAAAGAATGTATTAGATGTTATTGTTATTTAACAAATAGTCTGTGCTCAGAGGGAACAACCAGTTTGTTCTTATCCCACTGAAGGGTCCGAAGTGCCAGGGAAGGTTGTATGCCAAATTTTACGTTGCCATGTAACAGGAGAGAGATGGAATGTAAAATAATTATGTATATGCATGTGTAAATATGTGTTAAGTTGAAGACACTTTAGGAAGGTAAGTCAAAGATAAGTAAAAGGAGAGAGAGAAAGAGATCAGTTCCCACTATTGGTTGTTGTAAAGCACTTTAATAGAAAGAAAGAGGTATGTGTGAGTTTAGAAATTTTGTGGAGTAGATGAAGGTTATGCGTAATTGTATAATCATGATTTATTTAGTGTTTGTATTTTCTTTATGACCATAACGGTGGAATGAACTTTATTATGTTGATAATATATATGAATTATCATTCAAGAGAAATACACAGTTCTATAGTAAATAACCGGACTTATCTGGTTTGGGGAAGAATAAAAGAAAATCCTCATTGCATGGAATTGAAAAAGGTAAATAAAATAAATAGTTGAGCAGCAGATAGCTTATGAACCTTGGAATGAAGTGAGGATCCCCTGTTCTGGAATTTAAACATGCCCCAACAGCCCATGATGTTCCAAGGTAAGCTAGGGGTATTATAAAAAGAAAAATAGAATTAACCATAAGTTAGTAATTATATTCCAGTTCCCACCCAACAATCAACACTCCTAAGCCAACACAGTCTCATCATGCGCCTCTGTATTGCTACCTTGATTGCCGTGAAACCACTCAGCATCCAGATTAACCCTCTGAAATCGGCACAAATCAATTTCTCAAAGGGCATCCCAACACTGCTGGAGCTTACGCTCAATGGCCCCTCAGTTCCAAGTGTTCAAACGCACAAAGACCTGGGGATTAAGCTGTCCTTCACCGATCACGTAACCTCATCATACATTCGAAGCTGATTCACTGATCTGGAGTGCCAAGCAACAGCTGGTATACACACTGATGACCCACACCTGGTAAAAACGTACATCGTGTCAAATTTATGCTGCACCATACTGTACTAAATAATAAATACGCAAAGAAAAATTCGATTAAAATGGTAATAATAATCGCGAGTTTATTTCATCTCACTTTATGCAAGTGTACCAAAATTCGATATTCAATTTGAGATATTATGGAACAACTGGAATTTCAGTAGACCCTCTGGAAGGTTTTGTAATGAATCTAATTCACCTGTTGCGCTGCTAAAGACCGATAATACGATTAAATATTTTTTATAACTTTATACAATCGGAAGTGCGACCCCTTGCATCAATGTTTGAATTCAGATTTTTTCACTGTGCATTAAAAAAAAAAGACACCCTTCTTCTATTTAAGAAGGTGGAAGGACTATGGCATTTCCTTGGTCTCTTTTCTTGTTGGCAGTAGTGATATCAGGAAAGAAATAAGTCGTGAGGTGAGAGTTTTATTCTTATTCGTATAATGGGGCATTTCAAAATTGATATCATCGTTGTATGTCGGCTTTTTGTAGTAATGCCCAAGAGCTGCGCGAAGGTTGTAATTCATTTATGGTAAATTACGAATTTGGCGTAGTACTTTCAATGCAAAAATATCTGTTTTGTGCCGATAAAAGTATGTATTCTAATTATACGCCCCTACATTTTTACATTTACTGAATTAAACTGGTAATGTTCAAGTTTAATAAAATACTTCCTCAGAAAGTAAGAAGTCGAGAAAAAACTATTTAATGCCTTCATCCATAAATAAAAGTGTAAAGTTTCTTTCAAAGGAGGAAAATTGCGTGAATTCAGAGGAAAATTGCGTGAATGACAATCGGTTATTGTGAACTGCTAATAGGCGAGGGGCATAATAAATTATGCCCCTCCCCCGTATTAACGTTAAATTGCTTTTAACAACAACAGTTTTATCATATTTTAATATGACAACTAAAACTTGTTTTCGTAAACAAAATTATTTCGTAATGAAATAACCGCTGACCTTTAAAACAGTCTGCTACAGATTTTATTTCTATAAACCTTATGGGGAAGCAAAAAAATATTTTCGAATTATTTCTGTTGCAATTGTAGTCTGAAAGAAGATCAGTCCACCCCCTCCCTCCAACAATTTAATATTTAGAAGATATTTAGTCAAACTAGCATTAAAGGAAACTTACGCAATAGGATCTCACTTCACGGCCTAAGTTTGTATTTTAATTGTAACCCCTACCCAAAAATATTGAATAGGAGAACGAATGAAGTTAAATTCAACTTTTTCTTGACTATTAAAAACTACTTTCAATTCTTAGACTCTGTATTTTTGCATTTCAGAAATGCATCCAAACGTTATTGAACTGGCTCGTAATGGGGTCGCTCATATGCGATGGGGAGCCTTAAGGGGTGGTGATATCGAAGAACAGGCTCCTCTGGAAGAGCGGCGGATAAGATTGTTCAGCTATGCGTGGTTCAGAAGAGTTCTGTTTTTTCGTCGCACACAAAGATTCACCTGCTCCTTGTTCATAGGCATCGTGATCCTTACTCTTCTCTACTGCATTCTGAGATTCAACATTATTCCAGTATGGGTTTCTTAATAATTTAATGACAGTAAAATTTTATGCTGCGTTTACAATAATGTGAAGTGATTTTACGCTAAACCAGTTAATCAATTTCTTAATGTACAACTCTTTTAAAAACATCATTTTAAATGTAGCTGTGTTGGTATTATTCCAGTGTGGACTTTTCAAAAACTGGCCGAGGATACAGAACTGTGTATTATGTTTACCCATAGCAGTATTCTGCTGTGGTTTTAGTGTTTTAAAGCATTCTTAATGTACCTGTTTAATGAATCTGTCAAATGTATGTGTCTGTAACTTTCTTTTTAAATAAAGGCTTTCCAATAACTTCTAGATTTTGCTTCTGTTTTTTGAAAAAATACTTTAAGATATCTCAATCTATATTATAAAGATTGTGCAAAATAAACTAAATATTGTGCAAGATAAATCGTGACAATGCGGAGTCGGACGCTGGAAAAGGCGCGTGTTTGCGATATCGTCATGGAAGCGTCAGAAGAACAGGGTACAATCGTGTTTCTTGGTGGGGTGAGTGGCACAGCTGTTCAGCACGTCTTTTAGACGTCTCTGCAGTAGTAGTGCCTATTGTATTTTCGTGCGGATGAAACAATTGCACAATGCTATTAATGTTGTATGTCAGGCATGATCAGCCTGAAAAGTAATTGTAGACAATCTACTTGTATAATTACACGGTAAAAGTAGATTGTGTACAATTATTAGCCACAACCTGTCCGACCCCTTATCAAAAATATCTACAAAAAAAATCTGTGTACGGTGTCTGCCACGTGATCAAGAGGCAAAATTGCAATGCCTTATGATAGGGTTCTACGAGGAAGAAAACTTTCAATAGAATCGTAAACGGCGAGGCAACATTAACGTCCAGCCAGAAATTAAATGTACGATTTTCCAGAATGCTTGAGCATTTTAAGCTGTGTTAGTCATGTGCTTTTAATTATTGGTGCTCTAATTTGCTTGGAGCGAGGGCAAACCGTGAGTGCAGCATGTTATTGCAACTACAAGAAGTCTTTATGTAGGTAGACAATCTCCTTTTACACTCATCTACTATCAGACAACGATAGCTGTCGTCACCCATACAACCGCGCTCACTAAGGATATTAGCTTCTGTATATGTTATATTCATATCCTGCATGTAGTCTCTGTGGTTTTCTGTTTACCGTAACCATGGTGCAGTTTTGCGACCAAGAAATGCAATTGGAACACAGAAAAACCCTCTGCATTTGTGGTGACCGTGAAAATTGGGACCACGTTATGTGAATATGAAGAATATCGCATGAGACTCGCCTGGCATTTCTGCCGAGAAGGAAGTTTGTCATGTACCAAACTCACTATTTTTTGATAGGACAAAAGACAATGATTCTTATCTCCCGATAAGAAGGGATGGAGTGCGACTCTTCTATAAAACATCACACGTTTGTAACTAAGAAATATAAAAGAAATTTCACTAAATTCGAACGTCTAATTGCGTCATGCCAATTAAAGTCAGCCCACATTGATATTGCAGTTATTAATTCCCCCCCCCCCCCCGAACTGATGCCGAAACCATTGAGATAATTAGCTCATTCATGGGCTTTGGCAAGGCAATCTGTGGAGATTTCAATTTATCCCCCTTAACTTGTGCACCTTCAGTCCAGAATGCTAAATAACCTTCATCCGTTAAGAATCCATCTAATTCATAATCTACTGACCAGGGGTGACAATCTTGATCTTGTACTCTCAACAAGCAACTGAACTTGATTCTACAGCAGAAATAGCCTTTCAATCTGACCAAATGTCAATTTTCATTAACATTTCTTTACCGATTCCAAATGACAATGTCTCGACGCTGGTCCACACTAAGGTAATAACGAGCCCAAAATTAATGCCTTTAAGAAGAAACTGCAATCCCTTGGAATGCACTTGAGCAATGCAATAGTCAACTTGCCTTGGATCTGTTAACTAGCTGGCTCCTCAATTTATAATTTTGCAGCCTCAGAAAATAAGGATCTCGGAACGCATGAGAGGATTGCGTACCCCTGAGCTGAACAGCTTTTAAGCTTAAAAAGAAACTCTACAAACAATGGAAAAGGACGGGACAAATTCCAGACCGAATTGCATACTCCAAAGTGCGAGAAAGCTTCAACCGTCTCAAGCCATAAAACATGTAGAAGCCACCCTTAGTATCATACCCACAGAAACACAACTCTCCTAACAGCTCGATCCTGAAGTCTGAATAGACGTCTCGCATAATTTCAGCATGGTCACCATGAGTTCTATGTATGGTGTTCCCAGAGGCACTTGCAACCATCTTAATCATAAAGACATGATCTGCGATTAATCAATTGCCTGCAACTGGTACTTCAGGGACTGACAAATTTCCACAATTTATCATTAAATGTTTGCGCCCATATCTAATTGATCTTCTCTAAATGATTTTTAACACCATATTTAAAGGAAAATTTTTCCCTCCAAAATGGAATGTATTCTGTTAGGCCACTCCCAAAAGTTTGCCAGCGCTTCAGACCCATCTCACGCTAGTGTTTACTGAAGTTGCTTGAGAAAACTGCTGAAAACAATTACCATGCACATCCTCAAGGACTCAACAATTCATTCTCTGCAGGATAGATCAACGGTTAGTAATCTACTTATGACTAACAGTGCCTTCCTCGAATCGTCTGAGGAGAAAAACTGCAATAACTTATCTAGATCTACAAGATGCTTTGGATAGGTTTAATATCCCAGCTTTAAGCCCCTTCAAAATTATCACATCACAGGAAATTTATTGATGTTTCTGACATCCCTCCTTCAAAATAGGACCATCCAATTGTCCATAGGAAAGCAGACGTATAAGTAGGCAAATAAAAGCAGGAGTGCCACAAGGGGTGTCCTGTCCGGCATTGTTTTTACAGCTATAATTTACCCCTCAATACACAACAGATATATTATCATATCGGATGACTTGAAGCTCTTAACAAAAAATAAAATGCATACGAAGCAATAGATACTCCATCAACAAGACCTTATCAGAAATACAACAGTACCTCACGAGATTTAACTTGTAAATTAACCCTGAAAAAATTCTCCATCTTGTTTCTCACTGAAACCAATAATAATTCGGCCGGCAGTTGGAGTTTTGATCCCCCGCGTTGCAAAGCAAAAAGATCTGTGTATGATCTTTGACCGAAAACTAAAATTCCATCTTCATATAGAAGAGTTCCGTGCCAAATTCAATAGAAAAAGGTGGATTGACAAGCAGCACTTGTTACATATTCTTTTCTGGGCGATCAGGCAGGAGCTTGTTGGCTGCTAAAATACATCCATAATATGCAAATATACTGAAAGGTGTTTCATGCCCATCGCTTTATACGCGCCTGAGTTATGGTCCTCAGCCCCATCAACTATTGTAAAAAAAATACATGGAAATTAAATATGGGGTTTTGAGGTGATTGAATAGGATTCATGGGAACCCGTTCACCATCTCTAGGTCTATTCTACATGCAAACATGAACGTGACACCGTGGAAAATCTAAATTCTGGAAAAGAACCTCATCAGTCTTACCGAACTGTTAACTAATAGGATTGATCCTCCCAACGTGCACGAAATAATCTTAGCCTCAAGCACCCATCCAACAGAGCGACATAAACAACGGTATAGGTCGACTCTCACCAACCATGTCCGCCTTAGAGATGTTCCCAGCAAACATTATGGAACATTTCAACAATCTGCAAATTAACCCAACGAACTATTGGATGACAAAAAATACAAGAAGAATTGCAAAGAAGCACCGACCTCTAGTGAATCTCAACAAACACGATCAAGTCACTCCGTCTACCAATCCATCACATGTCATCGACAGATGCATAAAATTCTCTGAAGGTTAGACTCTGGCTGTCTTTTAATAGACTGTAAACTGAATTTATATTGTAAACTTAATTCCCAGTATATATGTTAAAATGTGTATACACATGTTATCCCAACTTCAGGTTGTCAAATATTATCTATTGTCCTTGTAATGTACAGTATGTATGTCTTTTTCACATATAATTCTAGGTACACTTTTCTAGCCGTACGGGGGCTGAAATCAAGCTTAATAATAAAACCCACACAATACCCTGGTCTGGCTCTCCATGCCTTGGACCGATGCTGGGAGGTTTTTTCCTAGTGATCGTGCTTCTCGGTAACTTAGAGCCCAGTCGAACAACACTACCCACACAGACTAGCTTTGCAAAGTTGTGCATCATTGCAGTGTACTTAAAGCGGATTTGTAGGATAAGACAGGAACCACCTAACAAATACTGCATACTCAAGTTAAAAAAGTGACCACTAAGCGAAATCAGGGAAATGTCATCAAAGAAAGCAACATAATATTAAAAGTAAAGACAGGCTTTTCAGTGAGGCTGTAAAAGATGGTCATCAATAAGCTCAAGCCCCGCCTGAAAGAAGTGAAAATGAACACAATAAGGAAGATAAAGAATAATGAGGTATTCACAAAAGTTGCAAAGAAAAGGGCATTCACAGAATAGACTAGCCCTGAGGTCCGGAAACTAGGCTTGCAACCCGAAAAACAAAGGGAGAAATCTTAATATACGTATTTTTGATACAATAGTGTCAACTCCTGAAAGGGAATTAATGGAAGATATATACTACAAGAATTTGAAAGACCATTGATAAATTTGCATGACGATAACACTATGCTACCAATGCATATAGTAAAAAATACATTCCATTTTTATTTACACACAGAATTTTATGTACATTCTCAGAAAATCATATATACCAAGATTTATACGCAGCAAAATAAACACAGCTCCTCGAAGACATTCCTTTCTCCTTGGCTTGCTGAATTAGGAAAGCATATTCTTAGTATAAAATGCAGTGTTCTGTATTGGGAGTGTAAAATTCTTATTGCTAAGAAAGAAGGAAAAATAGATGTTACAAAGCTACTTGAAGAAGTGTCAAAAAACTGTGGGGAAGTCTTTGAAGACTTGATAGGAACATCATCTAGTCTACTAGAGCAGCTAGACACCAAGAATAAAGTAAATAAAGAATTATTTACTACTCCACAATCAAATATATCCAAAAAGTTAAGTGTTTCAAGAAATAATAACATGCCTACATCATCTGTTAAGTATTCTGTGAAAATCAGGCCAAAACCATCTTTGAATAAATATCTGAAGGCTCTTGGTGCGGAACCTGATTTTCATATGGCTGTCATTACTCCTGTAAGAAGAAGTAGCAGACTGTCTTGTTTTAAGTTCAAAAGAAATCCAGAACTGTGTGTTGATTCTATTGATGAACTTTCAGTGGATATACGAAAAACATTACTTTTCAAACCCAATATGGCATTGCCAGATATTAACTTCAGTTCCCTTTCCTAAGAATGAAACAGAACATTTTATTTGTTTATATGATTCAACCGTACATTATTATTATTTTAAGATTTAGTTGAACATTTGAATGGATTATATGCGTAAATATGGAGTTTTTAATGCAATTGGCATTTATTGTTAATGTATAATTTCCTAAATAAGGCTAATAGCTTTAATGCGATATAAACATTTTATAATTATTTGAAGTCAAGTTAATCATAAATTATTGTGCTAATTTTGATACAGGGCATTGCAGCTAAGCAAAGTTTGTACTAAGGAAGCCAGAAATAAGATAAGATATCCCTAACACTCTTAAAGCCATTCTGTAGATATATATATATATAGTATACTTATTCCAGTAGTCATTGTATATAGCTTGAAAGTTTTTATAATTCTTGCCCAATCATAAAGAAAATGCTAATTTAGTATTTTCTTTATGATTCTGTCATTTTTGTTAACTTTTCATATTCTATTGGCATATAGCTTTTTCACCTAGTCTTAATAAATGAAAAATATATATATATATCTTATGCCAACTTAAATTAAGAGAGCTGATCTGAAAAACCATTTCAATTAGTATTTAAGTTGATGATGATTACAATGTACAATTTAATCACCATCTTAATTTTAATTCGGTAGATACTGGTGTAAAGTAAATTTTAGTTTTCTTAAGGTTATAAGTTAGCTTTAAAAATCTTTATTTTTTTTTAATTATTCACAGTTGGAACCATGCATTGATTTGAGATATACAGTATGACTGATTATAAAGGCTAACAAAATGAGGGCCTACATGAGAAGATACCCCTACTTTTTTTTTTTTTTTTTTTTTGGAAATATGTACGTGGGAAAAATATTTTGAGGGGGAAAGATATATGTATTTTATACATCTGTGAAGGTTGCTTGTGTATATGTAAACTGTGCAGTGCCTTTAGTCAAGCGCCAATCAAAACAGCTTGTATTTCAGTATGCAAAGATATTTGTATTAAACTATTAAGGAACAAGTCCAAGAACGTAAGTGGTATGTTTGTGTTTTACCTGTATCGAGGGTGGCTCCTAGTTCTTTCATTCGCATTTGCAATACTTGGCAAAAAAAGTGAGAAACTATGAAGGCATGATTGCCAGGATCAGTCGGGCTAACTGTTGGCTCAAAAGAAGAAACTTGGCAATCATATACCGAGCAATGTTCTTACCTGAGAGTACCGCCGACGTAGTTGTGGAAACCACCAGTGGCGCCTTACACTCGACACTGTGCTGACGATGTCAATCTCTTTACCAGGATATCGCCATCCGACTCCGCAGCCAAAACCATTCAGTAAATCAACAGGAAACTACAGGACATAGCTCACTACCTCAACACATTCAACCTCCAAATTAACCCTCTGAAATCGGCACAAATCATTTTCTCACTAAACGGTAGCCCAACAATACTGGAGCCTGCGCTCAATGGCTCTCAGTTCCAAGTTTTCAAACGCACAAAGATCTGGGGGTCGTTTTCGACTACAAGCTATCCTTCACAGATCTCTTTAACCTCATACATTCGAGGCTGACTTCGCTACGCTGGCGTGCGATGCAACAGCTGCTCCACACCAACGACCAACACCTGGTGAAAAGCTACATCGTATCAAATCTAGATCCGAGTGTACTATATGCTTCAGAGACATGCTCGGCTGCCGAATCTAACCTTAAAAGGATATTCGCTGCTGAATTCTGGCTGTTAAAATGGGCCAACAATTAGTACAATTGTTGGCCCATTTTAACAAACTCCACCTTTCCCCCAGCTCTCAGAGCAACACAATTAGCAGATGCCCTTCAACTGCGCAGGCTCCAATCTTACATCGGAGAAAGAAGGTTGCTATTGACAATCAAGATGGCCATGGGTAAGAAATTCGGCTGCAGAGGCGAATTTCAGGGATCACTCCCGTCTTCAGGAAAGCTGCATACCATAACAGACTAATGCTTACAGACAGATCCTCTCAAAGCAAATGTTGCCCTCACTGCAAGCGATCGACAGTGAACTCCAAAAAATTCGACCAAAAAAAAAAATACAGACAAGGAATCCTCGCTAAACTGAAAATTTAGAACTGTGCTTTTGCCTTTCAATATGCTGTTTTGGATGTATATAATGCGAGATGTCTCTTTTTCTCATGTGTATCTCTTTTGTCTGTGTGGATGTAAATATGTATTGTAAACCCCCTGGAACCACCATTCCGTGGCGGGACTAATTGTATGTAGGTCATACTGCAATTGAAGATTCTATTTTATCATTGTAGCATGCACATCCTCCTAGTCCATGAGCTGTCCAGATGACGAATTCTTATTGAACAAATAAATTGATTAAATAATTTAATTGACGCTTTCGTCTCCTGCAGATGCTGACCTCAACTTTTCAACAATTGAATTTCGTAATTAATAACTTACTAAATTCTTTCTTTTCTCGTGTTTTCCAGTTACCATGCCTTGATGTGAATGGCACTGTACTGCACTGAAGATTATTTTTTTTTACTGTGCAATAAAATATAATAAGTAATAGTTAAAAATGATAAACACGCAATGACAAATTAGATTAAAATGATAAATAATAATCACAAGTTTATTTGATATCACTTTATGCAAGTGAACCAAAATTCGACAATCAGTTTGAAATATTATGGAACAACGAAAAGACTGGAATTTATATTCAATAGACCCACTGGATAGTTTTCTAATGAATCTAATTCACCTGTTACGCTGCTAAAGACGGATAATTCTGATTAAATAATATTTATGACCTTATACAATCGGAAGTGCGACCCCTTACATCAATGCTTGAAAGCAGATTTTTTTTCACTGTGCATTAAAAAAAAAAAAAAAAAAAAAAAAGACACCCTTCTTCTATTTAAGAAGGTGGAAGGATTGAGGTATTTGGCTGACCTCTTTTTCTTGTCGTCAGTAGTAATTTCAGAAAAAGGAAGTAAATCGCTAGGTAAGGGGGTTTTTTTTTTTTTTGTGTCACTACTGGAAAATTTATAAATTGATTTTGATATCATCATTTTATGTCGATCTGTGTAATAATTCACGAAAGCTGCGCGTAGTTCATAATTTATTTATGATAAATTTTAAACTTTATGTTGTAAACATTCCTTTGAATGAATAAATATCTGTTTGGTGTCGATAAGTCGGTATTCTAATTCTACGCTTGAAATTTAAATTTTACGTTTACTGAACTAAACTTGTAATATTAAAATCTAACGAGATACATCCTCAGGAGATGTGAGGGCGAGAAAGCCACCAAGGGGAAAACTATTTAATTCTAAATCTGGTAAATAAAAATAAAAGTTTCTTTCAAAAGAGAGAAATTGTTATCGTTCAGGATTTGTATCTTGCGTGAATGACAATCGGGCATTGTGCCCTCCCAATAGGCGAAACATCTTTGGCGAAGTTTCCTTACTTTTTTTCTCCTTCCCCCCCCCCCCACGTACTTAACGTCGAATTGCTTTTAACAGCGACACTTCTTCGTTTTAATATAACGGCAATTGGAATTCTGGTTTTCGTAAACAAAACAAGATTGTCTTAGCAAAGGAATAGAGAAATATCGGATGTCTTTAAAATTCTTCTGTCATTCCATTTTTTTCCCAAAAAAAAAAAAAAAAAAAAACTAAGCACAGAAGGAACTAATTTCTTCCTCTTAAAATGCTTATATAAATACCTTAACCTGATGAAATAATCGCTGACCAATGAAACAGTTTGCTACAGATTTTAATCTTGCGGGATATCGAAAATATTTTCGAATTATTTGGTAACTTATTTCAGTTAGATTGAGGTAGTCTGGGGGAAGATCAGTTCCTACCACCTAAAGACAGTCAGACAAACCTTAAAGGAAACTTAAAGGCAATGGGATCTCGCGTCACGGCTTAATGTTATCTTTTAATTGTAACTCCTACTTAAAATATCTGAATAGAAGAACGAATGATTTTAAATTAATTTTTTCTTAACTATTAAAACTGCTCATAATGCTTAAAATGTGAATTTTTGCATTTCAGAAATGCATCCAAACGTTATTGAACTGGCTCGTAATGGGATCGCTCATATGCGATGGGGAGCCTTAAGGGGTGGTGATATCGAAGAACAGGCTCCTCTGGAAGAGCGGCGGATAAGAGTGTTCAGCTATGCGTGGTTCAGAAGAGTTCTGTTTTTTCGTCGCACTCAAAGACTTGTTTGCTCCTTGTTCATAGGCATCGTGATCCTTACTCTTCTCTATTGCATTCTGAGATTCAACATTATTCCAGTATGGGTTTCTTAAGAATTTAATGGCATTGAAATTTTTTACTAAATTTACAGTAACGTGAAGTGATTTTACGCTTCAACAGATTAATCAATTTCTTAATGTAAACTTTTAAAAATGATTTTTAAATGTAGCTGTGTTGGTCCCATTACAGCGTGGACTTTCTAATGCTGGAGGAGTATACAGAACTTTGTTTTGTATTATGTTTACAGATAGCAGTGTTCTGCTATGATTTTAGTGTTTTAAAGAATTCTTAATGTACTTGTTTAGATTAATCTGTCAAATTAAATGTTATTATTAAAATGTTATTATTAAAATGTCTTTCTTTTGAAATAAAGACTCAAACTTAATGCGATTTGATTTTTCTTCAGGTTTATTTTCAAAATAAACATTAAATATTTTTTTTTTTTTTTTTGCAAAAGGCCGCAACCATACGAAGTTGGATGCTGTCCAAAGGCACGTGTTTGGGATATCGTCATGGGAGCGTCAAACGAACAGCGTAGAGTCGTGTTTCGTGGTAGGAGTGAGGTGTACGATCTAGACGTACATCGACGGGTTATGGTGCCCATTGCAATTTCGTGCGGAAGAAAAAAAATTCAGTGCCATTAATGTCGCATATCAAGAGAGCGATCAGGCTGTGAAATAATTGTGGACAGTCTACTGGTATCATTACGCGCAAGCCACGATCTGTCTAACCCCTTATCAAAAATGTCTAGAAAGATCTGTGCACGTCGTCTCCAAGCCTGTCACGTGAACAAGAGGCCGAATTGCTTCCGATTCGAAACATCTGATAGAGTTCCACGAGGAAGAAAAATCCAACGAAATCGTAAGTAGTGAGACGACGTTGACTTCCAGCAGAAATTAAGTGTACAATTGAAAGTACAATACTTCTTAGGTAGCTTCAGCTTTTTAAGCTGTGCGAGTCATGGCGCCTTTAACTACGGGTACGCTACAGATTTTCTGGAAGCGAGGGCAAACCATGAGTTCAACATCCCGAAATCTTTATGCAGATTTTTTTCCCACCTCCCGTCAGACTGGACGATAACTGTCGTCCTCCCATACAGCTTCTGTATGTTTTCATATCCTGCATCCATTCTGAAGACCCTCTGATTATTCTGGACTCAAAAGCTAAAGCCTCGCTTCATGTTGAACGACGACATGCAGGAAATTTTCGTCTTGGTTTTTTGCCGCCTACAGAACTACGACTGAAATATGCTACTAGTGGTGAAGCGTGAATACTCAGATGCGTTGATTATTCTTACTGAAATCCGTTTAAAATGATTAAGTGACCCCTCCATTTTCTACGCAAAACCGTCAACTTATTGCAGCTACTTATAATAATGCTGTACGTTTCTGAAGTCATGTACTAGTAAGCAGAGATTACAGATATTTCACCAGTAACAAGACTTCTGTTAAAATGACAGAATATTAACATGTTTCGAAGTGCCTCTACGATTTGTTAGAACTTAAATTTGTGTCATGCTCTATTGTTTTGCCGGAAAATGACAGTTGATTAAGTGAAGCTATTTTTATAAGTTTCTAAAAATGATGCGTCCAGCATACTTTTTTTTTTTTTACTGTCAGTATGGACTTCTGACTAACCCTTTGAGTTAATCGGATATGACATTTTCATATTAAAAATTAATTTGAATCGAAACTGTCCCATACAAATTTGGGTAAAAATTTAGATTTAATTGTGGTAAGTAGCTTGCACCTGTCGTGTCTTCGAATACTTTGGCTTGTCTTGCTTCATTCCGGTAATTGTCAGTTTGTCGAACTACTTTATGTACCTGTAGGAGACGATGGCATCATTTGGTAAGGCTTATAGGGAAAATCGGTACAATTTAGTCTTGCTGTAGCGGACTGGAGGGAAGCTACTATTATCTCCTCCCCGCACTTTTGTTCAGGTATTGCCTGTTCTACAGAATCTTGTAAAATTAAGAAACGGACCAAAGTTTCATTCACCTCGAAGGAATGTTTCCCATAATACTCCATGGCAATTCCTGAACTTTCAGCTCAATAGAAAGTGAATCTGCTTTTGTTAAGAGTGAAGATTAATTTACCTTATGTAAGTACATTCAATTATGACATTGAACTCTGAACCATTTCTCGAAATTTATTTTAGCACTGTTGGCTAAACTAAGGTTTAGCAATATTCCAACAATTGGGCCCTAGTTGGACGACTACAGCGAATGATACCGCAATGAAGATCCGACTCTACAGCATTATCATTTTCAAATGATCTATCCAAGTGAAACATGAAAGATCACTGCACGAATAGCGCTGAAACTCAACGTGTTTCATCAGCGATGCTTATGAAGAATACTTGGCGTTAGTTACCGCGACCAATAATGGGATTGTACGGGCTATACTATATGGTCGCTGAAAGCACAGCTTTGGAAACGCCTGGTTTTACAGGAAGACGAATTTAACTGCTAATATCAAAGACGAGAAACGGAGAATCTGGAATGAACTTATCAGTGTGTGGCAATCCCGATGGGATTCCGGTACTACTGGTCAAGTCACCCACTCTTTTGTTCCTGCAGTTACCTTTTCTCTCAACAAGAACGTCCGCCAATGGTTTTCTCCCAGCCTAACAACATCGTATACACTTACTAGGCACGGCTCAATCAACTCCAAACTATTTCAATTTGGCTTGTCTGACACCAATCTCTGCTTGTGTGGTGCTGAGGAAACCTGGACGCACATTCTGTATCGCTGCAGCCTGTACCACGATGACAGATCTACACTACAAGCTGCTGCCAGCAACTTGTCGGAAGGAAATGAAGTGGCGCTGACTGAAAATTCTCAATCGTTCTCAGCTCTACAACAATTCTGCTCTTCTGTTTTGACCAAAAGAAAGCAAATCTCAAGTTTATCAACAACAAGGAACCAACCCAACACCTGCAATGTCTCTCGATATTTCTTAAAACTGATATCGCCTGCCATCTACTACTTTTTTTTTTTTTTCGTTCTTCCTAGGACAGAAAGACTGTCTTGTGATTCCTGTGCCACAATTTATACTTCTAATTAGTTGCGTGATGTGATTTGCTGTGTGAACATCTTTCATGTTCATTACACTTATAACATTGTAATTAACATGATTATATGTATGTATCATATGTATGTACATAGTGGATTTGCCACTTGGTTTTTTTTTTGTTGTGTTAATAAAGAAAGGAAGAAGGAAAAGAGTACAAACTAGATGGGCGCTTCCAACGCTGCATTGGAAGACGTTAGTTGGAGTTCAACACCATCTAAGGCGGTGAAAGCGCCAGTGACTTGGCGTTTACATTGCTTGAGGAGAAATTCTCCCCATGCATGGGGTGGTTGGTTTTCATTCGTTTGTTTTTATTTGGAGAAGACTTTGACAAATTTATTTGTGAAGTGGAAAGTAGGCCTTTCTTGCACAACACGGCATTAAAGGACTACCTTCTAAATAATATTTATTAAAAGAAATGGATAAATTTTATTGTAATTATATTATAGTAATTTGCCACGAAAGGGCGCAGACACCCCTGAAATGTGAAGAAAAAGAATCCCTTATTGACACGCCTGAAGACCGTCCAACTGCTGTCGTTTCCATTCCTTCTTCAATCTCACAAGTTAATGTCTTCAAAAACATATCCATCCCTTCTCAAAAAGATATGCGACAATTTTAATTACGTCGATAGCAGAAAGGGGATTCAGTAATATGCTAGGGTGAAAAATGTCCAGCTTTTTTTCTCGGTATTCTAAACGTGCACTCTAAAAGTCGTCTTGCTGGAGTTTTCCTAAAATTAAATTTCTCGCTCACTGCTCAAACTTCTTAATGGGTATGGTCATTTAATTTTCAGTCAGTCCAAATGCTTCGTCCCTTACGAAAACAAATGGCATTGCTCGCTAATTTCTACCGGGAAGGCCATGTTTAACGGCAAATTGCAGAAGACTAACGGGAGCGCTAAGAATCAGGGACTGTCGAACCTACCAACCTGCGAGCAGCTTCCAATTTAAATGTTAACAATAGCCAGTTTCGGAATAATGACTAATCAGTTTACGCAATCCCCGAAATGCACTTTTAATGCAGATATGGCGCATGCAAACATCTCAGTAGATGGTAAGGAGGTTCAATATTACTGCCCTAACAACCCGAAAGAAAGCCTTCGTTACCAGGCTTATCCCGAACACACAAGATGACCAAAGCCATGTTTGCTCAAGGATACGGGGTCCACACAGAAGTCAGTTAAAAACAAGGCACCCTTCCTTCATATTCATCATTTGTGCTTACATGCTCTCATGACCTAAATCTAATCCTTGAATACAATAACTGGCCGCTAGTTGCATTGGTTAAAAGATTTCGGGAAAAGTACACTCCATATGTACGGAGATTAGACAGTACACATCAACATAAATAGCAACTAAAAGAATGTCCCTTCTTCAGAGAGCCAGGCCACTTGCATTTTTAGTCAGAATGCTAGAAGTGTTGCTTATAAACTGCACGTAGACATTCCTACACCTTGAAGAATATGACATTATTTGTATAATGGAGACTTAACTAAATCATAACAGACAACTAGATCTGCTGGTACAACCCTCTTGTTGCAAAATTTATTGGGAACACCAGAAAAGAAAAGAGGGGTGGAGGAGTCTTAACTGAGGCTATATCTGCCTCCTTCAGGAAGAAGGCTCAAAAATTCAACTCTGCCTTATCTATTTTCCACCGGAGCACAGTGCTAATACTCGGACTTCTAGTTTGAATAACAGAATTTGGTCACTGACATCACTGTGATTGTAACTGGCGATTTTAATGACTAGCCCAAGACACGATCATGCTAAAGAACGCCTAGATGCAAGCCTCCAAACCTTAGGACCGACCCTACTGGGTACGCTTCCGGCTAGGGGAGAGCAGCATTTAGATTTGTGTTATAATATAATTAACATAAACGTCACACCTCAAACTAAATTCCAGTCAGATCACTGCCCAATATGTTGTGAAATTTCCCCGTGCAGGTGAGCAACATAACGATGTGCAAACCTGACAAACCAAGAAAATATACTCCCTTAAGTTTAGTAGACCTGACATTATTTTAGAACTTCAAAAAACGTACAGCTGGATTAATGTGTACAGTAAGCCAGTGGATGAAGCTACCAATTTGATCGAAGAAGAGCTCTTACTTATTGATGTCCTGGATGCGTAGGAGATAAGAATCATGGAAAAATCTAAACCGTGGTTCAGCAAGTATTTAAAACAGGCATTTGTGGGCAAGCAAAAGGCAAATTGAATTTCGTAATTGGTAACTTACTGAATTCTTTCTCGTGTTTTCCAGTTACCATGCCTTGATGTGAATAATGGCCTTAGCCCAGTGTCTGAATGTGGTTTCCTCCATTTCGAATTTAGTAGCCTTTTTGCTCACAATTCGTTTTGAAAGTCGTAGTTTAAGAACCTCTTCGTAACGTGCATGTCGTTTCTTTTTTAAAGACAGGCGATAACTGAGATTCGAAACTAGCAACTAGTGACTCAATATATCCGAAGATGTATCGTTCCTGTATCCCTCCAGGCTTCGACTATTTGGTCCTCTGCTCCAAATACTTACAGTAGGAAATTTCTCAGCCTGGAATACTGGCTGCTCCGGTGGTTGAATGGGATTGCCGGGAAGCCCTTTACAATTTCAAAATCCATATTGTATGGAAACTCTGACAACTCCATGGATTCAGATGGTCACATTACGTAACACCTGAACTGTGGCACAAATTCTGACTGGTAGTTTAGATGCCCCTCAATTGAAAATCTTGTGGTCAGGCCCCGCTCGGGAGCGCGGCTCCACTCCGCTCATAGTCTCCGTAGTGCTCTCCATTATTCTGATGTATTAAGGCTGCTGTTTCCTGCCAATACCCTGGAGCTATTTAGACACTTCAAAATAGACCCAGACAGGTCCTGCCATGACAAAACCTACACGAAGCTCATTGCAGCGGATCTGTATACTAAGCTACATATATAATGAAGAATGCATTTCAAGAAAGAAGAGCTTTGTTCATTTCAAAAGCCCATGAATTCAAACTATAATGAACGCTTGATAGTGTCTTCAAAAGACTCGTAGGACTATACAGCAGAATGATTGACATTCAATTGAGGTGTAAAATTACCGCAGTTTATTTCTTAATTTATGTATTTTGTGATTATTTTATGTAACTGTATTCCTATCTAATAAGTTATGTTCGATGTATGCATGACCCACCCTCCTAGATAACTTCTGTACAGGAGTGTTTAATTAATGAACTGATAATAATAATAAAAATTTAAATTGTTTCATTAGCAATCTTCTTCCAAAATTTTAGTTTTTAAGACTGTTCGAATGAACATCGCGTCCATAAGCACCAATTGTATTGATTTCTGCATCATGATATCAAAAGTTCAAACTATCGACCTTCTGCAAAATAAAAAAAATAAAGCTTCTCGGGGAAACTTCCTATGTGCTTCAAACATAATATAAAACTGTTCTGTTTTTAACCTATTTGAATTTGCCGGATGAATCCATCATCGTTTTCTCTTTCTACTCGCAGTACATAATAATACGCAATAATTTCTCTTACTACTCGTATACATAAATGCGCAATACATCCATCTTGCAACTGAGACTAGAAAAGGTGGTGGTATCCAATAAAATTTTAGAAACGCCCCTTCTAGTTTGAAACGAGCTGACGTTAGAAACGCTACGTGTGGTTTGGATGGTTTGGAGACGTTTATGTTGCCGGCACTTTATACCCGTATAGCCCTAAGAATTATTATTATTAAATCAGTTTATTGAACCAATAAATATGGTCTGTACCCCTTACACGGCCATTCAGCCAGGAGGGCGCGATATTCCATACATCTAACCTAACTTATTAGATAGGAACACAATTACATAAAATAATGTGTCAGAGAGTACATTAATTAATAAATAAACTACGGTCATTTTACACCTCAACTGAACGTCATAGTCATTCTGCTGAATGGAATACCAAGAGAATAAGTGTTTTGTAGGATGCGCCGCGTCGGACACAACTATATGTAACAAGGGGTGTGCCTCAAGGTAATGTCGACCACCCTCTTTGCAATTCTAATTGAACCATTCCTTGTAGTACATTCAAATTTTAGATTTTTCGCTGACTATCTTCAATTCTTTATCATTTCGAAAGACCTCCAAATAGAGTCAAATGCCAAAGAAACCTCCAATCAAATTCAACAGTTACTGTTTACAGCTAGCTGGACTCCAACTAAATAATGCCAATCAGCGCAGGTAATGCTAACGAAGAGAAAGTTCAGGAATGACATTGGAGTTACACCATTAACTATATTGTAAGACAATACAATATAGTTAATGGTGAGAAAATTCCAAAAGTTTCATCGCGTTCTGACTTGGGTGTAAGAGTAGATCTTACATGATCTGGTGTATTTGGGTCTCGGTGAGTGAAAGAGTAATTAAAGAAGGTTTAATTTAGCAACAACGAAAATATTAGTATAAATTTAAGTGTTCTAAGTGATAATGTCACTTAGAATAACTCGAAGTTTTGTCAAAAGGGGCGATTAAGAGCTCAGGCATAGCCGCCGTAGCCTAGTGGTCAGGCGCGCGGGTGCATAAGTACACGTGCCTTGAGTGACCGGGGTTCTAGCCCGTGACTGCTGAATACGGTGCTGTTTCTTGTATTCTGAGTATCTTGTAAAACTCCTCTGACCGTTTGGTCGTCCCGGAGTATAAACAGAAAATTTATTTTTTTATTTTAATAGTGACTAAAAGGTTCACTTAAAATTTACAAAGGGACACCACACCAGAAATAAGTGCAAGTAAGGAGCCTGGCATAAACCAAGCAACAGGCAAGGCATAGTGGTCACACCGAATCAGTGAAGCCTCTGTGACAAATTTTGGAAGAGGACTGCTGTAAGAGATTCTCTGGAAAGGCTGTAGGGAAGGAATTTTAAAAACAATAAGAAATAGCAATAAAGAATACGCTATTCTTAGTAAGAAAATAGGCGGGAAATAAAAGTTAAGAGAAAGGAATTTGATGCGCAATTGGTGGAAGAGATCAGGCGAAGAAGGACGAACGAATAGATGAGGGAGAAATTAACATGTGATTTTGGGGGGAAAAGATAGGGGATGAGACATAGAGAAGTCGGAGCACAATCGAAGTGGTAGTCTTCTGAGTGTAGGTCGGAACAAGATCGGTGATGCGAGAGAAGTAAGAGAAAATAATGATAGTGCGTGTAAAGTTAAGATAATTATGTGCCTGACAGGGAGATGGAAGAAGTGTGGAGCCGGTCCTCATTTGTCTACCACAATCCGCCAGCAGTAAAAATAAATTTTCTGTTTATACTCCGGCACGACAACCAAGTCAGTAGAGTTTACAATAAATCGTCAATGCAAATATTTATCGTATTTAGTAGTCACGGGCTTGAACCCCGGTCCACTCAAGGAACGCGTGCTATGCACTCTCGCTCCTGACCACTGGGCTACGTCAGCCTACTAAACTGGAATGAAGGCCATCTCTTAGATGAAATAATTGCCAATCACCAGAGGTCTTTCAGAAAGGTGGAAGCAGCAGTAAATACCTAATGGAACACCAACTTAAGACGAGGCAAGAGCAAGATAGAAATAAAGTAAGTGGACTGTTACTTTCATGCTATATAAGCCATAAAGTAAATTCCAAGGCATAGATATATATGCATGTGTGTGGGCCTGAAAATGGGTTGTATAGAAAAAGAGTGTGGCAGAGAAAATGAAAATTGTAAGACAATATAAGCGAATGTATTAGAACTGAAATACTTGTATGTTTGCATATATTAAGGCTCTTGTATCGCTGAGTAATAGATTGAATGCTTTAGGTAAAGGAAATGTTAAGAGAAACGTTTAAAGCCAGATTTACACAAAAGGAGATGGTTATGTCAAGCATCTGAGCATAACCCGATGAATTTATGTCGGTTAATAGGATAAGGTAAAGTTACAATAAACGTTAGGGAGAGCAGATACCGTTAATGGTTTATAGAAGGGTAAAATTTCGTAAATTAAGAAACTTGATACTTATAGGATGTTTTTGTACCGAAGGTAGAAATTAAAGTAGATCACAGCTTGTTACACACGCCTAGCCAATATCTGAAGGGTATATAGAAATAGGGTAACTGAATTTTGTATTAAAATTGAATTGGAATGGCTTCAAGAGTAGAAGATTCCCATAGTGTCAAAAAGAATTATATATTAGGTAAGGTAGCTTAATCTGTTATAGGGCAAGAATAAATAATAGAATTGTTAAAAGTACGCCTATGTTGTTCGCCAAGAGAAGGTAAATCCAATGAAGTAACCAGATTAGAATCTGCTGGTATAATGTTTGAGCTGTCTTCACTTTGAGAAAAATTTGTAATATGTATTATAGTGTACTTGTATATGTTAGGACTTGTATTAAATCTGTTTCAAAAGTATTATAATTGTTTGTAATTATTCATAGACTCAGACACTGGCTTGCTGACATTAGGTTCTATCAGGACCGAGGGAAATCACAACGCCCTCTGGATCGGGAAAATTCTGATTTAGCTACTGCAGTCAGGTAGCGTAAGTGGGTATCAGAGGTTTGAGGGCACTTCTCTTTATCTGTTTATCTCATGTAATTGAGCAAGAAAAATCGAAATACAAATATAAAAGAAATAAGACCTCCCCCCCTCCCACAAGGGAAGAAGACTTCAACTTGAAAGAGCACTTCCTAAACGGAAAGAAGACTTAGGCTGCATTTTAGGCTATGCGATAGGAGTTCGTAGGCTGGCACGACATTAAACTGATCGGTCAATACATTGAGAGATGTCTCACTTCTATCCCTCTATATCAGGGTTTCCCAAAGTGTTGTCAGCGAACAACTTATTTCAAATATATCTACATAAAACTAAGAAAACTTCTTGAAGAAATGAAAACATAAAATACGAAATACCCAGTTATACTAAAAGTACTCGTTAAATAAATATTTGCCCAAAAAAAGTTACAAAAATGTGTTAATTTTATGTAAACTTTTGACAATAAACAAAAAAATGTAAGTATCTTTCATTTATATTTACTAATGTTAATGAATACCTAATTGCTACAAAGTTAAATGTCCTAATAGTAGTATCATTATTTCCTGAACCTACGAGTATCAATTATTGAAAATGCATTAATTTATAGCTATTGGTGGGCCGCGAAAAAAAAAAAAAAAATCTGCAAACGTCGGTCCGCGCTTGAAAAGGTTTGGGAAACCCTGCTCTATATAGGTCTGAAACCTGGTTCTCGGCACCTGCTTCTCAGTGACTCTGCAGTGAATCTGAAGCGTCTGGGGGTACCATTTCGAAATCTAGGCATGACCCTCGGGAACTTCACTTTTCTCAAAAAAGAAAATCTGACCGGACTCACTAAGCTGCTTGCTTACCCGCCAGATCGACGCCCATCGATGGAAGATATAGAAAAGTAGCTTGTCTAGTGCGGATGCCCGTCAAAGAGCTCCTCCAGTAATGTGTAATATTTCAGTGCCATAGTTATACAATGGCTTCAGTTTGATACCTTCCGACGCAGATTAAAGTCATCTATCCAGATCTGTAAGCGATTCAAGAAAGAAGATATAAGGTAAACAGATATTTTTGATTTTATTAAGCAATTATCGACAACTAATCAATGCTTAAATCGCCCTTGTGTGTTCTCTAATCTTAATCTCCTCTCAAGGTCGTCCGTGCCAACTGCACCTCACTGCGTGGGACAATTGTTCTAATGCTGAAGAACCCTATACACTTGTCTTGACTTAGCAGAATTTAATACTTTCTAGAATACACAACCTGCATGCATTGATCAGTCAATAACAGCCCTGTCCGTCAATATGAAAAAAGCAAAGAAGGCTAGCCCGGCATTATCAGCGCAGTGATCCCCTATTGCAGCCATCCCGACATACCCAGAAGCAAGGGTAACGCTACTGAAGAGATCAAATCTATCGCTATCCACAATATTTCAATGACATCATCACGTAAGAACAAAGTCTCGAGATTTACCGTGGATTGCATGAAACGCACGAGAATGAGTCGCAAACTCAATATTACCGCAGCAAAACCAAAACAAAAAGCCAGATTGCAGTAACCATAATAAAGGATAATAATTTGAAGTGTAATAGCCAAATCAAAATTATTAAAGCAGCACCTGCATCGAAATGGGCGGTGTCAACTGCAAAAAAACTACCCAGCGTAATGATGTTACAAAAAAAGACCTATCACCATTGAAAAAGAATTCGCGGAACAGGTTCTGAAGGTGCATGAGACTGATTCGAACAAAAAACCAATATCACTCGGTCAAGCAACTAGGAAATTATGTGAAGCCTTCAGGACAATTGCCAGCACCCTACAAGAATTACGTACCGAACGTGGTGGCTGCCCTCGTGATCTCAGCACAGTGACAAAACGAGATGCAGTCACTCAAATAACACCCCAGGAGTGTGGTCAGCTGCCTATTCATAGCGGAAAGAAACACGAGAATTCCAGTACGATGGCTAGAAAAAATGAAGGCGCCCTATAAACTCTTCTAAAAGATTTAGGCTACTGTCAGTTTCTGAAATCTCTAGAGAAGCAAGATGAGAAGATGAAACGAATTGACAAACGGCTGCATGACGCGATCGGAGCCAACTGTAAGGACCCATCCTTACAATAATAATTAATAAAGTCTTGTTAAATATTGGGAGAGTTAATTGTAGAGTAAATAGTTAGTTTTCAGTTCAAATATCATGGGTTAGGAAACACTGGAATTTGAAAGTTATTCCAGACACTCCCAGTTAGTTATATCTCGTTTGTAAAGGATTCCTTAAGTGAGTCGGTAAAATTAATAGACCGAAACAAATCCCACTTAAGACAGGAGCATATACTCTATAGAAAGGGCACTGAGTGCGGAAGTGGCCCTCTTAAAAGTTTCACGGTGCGACTACTAGCAGGTGTGGGCGACGTAGTAATGGATGTGAGTATGAGGTCACAAAGAAGGCCTGAAACTTTCTTAGTTGACCGGAACTTCTGTTTTACCTTCTAGAATGATCCCGTAATTTCTAGACCAACGGAAGTTCGGACATAAAGGATGGAAAAACACGCCCACGGAAATGAAAGGAGACGAATAAGAATCACGAAGGAAAGAATGTGGAAGTCAACAATTGGCCAGGAAGAAAGCGGAGGGATTTTTGAGAGAACGTAGAGAAGGGTCTGAAAAAAAATTGATACTGGGCAGATTCGAGGAGTTTTGTTTTGGGGTGATTCGGAAAGAGTCGTGGTCTAGTTTGGGTGGTGGATGCAGTCCTGGGGCAGATGGAAGTTGTAGCGGGAGAATTGTGATAAGAACTCTAGGTAAGACTAGAGTAGGAAGGAATGTTCACTTGTAGATATTGAAGCAGTATGGAGGGAGAAAGGAGAAACACACTCAGAGAATTCTAGAGGTAAAGTTTAATCAAATGAGCTGTCGAGCGACTGGCCTACTCGGAAAGCACCTCAGTCCACGAGAAAAAATGCAGACTAAGAAAGAATATAGGATCCTGAATTAAATCCAGCCGCGTAGTACCCGGTAGGGAAACATCAGAAAGATTACCGTGGTCCCCGGATGGGCGACCTTCCGCATTCCAGTCCACGCCTAAGGCAGATAGGAAAGTAAACCGAGCAAGGAGAAAAGCCCAGAAAATCACGTAAGTGTTAGGAAGTTTTCTGAGAATAAATTAACCTAAATTAGTAAGGGAAGGACTATAGGAGAATGCTATATAGTTATGGAGGGAAGTCTAAGTGATAAATATATATAAGTGTACTAATGTAATACATAAAGAAAGATAATCAGCCTAGAGGGTGGCATAAGAGTAATGTAATTAAGGTGTAAGTAGTCTATAATTGGAAGTGAAGTTCTGTATTAATGTTTGATAGAAAGAAATGACCTATTAAGAATTGTTAACGATTGGGTGAAGGTTTCCTAACTAGTGTAGAGTTAAAAGTTAAATTTTGAATTATTGTGAATGTTGATTTATGGTGAATATATCTGATTGGAAGGGTACTATTTAATTTGGTTGATTAATGTTGACTGTTAACCTGGCTATAAGGAAGTGTTTGATTGAATAAATGTACTTTCCTTACAATTTTGGAAAAACGAACTCTTAATGAATTTGTTAGCCAGCTCATTGGCTGATAGTTGGTCGTTCATTTATATGGACTGTTTAGGAGTAGAGAGCGAGGGATTGTGTGAGGTGAATACCATGACCTATCGAAGCCTATGTAGAACATGAAGAGACACAATGTTATAATATATAAGATTATGTATTAGAAATGGATAATTGTTGGTGAAATGATTGATTTGATATCACGATATATACACATTTAAACGTTAGTATGATAACAAGTCTCCAACTAAATATTGTATTCAGTTAAATGTTATTGCAAGTTTTCTTATGTATGATATGTCAATAAACAATGTTATATTCTACATTCATGTGTGTGTGTGTCTGTCATTCCGAAACTCAGCCAGTCCAGTGGAAGAATACCTAATATAATTGAGGTCCCCTTGAGTCTGGGATTTTCTGAAATCAATCAAGTCAGGTGTTGAAGTGGGAGGGGTTAAAAAAAGGGGATATATATATATATATATATAATAAAAATAAAGATAAAAACCCCCACACACAACCACGCCATTAATAGCCCTAATACGTTGCCACACTATCATGAAAGAAACGAAGACGATTAACTCCATTACAACAGGCATGACCAAGCTAAGGAACTAATGATCATCGACCAGAGAAGCACATTGGGAAGCAAGGACCCTATCCCATCTCTCCCTCCTCTGGAAGGCAATCGAGAAATTCCAACAATTCTAACTGACAAGAAACTATTAAAGACTAATCACCGTAGTAAGCAGACAATCGCCGAGAAATATGACATCTCTGTAGCTCTTTCTAGAACCAAGATTTTCGCCTCCCGGTTTGGACCTTCTACACGTCCCGAATCTATTAAAAGAATGTTCCATGTGGAACACAATATCCCAGTAGAAGTGAAACAGCTTAAAACTCTACACACGGGCTATGCCTCATTCCTAGTAATATGTTCACCCTCTTCCTACCAAAAAGTTCTTGATCCTGACTTCTGGACCCCAGGCATATTTATCAGACCTGCCTCTGAGGAAAAAGGACCATCCAGCTGGCAACCCTCAATTACTCGTCGTCTACGATAGCAATCACTGAGTCCAAAATCCCACCATTTATATCGCACAGTCAGGGATTTTTCGCAAAATGTGCGCAGTATTGTCAACAAATTAGCTCCTCTGCAGTCCCTCCTCCTTCTCGATGAATACGATATCATTTGTTTCCAGGAAACCTGGCTTAACTATGGAAGACAACTTACTCATATGGCCGTTCCCCACTGTTATAGAAATATTTGCAATGGCCGGGCCCACAGACGTCGAGGTGGCATCTGCATCTTGTTCAAAGACATCCACTATCTTATGAGTGCACAACTCAATGACTCGCCAGCATTTGAAGCCATCTCTGCCATGTTTGTAGGCCATGGTGTGAGGAATCAGATTGTTGCTGTTTATTTACCTCCAGATCATAACCCCAACACAAGGGATGAACTTACTACTTGGATTATAACATTATAACACACCTCAAGCCTCACACGTACACCGTTTTAGGAGACTTCAACATGCCCTCCCCATGGCATGATATGGCTATGAGTGACCTTGTACACTCCTCATCTCTAGGCCTCTCTGTGACCCATACGCGACCTACAAGACGACATCAAAACCTTGACCTTCTATTACATAATCTGGAGAGTCTCACTCTCACAATGTTGGTTCTTAGGTCCACATCTCATCATCTTCCAATTACCTATGATTGCGAAAACCTTTGCAGTCCTCCCAACAACTAGAACAATACAATCATAAAGAAACTCAACTGAGGATCTTCTCAATAAACGGAAGATCCTCAGTTGAGTTTCAGGTAGCCCTCTCCCAGGGCTACCTGGAAGTGTCATCTCCCACCACAACTTCACACAATACCGATGGCCAAAGAACTGAATTTAACCAGATTCGCAGCCTAAATGAACGGAAGAAGACTAATCTTCACCATCAAAATGATCGCTGGAAGAATCTCAGCGGCCAAATTTGGGACACCGTGTGCCAGCACTCCGCTCCACACCCAAGCTTCTTGCTCTTCCGTCGAGGTTACATTTTAAAGATCGGTTCCTCCCTTATCAGAAGGTCCATCTAGCTCAGACCTTGGACGCCGACCTGTGCAAAATCGTCGATGACAAAAAAGTACAGACGGCGCATCCTGAATCTGCACATGTGTTCCACAACCATCAACTGATGTGAGATAGCTCCGTGAGATAGATATTAATAAAATATAATAACAATGTATTATTGTTATTATATTTTATTTTAATCTGCCGCTTGTTAACCCCTGGCTTAGTGCCGTGAAGGGTTTGTAAAGGTAGGGTACCTGCGTGTACCTAGGAACCTTACAATAAAGATCATATTTATTAAAGGATATAAAACCACATATCATCATACAAAGATTAAGATCTACAGACTGGAACCAAATCATCGCTAGCCATTCTGATCGAACGCTCACCAATTTAGCTGACTTGTTAAAATACACCGCCAGTGAAGGGCCTTCCAAATCCGTCCGCTTGTCCTCCAGGAACAAGATCTGGTTCACCAGTGACGCGAAATGCGCCTTCGTCAAGAAATAAAAACTATACCCGAAATGGAAAAAGACGCAAGACCCAACCCACTACCGGATCTATAAAAACACCTAGCACATTTCCTGCGCATACAGAGAAAAGCACAGAATGATTGCATCTTGTAAGATTAATCATACATATACATACGTATAGGATAAGAATTAATAAATTTAAAAAAGCGTCAGAAAGAATATATTACAGGGTTTTGGTATGCGACAGGAAATTCGGTTCAAATATTGCAAGAAAATGGAACAGTAAATAAGTTATTCTTGGAAAAAAGGAACAATCGCTGTGGAGTGGATTAACGGGAAGCGTTACTCTAAGGGGAAGCAACAATAGATGATAAACTACACGGGGGGAGGGGCTACACTCGTATATGGAGTAGGCAAGTTAGAGAGAGAACGTTCTAGAACTTAAAAATACTATACTGCCCTGAACTACGGAAGTTCTACTGTCCAGTCGAAATGAATCCAAGGGACGGTTACAAGAGCCGACGACCGATTAAAGAGAAAGTTGCTGAGAATTGGAGGGAAGTGATTGGACAGAGAGAAAGGTTGAGAGAAAAAAGAAAAATGCGCGAAAAAAAAACGGGAGAGAATTTTTTGGGTTGAACAGAGAGAGAGAGAGAGTGTGTCATCTTGTGAGAGTATGGTGGTCACAAAGAAAGTGCGGTCCGGTTAGGGATGAAGAACAAGTGGGATTAACTTGTTGGGAAAAGAGGGGAACACGGAAAGGACGAAATAAGAAGAAGAATGAGGAAATGAAAAACTCAAGCGATTTTCAACAGAATGGAGAGGTAATGGAAGGGAAGGTGCGTTCAAGACAGAGAATGTAAGTTCTTTTTTATTATTATAGAGAGGTTAGATATGAGAAACCAACCTGCTATTTGAACTTGTGCCGGGCGAAATACAAAAAATAATGACTCGTAATAATAAAGTTGCCTCGTAATAAGAAGTTTCCTTATTAAGTAATAATAATTAGAATGCTGAGGAGTGTTTAAGCCATCGATGAACTGAAAGGCATTGGTAAGACCAAGGTAAAAAGAAGTAAGGACCTCAATAAGATATAAAATAAGTACAATGAAAAATGTAATGTCATTACTAGTATTGAGGGTAGAGGATACATATGAATGTGTATAAGTACCATATGTACCTTTCATAAGGCAAAGAGAGCCATATAAGTATATGCATACATGTGAATTTAGTTAGCCTTTTGACAGTATGGAACTCGATAAGACAGGTAATTTCAGAGCCATAAGTTTGTGTTGTAGACAACTAACATTATATATTTATGTACCTGCAAGTAGGTAAAATAAGTACCAGTTATATGTACGGAGAGATTAATGAAGTATAGACTACCGAGACCACTATTTTGTTCTTGAACTGCTACGTATAAGTATAGCAGGTATAGAGAAAGTTGTAATCTATAATTGTATATATCCCAATTAAATACTATAGTATATGTAAAAGTTTAGAAGTGAATAATTAAATTTTGTCATTATGATTACTGTTTCTAAGAGTCTCATTATTCAAGAGAAACACACTGCTTGAGGATACAACTCTGATTCTATCTTGGCAGGGGAAACTAAAAAAGAAACCTCAAGGACAATGATCTTCTGATATATATGTGCAGACAGGTAGCTTGTGGGGCTTTAGAGGTTGAGGTACCAGTTGCTGATTGTATAAAAATCATATTTAATACAACTACTATAGGTTTTAAAGCAGTCTGAGTATTCAGGAAGGACACACAAATAGAGTTAGCCCAAGACTCAGCTCCCACAATCACCTTTAGAATGAAACTAGGGAAAAGAATCTACACCAACAAGAACCAACGGTTCCCCATGACAACCGACGTCTTCCTCGAGTGGATCAAGTCACTCGAAACCAAACCCCTGCCTGCCCCATCCCCTTAATAAAGATTTATCCAACATCAAACCAAACACCACTGGATAAAATAGCTATCTCCAAGGAATACCTGATTGAAGTCATCAACAGTCTTCTCAACAAGCCCACCAATGGATTCCCTGTTTTTAATGATCAAATTATTCAGCACATACATCATCGACCTTCTGCTTTATGCAGACAACTTCATCCTAGCAACAGGGGCTTACTCTTCCATCTGGAACACATATTATGTTTCTCCCATCACAAAGATGTTTAATCCAAAAACGCTCAACGATTACAGATCAATTGGTGTAGGATGCATCTTTCTCAAAATCATGTAAAAAGCCATCCTTCCTGTTCTCATTCATCATATATTTGGCCACAAACTTCCTTACCTCCATAGTATTCTACCTGGACGATCCACTATCACCAACCTCATGGACACGCTTTTCAGAGTACAACATACATTAAGCAACAAAGAACAATTCAATATTGTGTTTCTCGACATAAAGGCGGCTTTTGACAATTTGTCCATCCATGCACTATGCGCCATACTGGGCGATTACTTCAAAATCTGTAGTCATCTATTAGTTCTCCTTAAGAAACTCTTACAGACCAAGACCTTATGGATAAGAGATCATCATCAAATTATCTGCTCCAGAGGTATCCTTTCTGCCGCATCGTTAGAACCATTCCTTGCAAATCATGCTAACTTTACCCCGTATTCCAATGCTATAAAGTTCTTCGGGTACCTACCCACCCACCGAAGAAGGGCCAAATAGCTCTGAAACTGTGCCGTCTGGGTGGTGGTATCCATCTGAGAATAAGTAACATTAGTCTTCTCCTTAGGTGAAGCGTTACTTATTCGAAGTAGTGCAATATCATGGCAACTCGTTGTGAAGGTATTCACAATATGAGATATAACTTAAAACGATGCCGTTTTTACCAATATTCTGATTTATTCAGATATAGCTATGTATTTCTGATGCATTTGCACTATATTTATACATAGTATAAAGTTCTTTGTTATTTCAAAATGTCACTAGTCTCTCCAGTCTACCACAGTGATCGCCAACCGACAGTTACAACAACTTGAAAATTACCTTAACGCGATTGGGTTCTACATTAACAACGAAAAAAACTGCTCAATTTACTATAACCAAAAAGAGAAATATAAACTATGTGAACATCATGAGTGGCAACTCCCTAGTTAAAAAAAGTCACCCAGCATAAAGATTTTGGCTTCACCTGGGACAAAGGCCTTACGTTCTTGCCTCATTTTAATGCCACTCGGGAAAAAAAAAAAACATATGCTGCTATATGGACAGTGAAACAGGAGATCTCCAACTTCCATAACCCACATCTTATCACTAACTATATTCTCTGTTGCATAACCCCAATTCCATTGTTTTCCTCAACGATATGGTCCTCGGCACCTCCATCTATACCAAACGAGGTTCTTATCCCTGGAATATTGGATTTTAAAATTGCTAAATAAGGTCGCGTGCCTACCACCTACAATCTCAAAATCTCTCCGTCTAAATATGCTACCTTAGAAGTATCATATAATCTCCAGGAAACTCGTGATCTTCGTCCAGCTTCTCTCCGGATAATTAATCTTCCCTGATATCTGGGATATCATTGCTAGACCGTCAGATCGTAATAGAACTAATACCAGCGCACTGCCATTCAGATCAAAGCTGTGCAGCATGACCTGCCTGGATAACATGTTTCTATTTAATTCGATGGAAATATTTAACAGGTTATCCATTGACTGCCAGAAGCTCTGCAAGGACAAAACGCACAGATCTGCCTCTCTGGCAGATATGTATGCCCTGGTCAAACTGTAGGTGATATAACTTCCGGGATGCTATATTATCCACTTATTGTTATATTTTTGCATCTACAATTATTTATTTATGTAATCAGATGCTGTTTTAGGCTATGTATTGTATCAATTCATTCGAGTACTCCATACATTGATTATAAATAGTATGGCAATATTTATTTATCCATTATTTGGCTAATATTTAGTACTTGGTGCATCCTCTCCCTCTCTACACTCGCCGACACGGCAAGGATTGACGGGTGCTGCCTCCGCCCAGTGTCACGTGATCTCCTGTACATACGGAAGCTTTGACACGCGTGCCAGATGGTGCGTGTCAATGTTTCCGTATGTTCATGTTATGAACTTCGATTTTAAAAAAGTCCAAGTGGCTGTAAAAAAAATAATTGCTGTTGAAACGGGGGTGTGGGGGGGGCAGAGCCTCCAGAAAAAAATTATACAAAATGATTTTTAAATCATACAAAATGATATTTAATTAATAGACATTTGTCAGTGTTTCAGACAGGAAAAATACAAAAATGGACAAACCTATATACTATGGTTTCTCGTGTAGCCATGGAATTGGTTCCTTGTATAGTCTACATTAAGAAACCGTATCCATTCGATTGCATTAATTTTAAATCATATTTCTAGCTATATGATTTTTAATTAATAGAAAATTAATGCGATTTAATGTATTTTTTCCGTTTTTTTGTTCTGAATTAACTTATAAAATTAGTCTTATTCTCTCTTTTTTTTCTTTTTTTTTATTAGCTTTTGTTCTCCGAAAATGATGTTTATACCCTCCCCCAGTCCTCAATTATCTGATTGGCTAATTAATCGCCCTTAATTCCGCTTTTATGTTATTCTGTTCATTAGTACATTTCTTTGGTTCTGTGCTGTTTGGTTCTGCTGGGGATCACCTTCTGTGCTGCTCTGAGTTGTCTCCATATAATTCTATATACTGTATATATTTTTTTTTTTTTTTTTGTCCGTTCAACCCCAATGGAGAAAGTGACCGCGAAAATGTTGTATGGTTTAGAAAAGGACGGATGCAAGGCTGTGACTGATTGGTGTATGAATGTTAAATTAATTGCATCAGCATATAAGTGTATGCAGTGTGAATGTATGATGAGCTTGGCCGAACGCAAGGATTGCACGGATGGATTTGTATGGATCTGCAGAAAGAAAGGGGCCAATCCTCATCAAGTTAAAAGGTCTGTGTGGAAGGGGTGTGGTTCTCAGAGAGTCATTTGACCATAATCCAGGTGCTCCTTCTCACTTATTTTTGGGTCGGGAAGGTGCCGGTGGAATTTATCATCAATGAGAGGGGGGTGAGTTCCGCGACCGTGTGTGTGATTGGAGACATTGTTGTCGCGAGGTGTGTGTTGATGTATGTGTAAAAGAAAGTTGTATGATTGGTGGTGTGGGCATGATTGTTGAAATAGATGTAAGCATATTTGGAAAGAGAAAATATAATAGAGGCAAAAGAGTGAATGGGAAATGGGTGTTTGGCGGGGTTGAATGCGGTTCTTCCTGGTGTTTTTTCCGGGTCGTTGAAAATAGGAGTAAGGACGTTCTCCTGGACATTATCAAGACTTCCATACTGCCTGGTACCACCATTGTATCAGACTGCTGGAAGTCTTATAATTGTCTAGGGGAAGAAGGGTTTAAACACCTAACTGTGAACCACTCAATTAATTTTAGCAACCCGGAAACTGGCGCTAACACCAATAGTATTGAGGGTACATGGAGTGCCATTAAGCGGCAACTGTCATCTTGTACTGTCGATGATCAGTTTGACTCCTACCTCGCAGAATATATGTGGAGACGTACTCACTCAACTTCCAGCAGCTTAATGAGCTCTTTCCTAGCAGCCATTTCGGATATGTATAAGCCGACTGGCGACGACAATGAATGACGGTCTGCCTGTGATCAGGTTAGTTTGTGGTTTTCTTTCCCAAATTTAAAAAAACATAAGCTATTTTGTAGACATTTTGCGCTGTAACAATGAGCTATTTCTTTGTTAATGCACATGGAATTGCCCGTTCGATTCCAAAAGCGGGGTTACGGCGCGGCCCCCACCAAAAATTTGAAAAATAAGCAATTTTGTAGTCATTTTGTGCAGTAACGAAGAGTACCATTTCTTTGGTTACGGCGCGGCAGCCCGTACCGAAAATTTGAAAAATAAGCAGTTTTGCACAGTAACAAAGAGCCATTTCTCTGTTAATGCACGTGGAATTGCCCGTTCGATTCCAAAAGCGGGGGTTACGGCGCACTCCCTACCAAAATAAGCAATTTTGTAGACATCTTGTGCAGTAACAAAGACCAGTTCTTTTTTAATGCACGTGGAATCGCCCACTTTTGTTCGATCCCAAAAGTGGGGGGTTTTGGAACATTGTTGTCGATCTTCGATAAAAATTGTTGATTCCCCGTTCAATTTCTATTGTTAAATTTCATTTAAAATTGCCGTTTTGCCTTTTTTGAATTCCTTTCAGCCAATCTCATTGTAAATGCTTATAAAATATAACCTAGAAAAACGTGCATTTCTCTTAGTTCTATTTTTAATAATTGTTCATTTGCCGTTCCTTTCCTTTCGCAAAATTTCCTTTTAAATTACATTTCTCCGTTTTTTTTTTTCATCTTTCCGGCTATATACATCCCACTTATTCAAAAGTCACGTGACATTTTGTGATCCTCAAAAAAAGTTTATTTTTTAACTTGATTGAATTTATTGGATTTCTCCTATTTTCAGCCGCCGTACTTGTGGCTGTGCCACGTGCCATCCGCGTGTCACTTTACATCGGCCGGCCGAGGAGAAGAGGGAGAACGCAGTGAGTGGGCGGAGTTAAAATCCGTTAATCCCTGCTTTCCCCCTCTTCTCCTCGCCGCCATTTTGAAGGGTGCGCCATCAACTAAATCTTAACCCATTATTTTTATGTAACCCCTGTCCTCCACCTGGATAGCTGTAAAGGGACATTTCTTTGGAAATAAATTGATATTAATAATATATCTCACTCCTAAAAGTAAGGAATAGAAACCATCAGAGCCAGCCTCCCCTATTTAGGATGAAGTTTACTAACCTGGACTCCTTAAAAGGAATGTTTCCACGTAACATGATCCAACATTTCAACACCTCAATAGAACTAAGAAGTTCGGAGACTAAACATACAGAACCCAAATTATGGAACAAATCACCAGAAGTATCATAAAATCTGAGCTTTACTTACATCAGAAATTTATGGTATATAAATAATTGAATGCAATAATATAATGTAAAAGCTAAGCAAATTATAAGGAACAGTCACAGAAGAAATGATATGTAGATCAATCTGTGTATATCATTTCAATATTAATTTACAATAAGATTTATTTTAAAGTGAATCGTTACTTTCTATTAAGTAAATATAATTATCTAAATAATACCATTATTTTAAATATCGACAATTTGTATAAAATTATAATCTGTATATAACCAAATACCTGTACACCTTCGCCAACCCCCTGTCCAGGGGGTGAACCTAAGGTGAATAAACAGATGATAATTCTGCGCCTATCAGACGAGCAGCGCGCAAAAGCTGTAATGCGATGGATACCACATGACGGGAAGAGGAAGAGGGGCAGGCCAACCAAGACTTGCAGCCGATCGAGCCCGTTGGAGGAAACTTGTTGCACTGGCTGGTCCAAGTCTTCTAAGTATTCTATTCACAAAAAAGAGAAGACCGAGTTAAAAAAGCACGTTTGTAAACAAATATGGCTAGTGGATATTCAAATTAGATTAACATAAACACAAGTTTTACCCACAAGAGGAAAGCGATAAATGCTTTGTCCCCTAATATATTGACAAAATATTTTTAATTCAGGCATCACTTAATTTAAGGGCACAATGTGATATCCTATATCTGAACATACATACCTATGATTAGGTGAACATACAAGAAACCTTAAAATATTAAAGAAACGCTTTAACATCGATACAATAATGGAAATTTTTTTCTGATGCGGCATCAGAGAAAGTCAGCAATTTTCCTTTCCACAAAATTGATCAATATGCTGTAACGTTTTTGGGGTCTTACAATAATAAGGCCTTATTCAATATGAGGTAATACTGTACGTCACCTCGTGCAGGAACCTCGAAATTATCTTTGAGCACCTGCTTTCAACGGAATTTTTCGAGAACCGTAAAAAGTTAGTTAAGCCGGAAATTACCTTTGTGTACAAAATTAAGACAGCACAATAAACTAATCCAGTATAAGCAAGTAAAGTTTGGACCACTGGCTCGATTGCATTAGCAATGTTCTGAGGATAATTGCCCTCGTTTTAGGTACTGTTGGTATTTGTTCACCGTCCTCCCGCACATCGGATGGAAAAGACCCGAGTTCGAATCCCGTCAATGAAGAATTTTCATTGGCATTTTTTACCACGTGGCTGGTCTCAGGCGAGAGTAACACGGTTTTTTCTTCCACAAGCTCCGGTTTTTTGTCCACAAAACACGCACAATTTACAGATATTATACACAGCATTTATACATAACTTTATGTATAAATCTGAAGATAAGCTTTGTTCAAATTTAATAGAATCATAAGACTTCTGTAGGCGTTGGCTTTTTGTACTGTACAATATATAAATATAATTAGTTAAGTTATATATATATAGTGCTTTTTTTGTAAACAAAAAAAGGTGCCAGTACTCATTCTTTGCTATCAGGAAAAATTGACAATTAAAAGGATATGAAAAGTACTCTAATTCCCCCCCCCCCCGATTATTGTTACTTTAGGAGTAATGTTTTTTTTTGTTTTTAGAATAAGAACAAGAAATTAAGTATATTAACACAGTTTATTAAGCATAAATTTATTATTCAAGTCTTTAAAAAAGTAAGTAAAATGTGAGTAAGCTAATTTCATTAATAAAGTTTTTGTAGAATATTCCAAATTTTTATTAAGTTCTCATCAGTTTGTGTGTCGGTTGCTGAATGACGTTTCCGAAGCAGCCACGAATCGACATATTTTGCTGGATCGCAGCGGGTCAGCGGACGGCCTACAGTTTTAAGAAGCAGTAGTAAAGAAAGTGTTTTTGTCATCAACGAAGTGCTGGTTGGGCTGACAATCAGATTCATTTCTGAAAATCCTCGTTCACATTCACTCCTTGAAATTGGTATCGTACTCAGAGCGTTCATCAAATACTTCAATTCTTCAGAAACCTTCTTATCAATTAGGTATCCCCGAAATCCACGAATTGCATCTTTCATTTAACTGTAATCTAATTGACAATTTTCTATCTTCACTTTCACCAAATGCCAACAATTCTTGTTTAGAAGGATTAATACCTTCGTTGTCCTCGTTTTCCTTCTCTCGTCATCGGTATTGTCACAAGTTCTTAGATTTCAATTTTTTTCTTTACTTTCTTTTTTTTTTTTTTTTTTTTTTTTTGAAACTGTTAAAATATTGGTATCATTCGGATATTCAGGTAAAGTAAAGAGTAAACAAAGATAGAGAAAATTTTCGGAAATGTGGATAACGCACTAAGCGAAACAACAGATGATTATTTGTCAGGGTAAAAGAAAATCACTTTTCTAATTCTCGAACAGGGCGCTTACGATTGATTCACATTGGTGTCCAACGTACGGCCCGCGAGAAAAGTAAACTAAAACCGCATTTTAAAATTTGTTAATTATCAAAAAAATTTTCTCATTAAATGTTTTGTTCAGTAAATGTGTATTGCACTTAATAAAATTTTCGAATATTTAAAATTTTACTTTTACATACAACGAGATATGGAAAATGTAACACACTAAAGAAATGAATATTTTTTTAATGTGGCCCCTGTAGGTAAAAAGGTTGGACACCACTGCAGTAGAAGGTTGGCCAGAGCCCATTGGGAATACCAATTGATCTGCTCACTGTTGACCAGCGCGACTTCTCAGTAAGCGGGACAGGTGGTCGTATAGGTTTTACCAGGTACCACTAAATTATAGAATGGTAATCTCTTTAGCTGTCTTAATTCGCTCGGCAGCACTATTTGCCTGAAGGCTAGAAATGCGAACAGTGAAAATTTTCATCACTCAACGGAAAGTATTTTAAATGTAACTTCCAAGGGGAACTCAAAATAATTCGCTATAAAAGGACTTCGTTAAACAGAGGTCCGACTGAGTAATTTAGAATTATAGAAATGGTTATACAGTTTTATATAGAAAATATCTTAACAATAGACAGTGAAAAATGTAAATTTGTTGCGTACAGTCACAAAAAAAGCGCTATATAAATAAATAAATTTTCTGTTTATACTCCGGGACGACCAAACGGTCAGAGGAGTTCACAAGATAGACAGATTACAAGAAACAGCACCGTATTCAGTAGTCACGGGCTTGAACCCCAGTCACTCAAGGCACGTGTACTTATGCACCCGCGCGCCTGACCTATATATATATATATATATCACCTACTGCTATTTAAGTTAACCTTATGTTACCTTGGGCCACTGACTGCTTACAAGATCAGATACTTAAATCTTAACTGGCGTAGAATGATACAACATGACATTAGGCACATTCATATTCAATGTTTAATGAAACAAACAAAACATAAAATAGGTGTACAGGCACTTGCATTAAATTAACCTTCCTTATTATATATTACAAGAGAAACAATTCAACAAACAGCCCTGTTACTACCATATCGCCAGTCTATTGTTATTACGTTAATTTTCCTCATTTTCCTCCTCAGTATATCTTACATAACTCTGGGTTTTGTGACATTCTGCATTAAAGTGAACATGATCTTCAGCTGCAATTTTCCTTAAGCATCCTAGTCTATAAGAATACAGAGTGCCTTTTTATTGCATTGGGGTTCTAAAGTTAATAGTTAATCTTGCTATTCTGTTAATCCTGGGCAAAAATTTTGGGATACTAAACTCAACAATATCTTACTTACAGGTTTTCACCAGGTCGGGCCAGCTTATTCAATAAGGATGGGTCTTCCATTGCTTGTCTTTTCTTTATATTCGTGGTCCTTTTTGCGTTTTCAGCTTCCTCTGCTTTCCTTATATCTCCAACTTTTCTGTTCAACACATTCCGATCCATTGCTAACTATAACTGAACCCTATTTGAACTTTTCCCGTCCGGTCTACGTACTCGCCGCACACACCACCAAAGCCTTACCCGAAGGAAACAACCCGTTTTCCTGCCACTCAATTCCTTATATATCAACTTATATTCACATTTATCCTCCCCTTATTTTTCTCTAATCCCCGTTAATCCCATCGCCCTTGAGTTTTTAATGCTCTTTCTGCCCACTTCGCCGAATTCCTATGGCTTGTCCATTTCTAGGAAAACGGTCTTTTCGGGGAAATGATCCTTGACCTTTTGCGCACCTTTCTTAAAACATTTATTGCCCGTTACTATTTTATTCGAATAAATAATTGCTAAATTTAGCTAACCTATTTTTAGGTATCAAATCCAAAATTTTATTATAAGTATAATGAAAAGTTTTTTTTTTTTTTTTTTTTTTCATTACTGGTAAGCCAAGGCTTACGCTTGTTTACTAACTACATGTAAACTGGTTAATACGAAATGTGTAGGACTTTCACAAAATATTTCCTGTTAACCAAATTTCGTGGTAAAATTTTTGATGACCGATTCCGCGTATGGAGAAAAAGGGGAAGCGGGATTGGCATATGGGTGGGGATTGGTTTGCAGAAAATAATCACAGTCGCGATAAAAAGATGTGGCTGCAAGCCCTTCTCTTTCCAACCATTCTTTCATGCGAAAATGATAATGATATCACAGCATTAATACGATATACGAACTACCTGCAATTTCGATAGTCGTGTTTTCATCAATATTGTCCCGTTGACGAAAAAGTTTGATAACCGTTTGGCTAAGTAGCTGATGGGGCTAAAATCTTCCCACAACAAACCTAAGGAAAATAGGAAGAAGGCCTATCTGAGTTACCGACACCTGCCCTCCAGCCTTTTAACAAGGCCACGATTAATAATCGTGCAACGAATGCACTGCTTTCTATAGCCATCAATAAAAAACAATGGAATTCCACATTTTATTCTGAGGATTCAATACATTTGTACTGGACCCTTTACTGAATATTTTCAACCAGATTCCAGATAGATAGATGACTAGATGGGGGCTGCCATCTAGTCATCTACCAGATTCCAGATGAACACTTATTTCCTCCGGCATGAACGTGTGCACCACCGGGCAACATTTTGCTAAAACTTCTGCCACTCATTTGAGCCAATTTCGACCAATCTCTTCTGCTTTCTTAAGTTAGATAAAACATTAGTGCTATTCATCTCATCGCAAGTACTTTAGCAGCAACCACCTCAAATTCATTTCTTGAGACCTTGTGTTCATCTGGGATAAGAATCACCCATTTCTCTAGCACTTTCAAGAAACAAAAGTTCAAATATTAGCAGCACGATGATACCAGTATGACCAACACCAAAATGACCGTACAGTATACGGTGCATTATCCCAGTTTTCATACATTCTTCTCTTATCTGGTTATCAGCCCCCATCTAGTCATCTATCGAAATTACTCAACGTTGAATAGTGGATCCTCCGATACCTAAATAAAGTTACTCGAAACCCACGAACCATCTGAAACTCAGTGATGCTTGCTAACTTGCAAGTCAGCCCTGGAAACAATTGCTGCCAGGAACTTCACTACCTAGTTCCAACTTATAACAAGGGAGATTAACAACCACGATATGTGCAGAGTTCTGACAGACCTGAAGGAGAAGAAAGGAAACACAGCACCCGTAACACCCAATGGCGCTCTAAATTTAATAACATGGACTGCCGCGGACACTTTTTCCCAACCAATGCATTTCTTCTGAGAAACATGTTCCCCCTAGATGTCAACAAGTTTTGTAGCTCTAAGAAATACGCAGCTCAAGCCTTTTCACAAAATCAGTTCGTCCATTTTTAATGATGGCCTGCCATCGAGATGTGTTTTTCTGGTCTGGTAATTATTTCACTAAATGCCCTAACTAAAACAGCTGCCATTAATTAACTCTAAAATAAACATGTACTCCTGTATCTAAGTGTAATTTTACATATATTATTTATAATGGTTAACTGTGATGCTATTATGTTAATTGTATGTGATTTAATGTATATAATCATGTATTTAACATATAATCAAATTTAAAAATTCCGTATATTAATGTAACCTTATTAGCTAGTAAAAATAGCTATGAAATCTGTAACCCTCCTAGCTCTTACTCTGTAAAAGCGATAAAACTGAATAGGTAAAGGGAATTTCTCTATCCCAGGCAGATCGACACTGACAAACCTGACGCTGTCAGCATTCTGTTCTCTCTCTCTCTGTGATGAAGAAATATTTTTTTTTAATTCAAGGACACCTGCCATGGTTGATGAAGGCAATACTGTGTGACATGATATTGCTAAAAGAGGGCCCAATCACTAAGTCCAGAAAAGTAACCGCGGGGTGCTTCAAGAGGATTTTCTCTCTCCAGTTCTGTTTTCAGTCATATCTAGCCTACCTCCCTTCGCGGAAGGTAGATTAGATAAGACTTGTATGCAGACGATATAAAAATACTCCTCAAAATGTATAAATATTATTATTAATCAAAAATTGCATGCTGACTTGGGAAATAGCTCATCCGGTTTAATTTATTGATAAACCCAACAAAAATTAGCTGAAATCGAAGAGCAACCCGTGTTAAAATAAGTCGGCTGTTGGAGATTCGTTAATATCCACAGTCCTTTCTCAAACGACCTTGGAATTCGGGTAGACTCTAAAAGCCTGTTTCGCCAGCATGTCGACGAACTTCTTAATAAAGCTGCACGTCACCATTAAAGAAATAAATTAATTTTCTATTTATACTACAGGACGACCAAACGAACTAACCTATTAGTTCGTTTGGTCAGGAGTTCACAAGACAGACAGAATACAAGAAACAGCACCGTATTTAGCAGTCACGGTCTTGAACCCCGGTCGCTCGAGGCACGTATACTTATGCACTCGTGCGCTTGACCACTCGGCTACCGCGGCCTGTCATTGGATGGCGAGAAACATTATGGGAGGAGAGGAATCCAAGGCCAGGATGCCTTTGTTCATAGTTAGGCAGGTTATTTAAGGATATTTTTCACAGTGGTGGGTCACTCTATTTTTCACTGATGCTGAGGTCAACTTTGAGGTTCCTCGATGACGTTGAGATAACCTCAACCTCATCGAGGAACATAAAAGACATGCTATACAAAAGTTGACTAGTAAGTCAAGTTCTGTATGGTATTACTAGGCGGCAGCAAATGAGTGGAGTTCTTTCCAATTCAATGTTACTTTTATTTTATCTGTTTTTTTTTTTATTTCCTTAGAGTTCAGCAATACACCTGTAGAGCGTACAGAGAAGAAATAAGCTGTAGAAAATAGAAACCAATGTACAAAGGGCTAGAAAATGTGAGCATTCGAGCGTTTTTCTCTTCATTAGCTAAGATCAAAAGCCAAGTTGAAAAATATGTTTGTTGAAGTCTCATAATTGCATTTTAATCATAATATAATGTATCTAACCTGTATGCATCACGATGAAAACATCGATGCATTGACAGGTGAAAAATAAAAGGCTGAAATAATATCATTCTTCAATAATATTAGAGGGATGGTGAATATAGTGGAAGAATTAAATTCAACATACACTTATGTAATCCTATCTCAATCCTACTATTCTTAAAACCGTATCAAAGAATTTCAAAGTTCGGCGCTTTGGCAATAAATGATTTAGGGCCCCTGACAAAGGTTGTGAAAGCACAGATGCATTCTTGGACGTCTAGAGGCGTTTAATGATATATTTTACCCTGCTGGAAAACTTACTTCACGAATTTTAGCACATTAGTGGAAACTAATGTGCTAAAACTCTTTGTGATTCGTTCGGACTTTGCAGAATAACAAGTAGCCTAGTGGTCAGACGCGCAGGTGCATAAGTGCACGTGCCTTGCGTGACCGGGGTTTAAGCCCGTGACTGCTGAATACGGTGCTGTCTTGTATTCTGTATATCTTGTGAACTCCTCTGACCGTTTGGTCGTCCTGGAGTATAAACAGAAAAAAAAATATATATATATATATATTGTCGTTCAGGAAGGAACCAAATTAAGCCAGTTGCAGCTGGAGTCCCGTTGAAAGCAACGGATAGTGGAGAAATAACAAGCATACAAGACTGCTATGCTGAGTTCCATTTGGTGCATTCGTGTATAAAACCAAATTAGCTCTCAAGCAAACGTGGTGGTAAGAATTCGTATACGTGCACAATCGAGAACGAATAGACAGTTGGAGGAGAGAAGTCGCTTCTTTGCGTTATTGTTGAGCCTAAAAAAAATTCTGATAGTTAATCAGAAGCAACATGGGCTTCTTTGTTTGGCGGATGAAGTCTCCGCGTAAAAAAAAAATAAATAAACTTCGTTATGGCACAAAGATTACAAAGACTACCAGCGTGAATGATTCCCAAGGATAAACTGGTCATTTGGTCAGAAAGCATGGCAGTTTTCTTGGCAGCTGTCATGCACTCTAAGATTGTCAGTATTGAAAAGACTCTTGTCAACTGACAGGATTACAGACCTCTTGCCTAAAACAGAAGACGCTAAAGATCCAAAAAATAATACTAAAAATACCGTTCTGTCACTTGTTTAACAGCTATGCACGAAATGCTGACAGCTGCTTTGTCAAAACGTGTCTCTGTTCGCATTAAAGATGTACGGGTGGGGCCTGCTGATCTATAAAGTCTGCATTCTCGGACTAGAAAACTTAATGACATATTGATGTTGTTAAAAGCATTTTTTTTGTGATTGTGAAAGGCAGGGGGAAAAAAAAAACGGTTGAATTTACTAACTGTTCGAATTTGTATTGATAGAGTTTCACTTTAAAATAAGAACGTCTCTTCGTGTACATAAAAGAAACACCAATTAAAAGGATACGGATCTTCAGTCTTAATGATCTAAGCAAGTGTAGCATTTCTTAAGAAATGTTTTTTTTTTTTTGTTGTTGTTTTTTTTCCCTTAATAATGTTCTGATAACGGCTCTGATCTATCTCTGTCTCTCTCTCTCTCTCATACTGGACAATTTCCTCTCTTAGTATTTTTATAAAATATTGTCTTTCATTCATAATGAGGATCGTCACCATTATAGTTCTTACGACTGTGTTATCGTCTGTATGATTAGTGAACAAAGAGCCATCAGTGAATTCTATGGAAAGCAGTGGTGATTAATTTTGTAACATCAGAGATACCGATTGGTAAAATAAATTAATGTTTTTTTTATTTTAACTCGAGTTTATTAATCTGAATATCAGATATGAAAATTCTAAGTTTCTGGAAAAGAAAGCACATGTGCCCAAGCCGACTAAGTACTTAATGACGAGAAGAAAAAGCAAAATTTAAAAAACAAATAATAAATCAAAATCCACCAGTCCTCAACGGAAAATAACTCGTGACGTTGTACATTTACCGGGACTTTTGATAGAGTAGAAGGTGTAACTACCAAGCTGATCAGGAGATTTTAAATCTTAGGGGATGGGATTATAATAAATGAATTTGCTAACAGCTAGATTTATTTCGTTTACAAGCTTCCAGAGAGAAATGCAATGGTATTATAAGCGTCACAATATTTGCTATATGAGTTCTGGATTATACTCCAGATTATGGGTACACCTTCGGAGGAAGTGGCTTCTTTTGCTTTAATCCGTCCCGAATTACTAGCCTAAAATAACCTAACCTTTTTTCACTGGGCAAAAATGAAAGTTTATTAAAAAAAAAACAAAAAAACCCACACTTCTTTTGCTTGAATCCGTCCCGAATTTGGCCATGCCCGCAACGCGGTGACAAGGTGTACCCATAAATTGGATTCAGCACAGTTCTGCTTTCAACAAAATACTTTTTCTGTTTGTACTTCATATAAAGTCAGAAACAAATATTACATGAACATGTTCTATGATAACAATATTCTGTATTATCGCGTGGTTAGAACGAGTGGTATGAATACTTCTGTGCCCATATACTGTTGTTGTTATTGTGGGAGTTTTCGGCGTAGACCATATCGCGCCATTGTGTATTATTTCTGTTAAAACGACCTGTTCACGGACGATGTTGCATATTTGAGAACTGGAAAGCCGGGATAACTCTCAGTAGGAGGAACGCCACCCTCCTGAGATCAGTTAACTTCAATACCGATTGAAAAAAGCTTTTACAAATTCCTCCAGTCTGTAACGGGAATCGAACATAGACCTCTACAAACGAATGACAAGTGGCGAAACCTCTATATTATCTGAAAAATATCGCGGAAGACTCCAACATACTGACTACTTGGGTATGAGCCCAGAAACTTTGAACGTTCTGCAATATTCTACCTCGTTTTTGATATGGCGATTTCAGACTTCTTAAAAGAAAAAAAATAAAGATAAACCAATAAACTTTAAAAAATAATAATAATGTTGCTGGACACATTCTATATAGACAGAAAGAAAGAAAGAAGAAGAAAAATCTCCTGATGTTTTTACGCACGGAACTAGATTTGTTCTCCCTTCTTAGTATTACTACGCCATGCAGAGTATATAAAATCCGTGAAGTAAGTATCTTAACGAGGTTTTGTATTGGAAAATACAAGGTTTGAGTTATAGTAAGTATTTTAATGAAGACGAGTTTTTGTTGTAAGATTAATAATACGAATTAACTTCGTTATGACCTTTCTACTTCGGAGGACTTCAGCTCGGCATGGAGAAACCCATTTAAGTTCATTTTATTTTTGAAAATGAAAAGAGGCAGGTAGACTGTATTACTTGAAGTTGCCCACATTAGAATGTTGCTCACAATATTTTGTTATTATGCATCTGTAGTTTCTTCTTTTTAAAGCATTATATATTAAGGGGGGGAAATTATAATACCTGAAGGGACAGAAACTTTAAACTTCGTTATTTTTAAGTGCTGGGCTGTTAGAAGGAATGACCGAGCCAGTGAGATATGGAAGAGTTTTTCCCTAATATTATATGAGTATTTGGTAACGTACTAGATTCACTTAAAGTAGATTTATGAACTTTTTCACAAAAGTGTAGAAGCAGGAACGGGGTGAAAGGAGGTTTATAATGATGAACAATATTTTGCTCGTCTAGAAATTATACATCTTTTTACCAATTTTTAAATAATTGGATTTCGTTAGGGTAATTGATAAAGCAACGAACATCTGAGGTACAGGGGGGGTGGAATCAAAAAGCAGCCTTCTGGAGAAGAGGTTACTTCTTCAATCCACGTATAAGTATGGTGTAATACTGCTGAAAGGCGCCTGCGTATTGTTTTGAAATTTTTGTGGAAGGAGACTTAATTTAAACCAACTTTTTATTATGTACTTTTTTTTTTTTTTTTTTTTTTTTTTTTTCTTTAGGTTAACTTGATTTATTGGTGATGGAGCCTACAGATGAAAAGCAACGCAGTCCCAGTTCCCCACCAGTTAAACCAGGATGTGCGAAAGTCCGAAACAGAAAGCTGGGAGAAGTCTTGTTCCACGTGCTATGCAATTTGCTTCCTTTTTTAGCAGCCATTGTAGCTGTGAGAATGGTGTACGCTTATGACCTACACGGAAACTACTATTTCTACTTGTCCTTTGTTATGGTTTCCACTGCTTGCGTTATCTATTTCTGTAGTGTGGTAATTCATGATATAATGGACGCAGTTTTGCCAACGATTCCATTGTAAACATCTGCAATTTTTAAAAACTTAAATAGAAATAATTTCAAAAAAGCATTGTTACTAGTATGAAGCGATTTTAAGCAGTGATACTTTATGTATCTAATTTTTATTCAGTGAATAAAAATGTTTCTATGTATTCTAATGTAATTTGGATCTGTGTCATTATAATAACAACACTAATCAATATTTAATTTTTTTTTTTTTTTTTTTTTTTTTTTTTTAAACTGCGTTTGCTTGTCCCTTTTTTGTATGCTAAAATGTTGTTATGCGTATATATTATTTTTCCCCTTATTATTATATTTGAAACTCTTCAGGAACCTGCACACCGTAGAAATATATTCCTTCACCGGGAACCAATAATATTCAGAATTGGTAGTCTTTTAATAAGAGCGGCTAACTTACATTAGTAAGTTGATTGGTTCTAGCGTGGAACCATCAGGAATATAATTTCGAGCGTAATCTTTTTATCTCATTTTTAAGAAATCATACACCATATTCAGTCAAATCCTTTTGTCACCACAAGGCTTCAATTGTACAATGGTTTTCTGTGATAAATCTTCCCTCTGTTTTTTTTTGCAGAGACATACGTAACAGATCATGCACAAGTGGAAAGCTTTTGAGGGTTGGTAGGTCTACCTCCTTTAAAAGGAATGACCGAGTCAATTTGTTATAACAAAGGAATTTTCTCTCTTACATTGGATGTATCCCCAAAATTAATTCTGCTCATTCGTTCCTCTTCTATAAGTTAATGAAATGAAAAGATTAAGCTATTGGTTGGTTATTTTGGGCTTGCTCGACTACATGATATTGTCGGAACAGTTCATCTATGTTTTTGCATATATTGCGTCAGTCCACGTGTGTTCAGGAACCGGTTTATGAATGAGGGGTTGAAAAACTTGGAATCATTCAGTGTGGGGGGGGAAATACTCTCTCCACTTGAGATCAAATATCTATAGCTCCACTGAAGAGGTTCTCTAAGAATTCCTGCAGTCTGATGGGATTTTAAACTTGGTCATCTCAAAACGGATGATTATATTTCACTGGGGATTGTTTAACCAAAATATCTTTTGTTTAAGATGCATATAAATATTAAAATCATTCATGAAATAGAGATCCAGCTACCTATTAAAAATTTCTTTTCCCCCCCCCCATACATTTCTTTCGCTTAAACGCCATTTAAAGTATTTCATACGTGGCGATCTGTCTTACTAAAAGGTTAACACAGAAGTACCAAATACAAGCCTTATTTAAGGCGTATAGAAGAATTTATCAAGCAGTTAATTGCCGTTAGCCCTTTGTAAAAAAAAAATTCGGATTAATGCTTTATGCTGGATTAGATAACCATTGAAGCGCACGTTAATGTACTTAACGAGGCAGCGTAGATGAAGCGGAACTGTGACATCATAATTAACTGCGATGTTGAACGGTTCCGCATTATGAACGATACTTATGTCCTTAGCTATTCTTTTAAATAAAAATTCTAAAACAAAGCATCGCAGAAAAAATACTGTATATAGCAAACATATTGGAACTTGTCTGGAAACACTTGTAGTTTCAAGGAAGCTTGTTAAATAATAAACCATTTATCCAGTATTATGCTTAAGAATAAGCAACTGACTGCCAGAAGAGATTACCATCTTAAAGGAAAAACTTAGGTGCGTTGCAAACGCGAGCACTGTATCGTCTAATTCAGCGATTCCCAACCTTTTTTACCCGCAGAGCCCTTTTTAGAATCAATTTCTATGGAGAGCCCCTTGAGCTTACCCTATGTTTTCAAGCTAATGGTATTTAAGAGTAGCGTTACAGGGGGATGGGAGAAGAGGGAATAGATAATAAGGGAGTGTAAAGTAAAGAGATATTTGTACAATGTCCATGCAATAAAATTATATTTTAAAAACTTTGAAATTTGCCATAATATCTCAATTTATTTTTAACTACGACCAATACACATGATATTGTCAAAACTTGGCTATACATAAAACTTCTCCCAAAGTTCAAAAAATCAAACCATTTGCATTACAATAGATTTTATATTATTGGTGAAAGCAGTAAGGTCCATACAATAAACTCAGTTCCTCCAATTTAATTATTACACCCAATTCAATCTAAATACATACTCTTTCATTACTTGTTATTCGAAATTTGTATTATTCATTAAAGAAGACGATTCCTATTTAATTTTACTAACTACAGTGCAACAGAAAGCCTAAATAATTTTGAAGCTAATGGCAGAAAAATGACAACCTCGTCTGCTAGAGAATGTGCAAAATTCAACTTGGCAAATTTTTCTTCAGAATGTTATTTCTAGTTTTCTAATTTATGTTTCTAATTCTTTAATTTCATTCCATTTTTGGCTATTTTATTTTCCTGGAGCGGCCGCGGAGCACAGGTTGGGAACCACTGGTCTAATTTATAACTTCATAATATTATTTCAAGGTTTTCAGAAGTTAAAACGCCTTTGCTGGGATGGAGGTTTAGCCACCCGGCTGAATCCTTATGAATGGACTTGCGTATAAGTATTGTATACGGCTCCTTGAATTAGTGACACTTTCTCAATTGTTCTGCTCGCATTGGCGAATTAAAATTAGTTTTCTACACGCAATCTGTGCACCTGTTTAGGGTGCATCTGGCATGTGATTAGTCGCTATATTAAAAAAAAAAAAAAAAAAACATGTAGAAAGGCCTGACTTCGAAACCAGTCTCGAGGAGAACATTTGTGAGCATGTCCACACCTTGACTAAGCTGTTCGGGGTAGGAGTGTTGCAAGTTACCTACCTTCTGGAAACTGGGGTTTTCATCCTGCAAAGCAGTCTAATCAACCATGAGTGCAATTTAGAGGCATGAAATTCCAACCTTTCTCGCGCACGCGGTAACACAATAGCGCAGCGTTTCTCAAACTTTTTTTCCCGAAACGCTTACGAAACAAGTTTAGAGGAAACCAAAGAAATGTTTGCTAATATTTTATTGTATACGACTCACTGTGCATCAGGAGAATCTTTATTTCCAACACAAGTAAAGGCGAAATTCAAATAACTGTTATCATACTTTAGTTTTGGTCTTTTATTAGTTGGTTCCTGTTTTTTTCACTTCGGATTTTTGTGGAACAAAAGGCTGCGATTGTTCATCCTAGCTTTGAAGTGTGATAATATTGTGTTTTCGTCGACCACAGTTGCACTACTAAAAGTACTTGCTTCTCGCTTTAAAGTTCCTTTTTTCAATCATAAAACCATGGTCACATATTTTAATAATAATATTCCGAAATACTAATAATTATCAAAAAAATTATACAAGGAAGTGAGTTTAGTTATGATATCGGTTCGCTTCCTCCTCTCCTTCATCCCGTGTAAAAGGTAAAGGTAAACTGCAGCCATTATCAACCCATGCAGGATGGAAGCCTCCTCAACAATTCATGCTGAGGGAAATGGACCATAGTCTGCCACGCTGGTCCAGTGCGGGTTGGCAGATCGACCGTATTTGGCAGTCAGGGTCTGAACCCCGGTCTACTCAAAGAGTGTGCTACTGCCCTCCTGCTCCTGACTACTCGGTTACAGAGGGCGTTTCAACCCGTGTGCTCCAGGGTGAAGCGCATGTGAATGGCATAGTAGATCACCACATTGCTACTTTTTCGTAGGTGTCATTACTTCTATGCATACTTCTCTATGCAAAGCCAGCCAAAATAAAGTGTTCCGTGGTCTATTTGATTATTAGTCTATGCCAGTATATTAATAACTGAAAAAAAATCATGTTAAATATTATAATGATATATAAGTGGTGTACGCAAGAAATATGCAGAATTTATTTATTTTATTATTATTCATTACGTGTTTTCGCGGAACACAGTTTGAGAAACGCTGCAATAGCGATTATCTTCATTTTCTCAATGTGGAAACGGCTTGGAACCGACCGTTATATACGATGTTTTCACAATGTAACACAGTTGGTCTGGTCTCGGGAAAGGGTTGCGGGGTTTGATTTTCTGGAAAATAAAATTTTTCGTCCAGCAAACAGGCGAGGTAACTGAAGATCAACACGCTAATATTGGGTTTATGGCATTAACAGTTTGATTTAACACACCAAAACCAGTATCAACTGATTCTTGGTGGCTTTGATTGCCTTTTCACCAATTCAAAAACAACTTCCAGTTATTTGTTCAAGGAAACCGTAAAGTTATCCACTCGTGATGTGCTTTCGAATGCATATAGGAGTAACTGATTGGATTTCAGTTTCATCGGCGGCGATTTCTGGCTGAATAACAGAAATAAATAAAAATAAATAAATAAATAAATAAGATCTTTATTGTACAGTGACTTGTAAGCGATTAAAATTAAATAATTGATCTGTAAGTTATTTTGTATGATGGTGAACAGTCAATTTATTTTCCATATCAGTGGATTTTATATCAAAACAACCATTACCTTTAAATTTTTTTCATACTACGAAAATATGATTCAATAAAGACACGATGGAATGATATTAGTCAATTCCATGTTAAAGAGGAAAAAACTGCACCTAAGAGGCTTTCCTGTGTTCAACAAACATTTACCATTACATCGTTTTGGATGTTTATTCAAGGACTTATTTCGAAATAAGTCCTTGAATAAACAGACAGTATTATAGATCATCTCAATCCCTTGGCCGAGAGGATCATATGCACCTGTGTCTGTGATGCTGTTTATATTGTATTTTATATTTGTATAAGTGTGTGTTCAAGGGGCAGGGCGCTTTGGGTGTTGGGAGTACTGAAAGCCTAAAAAGGGGAAGTTTTTTTTTTTTTTTTGGCCGATGCTGTATTATTTATTTATTTATTTTATTTACTAGTCTGTTTTCTTGAAACATATGCACTACTAATGCTAGTAACTCACAGGGGGAACGCCCACTAACTACCTCCCGATTGAATAGACCTTTAAGAATTCCTTCAGTGTCCAATAGGATTTGAACCCAAACCTTTTGACAAAAATTTAACTGTGAATATTACTAGAATAGAGGGGACAGGATATTTCTTCCTATCCCCTCTTACCCAGTAGGACATTGATTAAAATTAATCAAAAATTTTATCGAATAATTAAATTTAATAAAATTTAACTATTTCATTAAATTAAAAAATAACGCTCTTAACATACACTGTTTCACAAAAAAAAAAAAAAAAATCATAAAGCGACCTCTCAATGTCAACCGTTCTCCAAATAAGCGAGGTCTGAGTTGTATCGAGGATATTTGATCAAGTGCTCAACAGTATATTAGAGAGCGCAGCCATTCTTTAGTCGCGTGTGCTGTGGTGTATCTGGCGGTGAGTACATTTTGAACATACATTTAAGTGGAGTTAATTTCTTTTTGTTTATTAGTGTCTCTTTATACTCGTGGTTATTAAGATTCTTAGAAGTGAGGTGATATTTCGTATCTGAAGAAATAAGTTCGAGGTTTAGGCATTTTAAATTTTCAAGTGAAGTAGTGACATCCAACGTCGATTACATTTGTCAATCAAGGTGGTCGACTCTCTAAACCCCTAAAATAAAATAATCTTTTCACTGCCTATTATGGGCTTTTGGATTGTGCATAAATGTGATAATCCTACCACAGCCAGGAGAAACGTGGTAGGATAATTATTCCCAAGTGTTACTTCGCAATCCCTTTATCTCTTTTTAACTTGCGTCACATTTTGAGTAGAAGTCAAAAGCAGCAAACATTTAAGTCTAGGTTAACCCATCGTGATGTTAGTGTTGCGTGGACTGTTTTGAAAGCCTTCCATATTCTATTTGTATGTAAAATCCCTGCACTTCTACCTAACAGTGATCGAGCTTAATCTTTTTATTACTCTGGAAGTTCCAATGTCGCAGCTACCATTAATTAAATAACTGTGACAAAAAAAGCTTAATTTTTTATTATTATCTTTTGTCGTTCGTTCTATCGATTCGAATATAACAGGGGGTTTTCTGCGGCACTAATCGGTTTTATCTTCAACTGAGTAATTGCGGAACTGCGTCTTATTCTGATTTGCATTCCTCCATAACTTATCTGAAATATGCAAACGATATTTATAATAAATACCAGGAAGGTCCTCCAGCTCTAAAGTTCTTTATTGGTTGAGCGGCACAATCTTAATCGCCGACGGGATATTGAAATCGTCGACTATTCACGTGATTACCGCCAGCGCTCATGGTTCGAAGCACTGCGCATGGCTACCAATACTATGAATCGCACGAGGGGAGTGCCCTTACACCGTATTATAGAATGTACTGTATTGCAGTGCGATGAGCGGGGGTCATCACGTGTACGTAATTCTGTTCTACCGAAATCAGACCCGTGATACATGATCATGCCCCGCTGACTTTTTTGCTGTTATAACCACGGAGCAATATGGCCTTAGTTGCTAATGCTCCTAAAAACCAAGTAACAACAACAAAACAGCTATTGTAATCATCAATATATACTGAAGTACACCATTCACCGACTAGTTGATGAAGAGGCGCTTTACCTTGAAAGCTTCTATGTATTTTAACACTTATTATATTATATTTTAACGCTTTTATCTTATCTGTTTTATCTTATGTATATATCATTTACTGTATTTATTTTAACCAGTTAGTCGGTCATCGCAAGGAACTTGGATGAACTCAAGTTCTGGGTGCCAGCAATCTGGGTGATGATCTAAAGGTCTGTTTAGTAGGATACAGGGGTGGGGGCATATTTCTTGGGTAGTAGGAGAAATTCTAACTTAGATTTTTAGCCCGTCTCGGTTTAAAACTTCTACCAATTAAACAGTTGAGCTGAGCACATACTGATTAGTAATCAAGACAAGACAGCGTAAGTCAAGAAAGTCACATTGGAGTATGTGTAAATTTTCTTGTGTTAACTAATCAGTGCGCGTTGTTTGGGGAGGGATTCTCATTTTTACGTCTGTCTTAAGAATTTGTAGGGGGTTAAGAAAGGTATAGCGTCCTAGTTACGTTATCGCGATCGAAGAATCCTCAGTACAGGGGTCGGCAAACTTTTTCAGTGAAGAGCCATTTTTGATCAAATAATAAAAAAAAAGAATCCGAAGAGCAGCACTTCAGCTCAAGCTTGGGGGGGGGGGGGTTTAAGAAGTGGAATAGTGGGAACGTGTTTTATTAAAAAAATGTAATTTTTAAATATTATTTATTAATAATATTTCTAATTAATGTTGCACTTGCTTCTGAACTTCTTGAACGAATCTCAACATCAGGGAAGTATGCCGTAATTTTCATCTTTAAGCATACTGAGAGACTCGCATTGTTCAGACCGTTTAAAATAATACATTTTCTGTTTATACTCCGGGACGACCAAACGGTCAGAGGAGTTTTACAACATACACAGAATACAAGAAACAGCACCGTATTCAGCAGTCACGGGCTTGAACGCCGGTCACTCAAGGCACGTGTACTTATGTACCCGCGCGCCTGACCACTAGGCTACGGCGGCCTTTTTTTGATTTATTTTTAATAAAGTTCATATTCATGTTCGAAAATATTTGCCCGCAGAAATTCGTAGAACCAGAAACTGAGAAGTCCAAAGGAAAATATTTTCAAATTTATATACGTGTTCGGTAACCTACTCCACGCATCGAACACAATTTGGTCTTGCTTTTTCAATTCATCGCCGTCCATTTGTGTAGAATTGTACGGGCAGTCTTTTGCCTCTCCAGATCCTCACACTGTTTTAAGGCACTTTAGCCTTGCACTCCATGTCCTTGATTTTTAAGTCCATTTCAAACTTTGCTTCATGTGGGCTAAAAGTGAGAGCCAGTTACATGCTCAAAGAACCGCAGGTTACCGACCCCAGCCCTAGGACAATACATAGTTCTTTTTAAATGTAGTTCCGGTACTGAAAAACCAAAGTTAACTTTATGGGGAAAAGGGATAAGGGTTTTTTTTTTTTTTTTTTTTTTTTTTTTTTTCTGGAGCCAGGTGAAAGTAGTCTATTTTCACCTGCATCTCCAGAAAAGGACAATATTTAAATCTGCTGTACCCATTACGTACAAGTGCTAGCCTTGATGGAATAAAAGCACCCACAAACAGTACTGAATGTTATGGGTGCGAGCAAAAGATGGATTTCGCCCCTGCACAAGACCGAAATGACAATAAAAAAAATATATATAATACTGTATATTGTTTCTTTTTCTCAAGTTAGGGTGGTCCCAAACAGGCTACGGCAAACCCACGATGTGTGTTATGCACACTACCGTACCCAGAAAGGCCGTTCGTAGCGTTACACATCCATATTCTACTCCATACCAGACTCCTTAGTACACTGAAAGGACAGAATTCCTCGCGACGCTGTCACCCATTTCGCTAGTGGACGAACCAACCGCTTGGCAGATAAAATAAATAAATTTTCTGTTTATACTCCGGGACGACCAAACGGTCAGAGGAGTTCACAAGATAGAATACAAGAAACAGCACCGTATTCAGCAGTCACGGGCTTGAACCCCGGTCACTCAAGGCACGTGTACTTATGCACCCGCGCGCCTGACCACTAGGTTAAGGCGGCCTTATATAGTTTCACTGCATTCACGTAGACGGTAATTCGATGTCAGTATGGATAAATGTCGTGAATTAACAGACTTTGAAAGACTTTGACTATACCACGATAGTGGGTGTCCGACGCATGGGTCACTATCGTGGAGGTGGTACAGAAAATCACTATCCCCGTTCTACAATATCTAAAAGGGTATCGGGAATACGCAGTTTCCAGAATGTCATCGTGGGCAGAGAAAGGTGGGGGAACGTGGCCGTCGACGTCTACCTCGCATTGTTTCAGCCAACCGAAGAGCGACAGTGGCACAACTCCTCGCCGACTTCAACGAGGAAGGTTCCAGAAACGCCTGCACCGTCACGGTGGAGGCGTTTGTGAGACGGTGATCATTAGCAGCTGTAGGTTCTGGGAGCCACAGACCCGCCAGAGTCCCATTGCTATCACACGACACAGGATTTCACGCCTTAACTGGTGAAAGAACATTGGCATTGGACCTTTTTAGGCCGGGGTTCGAGCCCGTCACCACCAAATACGGAGGGGTCAGGGAATGACCACCGCATATCCCGGAGCAATATGGCCTTAGTTGCTAATGCTCCTAAAAACCAAATAACAAATAAACACGCATTGGACCTTGGATGATTAGAAACAGGTCTCCTGGTCCGATAAGCCCCATTTCCAGTTATTTCGAGCGGACCGGAGGGTACGTATCTGACGGAAGCTGCACGAAGCTATGCACCCGTCATATCAACAAAGAAATGTTCATGCAGGTAGACTGTCGGTAATAGTCTGCAGAGTGTTCATCTGGCACACGTTGGGACTGCTGGTACGTCTAGTGGCATCTGTGAACGGTCAAAGTTACGTGTCCATCCTTAAAGACCATCTGCATCCCTTCATGTTCATCGTGCATCCAGAGGGCAATGGTCTCTTCCGCCAGGACAATGCGCCTTTCCACACAGCATTGGTGACTAGAACATGGTTCGACGAGCATTCTGAAGGTTTTACCACCATGTAATGGCCTCCCCCCCTCAGCAGACATGAACCCTGTGGAGTATCTTTGGGATGCTGTGGAAGGTTCCATTAGCTTTGGATCCTCCACCCAGGCATGCGACGGAATTATGGACATCGGTGCAGCAAGCCATGATGGAACTATCTGTGAAACGCTTTCGTGAACTAGTGGATTCAATGGCTCCTCTTGTGGCTGCCCTTATCCTGGGCGGAAGGTGGGCCTACATGTTACTAGGTAGTTATCCCATGATTTCTGTCCACTCGGTGTATAATGTCAATAAACAGTATATAGTTCACACACTGTGTGTGTAAAGATAGTTCCAGTTCATAATAATTGCCTTGATGTCTGAGCACATCCAAATAGCTCAGTTTCCAACAGACTAACTTTTGGCTTCCGTCACTTCCATACATATTCGCATAACCGACGCATATGTATTCTATCAAGAAATTAAAATACATTAAGAAAATAATATTATTAATATCAATTTATTTCCGAAGAAATGTCCCTATGCAGCTAGAGGACATGAGTTACATACAGAGATAAAACATAAAAGACAGACAAATGCATTGTATACAGAGCCAGACACAATATACGGCCTTAAACAGCCACTGGTGAAGATACAAAAACAAAGTTATAACAGATAAAAGTGCATACGGATACATCGGAGCGTGAATAGTGCGGTATCACATAGTCCACCTAGAGCATGACTAAGGAATACATGTCTGCAAGAATGGAAGCTCTGTATGTTCTGTCCTTGCAAAGTTTCTCAACGTCTATGGCTAATCTATTAAATATCTGGAAGGAGTTATGTGGAAACATGTTGTCCAGGGAGGACATGCTAGGCAGCTTCGATCTGTATGGGGAGGTGTTGGACTGGCATCTTCTCCTGTCGGACGGTCTGGCGATGATATCCCATATATCGGGTGACTTCAGTTTTCCGGATAGAAGCTGAGAGAGGGTAAGAAGGTTCCTAGAGATGATGAGATACTTCCAAGGAAGCGTATTAAGATTGAAGAAATAGTTTTCATACTTCACTGGATTTAGTTTTCAGCTAGTATAAGGGTTCTCTTACATAAAACGCAGGTGACCGCTTACTTGGAACCAGCAGCGACATGCAGCTGAAGCTTCTCACTGGGTATAAACACACAGAAAGCAGTGACCAGTGCAACTTCTCACTATGCGATGGGGTAGGTTTTACGGGCGCCAATGTATTGCGGAATGTTAATCCCTTTAGCTTTCAGGTAAACTGGACAGTAAAATTGCCGATCAACCCCGCCTGCAGTTCAGCGGGTGTTCCGTGATTTTCAGGTGAAACTTATCAAAAGATATATAATTAGAGGAGAGGAAGTGAGTTGTTTACTAATACCCATCGCAAGAAAATGTCTTGAGATGGGCATTTTATTCTCTTTCAATTATTTCAACGAATTGTTGAAATAATTGAAAGAAAATTTAAAGTTGCGAAGTGTTCAGAAGCGATGTATAAATAAGTGTTATGTAGTGATAACAGTTGAGGAGAATGGGAAAGAAAATAAATTAGAAAAAAGGAGGAAGCATATTTACAAATAGAAAAAATTAAAAACATAATAATAAAAGACAAAATAATAATACATTTTGAACGTAAGATATAATATATTGTCCCATGCCGAACAAACCTGGCATCTCTTCCAGTGTCAACCACCAGAATTGTACAAAAAACAATCTTTCTGTTTTTAAAGACAGAAACGTCCTATACATGGTTACCAGACTACATCGTTTCCGAGGATATGTCCTGGTTTTTAGAGTGTCCTCGGACGTCCCGCGGATTTTACACTTGTGTTCTAGTTTTTTTATAAATATATAAAAAAATATATATATCGTAAAATGAATTTTCATTAAATATTCTGTGCTTTTGCACCTTCGGTCAATACCAACAGAATAAATAAAATTAATGCGCTGATTGCATTAAGTGGACTGTATTACCTCAAAATTGCACGAGTCAAATTATGACTTCGCTACCTCTCTCTCGAACTCAACATTTTATTACTTTGTAATCCACACTTGCTGAGAATTATTGGCAGTAACAATAAATACCATATCGTAATTTTTAAGACAAAAAAAGGAAGAATAAGATGACTACGCTTTGATTTTCCGCTTTTTTATATATATATTTCTTCAATATATATATATATATATATATATATATATATATAGGGAAAGACTCTTCCCATATATATGACATTTGCACTTGAGTGCGCAGAGCAGCAGCAAAGGATATAAAAGTTTACATATGTGAGGTAGAATTAAATTACACAATACCAAAACTAATAGGATAGCATAAATCGGAGATGTTGAAGCCGTGAGAAGGAATGTGAATATTCTAATGAATTTAACAAAAATTATAGGCTGAATTGAATAGCCAATTAGAGAGAAGTGATTAAGTTAATATACGGAGTAATAGCCAGCATCAAATAGGGGTGGGCAATTTTGGTCCGAGAAATTATAAAATTATAATCTGATGTTAGCTTACATCAGATTTTAATTTTATAATATCTCTACCCCTTTCTGGACCAAAATTGATATATTTGATGCATCAGATAGGATTTTCATTAGGATATTCAGTTTCTCTTCCTCACGCCTTAAACATCTCCAATTTCTGCTATCTTTCCCCTATTAGTTTTGGCATTTTGTAATTTATAAGCATCTAGCTTCACACTTTTAAACAGACTTATTAATTCTACCTCATATATAAAATAGATATATATTTATGTAACGCACTGCGTATATAAATCGTTATAGAATTTTATATTTTATTTTGAATTGTAATTGAGTTTCTGTTATCAATTTTTACGTTCCCGTTCGAATGTAGTTCTGTTTTACTCCACATTGGTCGTCAAATCAAAGCTTCTAAGTCCATGTTGGAATAAATGTGTGGCGTCAACAACCAGCGAGCTTAAATAAATTCTTTTAAGCAAGCAGGGGGATTAGCACAACCACACTTACTAATTACGATACGTTTTTGCAGACACCCCTGTCTACGCGTAATTTGGTGGAGAGGGTAGGGTGATTCACTTTTTCCGTGGATTACTTTTGGATGATTACCAGTGATTTTTAGGTATAGAATAGTAATAGAATTCATACATTTTCTTTTAAGAAAGCAGAATAGAAATCGTAGACATTTATGATTTCTATCGCTAAATACGATTTATTTTTAAAAATAAAGTTTCATTTAATGTTAACTGCAGATGGAAAACCTAGATTAATTTTGAGGTAGGATATATGAAATCGATGGGTATTAGAAGTCACTTTATTTTTTTAGGCCATGATTTAAAATATTATGCATATTTTACGCACCGTGCAGGCTGCAATTTGTTGTACAAAGGAAAACAGTAAGAAACCTTAAAAGAAAAAAAAAGACATTTATTTATAAATAAAAAAACATTCAATGTGATTTTTTTTAGACACAGAATAAGTATAAATCTAAAAAGTGAAGTAATGAAAAGTTTATTTTACATATTCCAAAACCATTTCTTCGTTGTCATATTGATTATTATTTTATTTTCTTTCAAGATTTGAAGGCAATAAGGAATTGATGAGTATACCCAAATCCCTCTACATTATAGTAGACAAATTTTGAATATCATAATTTATGTAACGAATTGGATGATTATAATGGGCAATTTTTAAATATATCAGAACAAATCAAGAAACGTTGTTTCAAATTCGAATAATAAATGGTATTAATATTTTTTTCTTGCTAACATTTCTCCATGGTGTTCCTTTTTACAGACAAAGTTGACACTTTTGTTCCCTTTTGCGCTTTTACATAAATCCATAATGTCTGAAATCAATTTCAGTATCCATGCTTAAAACTTCTGGATTACAGGTTGGTTCTCTTTATGTCACCATGAATTCTTGCGTTTTACGGAAACAGTAGTGCTAACAATTGCCCAAGGGCCAGAGGTGCGAGCAACGCGTACCCAGTTGAGTGATATCTGTGCTTCCTGGGAATCAGCAAGCTTTATTTGTTGAGGTAAGCTGGGGGATTAACACAAGAAGCGATGCCGCTGTCCACACGCTGTTACTGTACTGTTTGCACTCCCATTGACTTACTTTGTTCATTTAGGCTACCTGTAGCTGCTGGTCCCAAGTAAGCCGTAACCTGCGTTCTACGTGAGCACCCTTAGGGTGCTCTCACGCTTGGTGGGCAACACTCCAGCTACTAGAGACATCCATGTCTAAATAATTACCATAAGTGCTGTATTCTACACAACACTTCTTACTAGCGCTCACCTTTTAACGTTAACCTAATAGTGGTATTCTCAATAACACTTTCTTCATATCAGAAGTCAGTTTGAGCGGATGAATATTATCGGCGAACTGTGAGGGTATAGTGACTGTTTCAAGTAGGTGACTACTAAATACGATATAGCTCCTGACTACGTGGTCGTTCCAGCGTATATACAGACATTTTAATTTTTGTAAATGTGTTTACAGGTGAATTTTACGACAAGATCTCATTTCTCATCTTAATTGACATGTTCAATGATTCAAGTTCTCTAGACTTATTTCAGCAACATATAACAAATTTTGCAGCGGGTACAGACTGACAGTATTAGTGGCTAAACAAAAGTAAATACCTAAATTTTAATTATGTTATAGCTAGTGCTAAATTGTTTTTTTTTTCATCTGGCAACTAATACAGTACATCTTATGATGAAACGGAAGGAAGTTTACGGTCTTCTCATATAGGCAACAAGTAGCCTCGGGGCATCAACTTGTTTAGCATCTCGGAATAAGTCTGCTTCCATATTAGTAGTCACTGTTTAAACGGTTGTATCGAGATCGCTCAATCCGAAAATCATTTAAATGTTTGTGATTTACTTTATCGTAAATGTTGGCATTTACTTTCGATACTCTTCATCTCTCTTGCAGCATTGATGTGCCATCCTAAGTTGCATCATTAGAGGAGACATCATTCATACTCCTGGGAGCGCCAGCAGGCGAACTAAGCAAATTTTCTTTAGATTTTTTCACCTGGAAGGAGTCTTCTCCCTATGACTAAGTGACTTTTCATACGGAAGTGTTGTTTTTTCTTTTGTATGAATGAGCTCCATTTCTCGGTCATTTCAATGCTGTGAAAATTTCATGTGGTAAATTGTATTAAAATTGCTTTTTCGTAGTATTTGCTAAATGAAAGCTCAATACAGTATTTGAAATGCACTTGGGAGTGTTTTTAAGTTATCTACGGTAGTTGCCAAAATCATCCACCACTTTGTTCCAATGTGACGATCTCTATTAGATCTTAGTGGTGTGTTTTAATGTGATTCCTTTTTTCTTTCGTCCTGGAGTGTTATTTTAGTTATTAATGGGCTTGGATCAAAGTACTGCAAAAACCTTGGGAGGTGCATTATGGGCACAGAAGCCTATGCGCCAACAACTACCAAAAAAGTTATTAATCGCTACTCTACCCAAGTGGAAGGGAGAGGACGTTTTTTTTCTTTTATGCATCTGGAATCATGCCTTTAATCGGTTTCCATAGAAATCTTCCTCCTAATCTAAGGCTCTGATTCTCCTTGATTGGAGAAAATGTTTCTACAGTCTGCATCCAATGATGCAGAGACTGGAGTATTTTAACTATGGCATAATAACAATCTACACTATTATGACCAAAGTTTTTAATTTACGCTAATAAAATTAATGAACTAACTAGATTAAAGAATCGAGTGATGGTGGATTAAGTTAAATTTTGTTTACGTAAAGTGCTAATTTTGAAACATTTTTTTTTCTTTTCAGGTTATTCAATATCGAAACATGGAGGAGGATAAATCTGAGTCTCCACAAGGTGTAGATACGAACGAATCTAATCTCAGAAGATGCTTTCATGGTTGTGCTCGACTGATTACTGGAATTCTGGCTCTTGGCTGTGACTGTGTGTTGTTAATTTTCCTTGGTATTCCAGGAGCCATTGTTTATTTATTATATTATGTGGTTTCTAAAACGTTCTCCACGTCGAAGTAACAATTTTAAGAAGCCGTTTTTGAATAATTTACTAAACTTTAATATGAACTAAATTTTACTGCCGACTCTATCATAATTGGTGCACCTTTGAAACCAATTATCTCTTCAGATTCTGTTGCAGGACGCGAGTTTGATTAAGACATGATTTTAAGAATATCATGTTACGGGGTTTGTTTGATTCAAGGCAAGCACGTTTCTTCAAAGAAAAAATTGTCTTCATAAACTAAATAGTCCCTGTTATCTATGAAGTGTGGACTAGCCAAAATGAATATAATCCTGTCCATTACAAAGTCGAAAATGCACCAGTTTCTTTAACAGGTGATCTGTACCAGAACCATTAATACTTTGCTCTGCATCTGTATGTACAGATGCACAGCAACGTGGTATTGATATTTCACGCAGCTGGCCTCTGTGTGAACTCTTTCACAGTAATTTTTGGTACATCATTTGATCGGTAGCAGTGAAATTTCATTTGATTGTAGAGTAAAACTTATTTTGAAGTTTTTATTATATTAAAGGCATTTTTGTATAATTAACCTCTTAACGGCCGGAAAATTGCTAGGATTTTAATATATATGAATATGCCCACTGACATGGTGAACTCCTGCAGGTATCAATTGTTCATGAATTGTTTCCGTTGTGTTAAATAACAATTTGTTATAAAGGATAATAATAAAAATTGTCAAATCTGTGCTCCTAATGAACTTCAATTTTAAACAATACTACATAACAAGGTATGATGCCATAGTTAACCGACATGTGGTTGCTGAAAATTGATGATTCAATTCGTGAACAAATCAGTTAATTGTAATATTGGTCACCTTTCCTGAGTAGGTATGCTAAATGTCCTTTCTCCTCGACTATTTGGGGAAATTGTACTGGCTGAAACAACTGAGGAATGAAATTATATCATCACTCAGTCAAACGTAATTATTCTACCTTCATCTGCTTTCTTTATTACCAATTTTTGGTCGACTTTTCTCACTCTGCTGTAAAAGGAGAGCCTACGTAATTGTTAAATACTAAATATCGGTATATCTCTAAGTCTCCTGCGTAATTTTTAACTTAATTTCTGCAATTATCTTTGTATACTATAATTTAAATATTTTTCCTAGTAAAGGCTGTATAAATTCGCGAAAGAAAGTGACTATCGTCAAACAAGTCTTCGTACAATACACACACGGAAGCCCAATACACGTATTGCCTAACTTCAAAATAGTAAAGGGTTGTCATTCATATAAATTTATAGATGGGTTCATATAAACAACACTATCGTTTTAACTAAAACTCTTTTGTGCGAATCTAAGTGCCCTTATGTATTCTCAGAAATTTCCAAGTCCTTCTTGGTCTGTCTAGTTTGTGGAGGACTTCCAAAAAATACTAAACTTGGCCCTGTATTCTGTTCGCTCTTTGTTTCTAACATAAACAAGTCATGTAATCAAGTAAAGTGTTCATTGATCAGTTAAAATAATGGTACTTCGACAACCAACCACTGCGAGATTTACTAAATGACGTACATTTGCTAGTGTTAGGATTAAGTTTGGTGAACAGGGTAGATGATATTTATGACATCATACGCGTGTTAGATAACAACTTAAGATTATAGACCAGTGTTGTACAATTTTTTTTTTTTTTTTTTTTTTTTTTTTTTTCTAATATAAACAAAGCTCTTTTTCAGTGGAATTTTGGGATTCCATCCGAAAGATGTTAGCTTGTAGTCGCCAACTCAAGATCGTCTAACAGAAATCTCTTCTGAATTTAACAAATAAATATATGAAGTAAAATGCTGCCAATGTTTTTGCGAATTGTGCTTCACGGCCAACGGACGGGATTTCGGTGCGGGCTTCTTGCTGTGGGGGGAGGGTGATATAACCACTGTGCTATCCACGTTGTATGGAGAGAAAAAACCAATACCTAATAAAATCGAAATTCTTGAAAGGTAACGATGGACATCGAGGTAAGATTGAGTAAAGGGCGGCCATAAGCGAGACATCAAGTTTGAACCAGGGAACTTGGTACATTAGAGATGTGGTAGTTGAGTCTGAAGAATCTGGGAGGAATGGTTAATTTTTTTTAATGCGAAATGTTCGTGGCCGATGCTAATTATCCGGTATTACTTTTTTTATTGACTTGCTTGAGTCTGTCTAGTTAGTCTAAAGCTACACTTTTGCATCAAATTGCATATTTAAATTGGTATATTCAAATTATCACCAGAACACTTTAATATGTAATTGGCGGGTTCTTTGGCGCCTGAATAAATTTATCTGCCTAGCTTCATTTAATCTCCCTAACTTTCTTGTGAATAAAGTTTGCTTTTGAGAAAGTAGTTACAACTCTGCACTTCAGTGCACACTGTCTAAAGTGAAATATAAGAGCAGGAGACTAACAAGATTGGCAAATGTTAAAGCGCAGCGTAACGAAAGGAGAAGTGAAGAGTGGTGCTTAGCATGGTGTGGCCTTTCTTTCTTATAAGCAAATGCTACTTCGTACTTTTTTTTTTTTTCCCCCCAAAAGAAATAAACAAAAAATATATATCTCCCAGAGATAAAGAAGGTAGTAAAGTCCAGAAAACTCCTACAAAACATTGCCTTAAAACGAACAGTCAGCAGGAACACTTCAAAAATATGAAAGAAACGGAGAAGACATAAGCACAGTAAGTCTCTTTACTGGACTGAACGTTCTTCAAGCACTCTTAATTTTGAATAACTATCCTCTTAAGCCACTATGAAATTTAATCCAACTTCAATATTTAAGCCCTCTGGAACTATGCGCCAGCTGCATATGCAATAATCGCACTGAGCAAGCCAAAAACTGGGAATGAAGTGATGTGGTCGCAATCGTGTTTTTATAGGCATGAATAATTTGCATAATGTGCGGCTTTGCAAGGTGGTAGATGCTGCTGTATTTTAACTTTTTTTTTTTTCTTTTGTTTCAAAGAATGTATATTGAACTGATTAAATAATGTTTATTATACCAATACTTTGCTATCCTACAAGTGAACTCTGAATCTAAACAAGCAGCTTTTATTTGATATTACAACCCAAGAAATCATAATTGCTCCAATTCTGACAAAATTCAAACCCAGGCCTTTTGCACAAATGATTATTTGTGATACTCTTTTCAGCATTACGACCCTCGCGTGTAGTACAGTTAATGGAATCGCCTTTCTCCACGCTGGTTGCTAAAGACTAGTTCGAAACCCATAGGTGATGTGAGGATTTTTTTAAGTGCCTTTTTCACAAAGTGGCTCAGTTAGTCCGTGTCAAGAGAGCGTGGTATGGGCAGTTTTTTCCCAAAAACTGGCAAAACAAACAGAGCACACATGCAATTTACAAACATGATATATTGACCCCCTCATACTCTGGGTTGCTTTGGTGTTTATTATTGCAACATTAAGGAGGGTGCTGCTGCATTAGAAAAATTGCAAATTACGGGACACAGGAGCAGCATAGGGTCCTTCTGAGTATTAGCCTTATTGCAAATGCAGAAGAGGGACTTTGCGCCTCTAAAATTTTTCTAGTGCACAGCAGCAATGTCTGCGAACTTTAAGAAATTTCGCTGTGCCTGAGAGAGAGAGAAAAAGTGGTACATGTGTGAAATGCAAATATAAAACGGGAAATTGATCTTCGATTACAATTTATATTCATCGTTCTACTGGTAGAGCAGACGTATACGTTCAAATTGAAACAAATTTCTTAGAATATTTGGCTTCTTTTTTTTACTTTCCGGAATTTGAGGACACCATCTTCACCTGTGTACTGGTATTCTATCCGACTTCGTCACACTTAAATGAATATCTGCTGTGTCAAGGAATAAATTTTCCTGGGGATATAGTTAATCTTTTAAAAGGAACTTTTGAAAGAAAAAAGTTTTCTGTTCTGTCATTTGGTGTCTCTCTTAGGACATTGAAGAAACAAACATAAGAGGTTAACATGATTTAGTGCGAAAAACATTCAACACCTAAAGAACTAACAAAATTTGCGATGCGCCAGATACTCAATTTGCGAGCGCTTAAAAGAAGCTATTCGCGCATTGTTACCCAATTAACACGAATAATTATAGACGCCTCGTTAAACCGTTTCCAAAACCATAATGAACTTAATGCGAGAGAAAAATCACTGAGGGGTAAATAAAGTGTTCAAGTTTTCGCCGTTCACTCAATTAAGTTCTTTTCCTTCTGGCTATGTTAAAGTCTTCTTCACTTGTATCCCATGTCAGAGTTTTGCTTTATGGGAATAAAACCCGGTGCAATTTTACTCGCTCTAACTGTAAACTTCAGAGACTGTTACAAAGTGTCCATTTTTTTTTTCTAGAATAAACAAGATCCTTAAAAAAAGACTTTTTTAGGAAAAGGCATGTTCTTAAAATTTCAGATCCACTAGGGTTTTAAAAGTTTACTTCTACTTTTTAAATAAAAACCGAGATATATCAATCGAATGGAAACAAATTTTCTCAGCCTTAAATAAAATATGCAGTTTTCTTTCAAGAAATAGAATCTGGCCGGAATAGTTTTTGTGCCAAAGCAACTAAGGCTATGAGGTTAACATTTTGTGTCGGTGGAAATTCCTCCATTTTTTTTTTTTACAGGATTCAACCCAAATTTTTGCATACGGCGATCCTAACCACTATATTAACAGTGAGTGCTGAAATTTAAAGGGGGAAGAATTATTTTATTCTTCCCCCTTTATAATTTCCTTTATAATTATTTATTTTATTAAAAAGGAAATTTATTACAGAAACTTATCAATATAATTTGCGAATTTCATAAGCTGCAGCTGACCTTTTATACAAGGTCAAAAGCAATGGGCTTTACACACTAGGCATTGTATCTCTAAACTACACGATAAGCACGCTGAATTGGTAACACTTTTAAATTTCTCGAAATGACCATTGGATGTTTCTAGCACAATAGGTTTAATGTTTTTTATTTCATGTTCATTCACTTTATATATACGTACACACCACTGTCTGAAAAAATGAACAATAAAACCTGAGACATTTAAAAATAATACTTCGATAATTGATGGAATCTTTTGTAAAAGAGTAATGTCAAATTATATATATTAATACTCTATTAAACATGCGATCATTAGCAGATAACCTGTTGATTTTAACTGGAAGAGATCAGAAAGTGACAAAGAGCAAAATTTTTTTTTCTTCCATTCTGCATTACAAATGTTCAAGTTAACACATGATCGCACCCACATCAGGAATTGTCTCCTAGAGATGGAGATAAATATACCTAACAGATACATGGAGTGCAAATGCGGGGTAGCAGAGACCCCACAAATCAGTTTTCACCTTTCAAAAAAAAAAAAAAAATCAAAGTACAGTAATAGTAGTTGCCATAATTAAACCAGAGTTATAGGCTTTGTATTATGTGTCTCTTTTACTTTAAAAAACAAATAAGGATAAATTAGAACTCGGAAGGATTTAAAGGATGATTAACTGTAGTTTTCCCTCTCTGAATATGCTATTCTAGAGGTGACCAAAACCCGTGCGCCGCTACTTCTGGCTGACGGAGCTCTTGTTATCTGTCCGCCTCCCGAATTAAAAAAAAAATATATGTATACACACTGAGTGGAGCACTGAATTATGACCACTCCTATGAAAACTGAATGGGACCTGTTGATCACGTGAGGTACGGGAGTGCGCAGTTAGTCGACCTACGTAGCATACATAAGGTGTCGGCGGTTCAGTAGGTAGTAAAATTCGGAGGGTGATGGGTAAAAGGAAGGATTTATCGGACTTTGATAAAGGACAGATTGTGGGTGCTCGTCGAGCTGGTGCCTCGATTTCCCAAACGGCTGAACTGGTGGGGTGTGCGAGTGCCGTCGTAGTTAAAGCGTACCAGGACCGGTTTCAAATTGGTCAAACAACGACCCAACGGCAACACTGCAAAGGTCAGTGAAAGGTTGATGTTAGAGGTGAGCGCCGGGTCCGACGACTCGTACAAGCAAACAAGCGCAGCACTATTGAAGAATTGGCTACCCAATACAACCTGGAACAATATCTGGCATGACCATGCGTCGCACGCTCGCACATATGGGTTATACCAGCAGACGACTCCTGCGGCATCCTCTCCTGACCAAGGTTCATTCGGCGTAAAAGACTCGCCTGGTGCAAAGAGCATGCAATTTGGACGTTAGAAGACTGGAAGAAGGTGTGCTGGTCGGTTGAGTCAGGTTATTTACTCCACATCGTGGACAGTTCTGTACGGATTTGGCGTCAACAACATGAGGCTCTTCATCCATCATGCATGGTTTCAAAAGTGGTAGAGGCGGCTTTATGGTGTAGGGCATGTTTCACTGGCAGGAACTTGGACCCCTGGTACATTGTATAGAACAACGTATCAGTAGTCTCCGCTATCGTCAACTGCTTGATGACTGTGTACACCCCGCTAGGTTACACTTTTTCCCAAATAGCGATGGTGTCTTCCAAGATGACAATGCGCCGAGCCATTGGGCACTTGTTGTGCAGGAATGGTGTGACGACCACAGTTCTGACTTCCAACATATCGATTGGTATCCGAACTCCACCGATATCAAACCCATAGAGCACTTGTGTGACACTTTGTAAAGGCATATCAGGCGTCTGTATATACCAATCACCTCCATACCTGCATTGCTTATCGCATTACACACAGCTTGGTTTACCATACCCCCCGAACGCTCCGACATCTTGCTGAATCAATGCCACGTCGGATAGCTGCTGCACTGAGGTCAAAAGAAGGACCTACGAAGTATTAAGTAGGTGGTCATAATTCAGTGATCACTCAGTGTACATAAAGTTATTTTTAACTGGAATAATGTGAATGTGTTTGAACAGTTTATTTCTTGACAACATAAAAATTACACAATCGATGTGAAACTCATCAAACTATACACATACAGCAGAGCTTTGAAAAGCTCTGCTGTATGTCGCTGTATTTTTGGATCATATTAGCATTGTTTTTACTGTAATTCCCTTACAAGAAATAGCAATCGTGTTGAAATATTTTTTGCATATATTATTCCTAGAATTTATTGATTAAAAAATCAGGGCAATTATGACTTCATGTGCTTCGTACTTGAAGGTTGGTTTTTTGTAGGGTTTAAGTTGCATCAGCAACTTAAGTCACATTGCGCTGCATGTCACCGTTTGTTTTGTGGTCTATTTGCTGTTTGTTAGACGAAAAACTCGAATTTTGGGAGAGAAAAACCATGCAGCCCTCGCATGGTTTTTCCTCTCTAAAACTAACTCGGGCACATTGTGAAAAAGACCTATAAAAATTCCTGGTGTCATTGACGGGATTCGAACTCGGGTGATTTCCACCCGATGTGGGAAAAGACGGCAATTCTACCAACTGTGTCACCCATGAGGGCGTTGGGTACTTTTGGACACCTTTTTTCTCAGAAGGTTAAGAACTAACACACTCGATTTCACCTTGGTTAATCATGTGCCTAGCAACATACGTCTCTCACTCCTCTCTCTCTCTTATTTACATGTTATTAGCTCGAAATTTAGGAAGTTGTAGTGTTTTAGGCGCATAAGCAACTTAGGCCATATTGCACCGTACATAATTGTTTGTAAATTGTGGTCTGTTTGCTGGACGAAAGAGTGGAGTTTCCGGGAGGAAGAACCATGGTACCCTCGCCTGAAACCGACTACTCAGTCACGTAAGGAAATTGTGTAGCATTGCATTCAGCATCTGATGGAAAAAGGATGGTGAGTAGAATAATTGCAAAATTCAGTGTGGGGTATCCAATTATTTTGACAAGTACCAAGTGAAAAAAAAATGTTTTGAAAACACTGATGCTTTCCAAAGAATGATTTCAAGGAAAATGTGGTGCTTAGCGTAAAATTCCTCGACGTAATTAGCAAAACATTTGGTGGCGTTCCTGTTGATCAGTAACGGGGAGGGAGTATTGATTTCGGTAGCCCCTGGATTTACTCCTAGGTAACACGTAATGCATTTCCAACATATCATATGAGATGAGATGCTTCAGGAAAAGGTTGGCCATCCATGCAGACTTTATGCAGTTCCTCATACACTGCTCCAGAACATTAACAGAACAGAGTGTTTTTTATTAATATTTTATTGAGAATAGTGTAGCCGAAAGCGAATATTTGATATAATAGGCATCCCGGCATGGAAATTCCAAGTATCCAATAGAAATCGATCTACCACCTTACAGAGCCGCACATTATGCAAATTATTCATGCCTATAAAAATACGGGTTGCATGTTTTAATAGGAATGAATTTTTTAATTTCCGTTTTTTTTTTTTTTTTTTGTTTCTTTTTTTCTTGTTCACACCTCCAGTCCTCAGGATTGCAAGTCATCGTCGTTTAGATGTGAGTGGAGGGCCGTTGGACGACTTTAAGCTGGGCAGTCGCAGGTGGAAAGGGCACGTTGGCTTAAAGCGCCACGCAGTGTCGTCTCGGCACTATAGAAGCAGCTTCGGGAGACAGGAACCATTACAAGAAGAGCTATATCAAGCTATATAGCTCTAACAGCAAGACAGAACCCTACAATGTCCTGTCATCAACTGTCTCTTGAGGTTGTTGCGGCCCTAGTTGAACCTTGGGCTGCAGCTAACTGTTAGGCAAACCATTTCTAATCGCCTGTGTTAAGAAGACTCAATTCAAGCGGACTCTACACCAGAAAGCCAGTCGTTTGTATCCCATTAATCCGAAACCACAGCAGAGCTAGTCGAAACTGGTGCCATGAACATGTGACTTGGAGCCCTGAAAAATAGTGTAGTGAACTGTTTTATTTCATCTGGAGACAGCAAGGAATGTGGTATCCATCCAAAATCAGAGAAAGGGACCTGTACGGTGGCGGTAGTGCGGTGTTATTGTATGGAGCGGACTAAAGATTAACGGCCGCACCTCCTTTATATTTTTCATAGGGCTACCTTGACTGCGCAGAGATAGCAAAAACATATCCTCTAAACCAATGTGCGACCTTTTGGGGATGTGGTTAGCCCAGATTTTATTTTCGTGCACGACAACGTCACTGTACGTAAAGCTCAAGTGGTGGAGGAATATCTTGAATCTGAGGATATCCAACGACTGCAGTGGCCGGCACGATCATCAGACTTAAATCCCTTTGGGCATTGCATTGTACGCCGACAGCTAACTCCTCGGTCACTTGGTGAGCTAAGGTGTGAGCTGGTGAAAGAATCGGGTTAATGGACAAAGAATCTTATATCGAGCATGATTCCTCGCTGTTAGCTTGTTTAGCCGTTGGAGGGGATCATACGCCGTACTGAGTCGTGTGACCATATTTTCGAGCATCTTGTATCGACTTCTGTAATGTCGTCTTTTTGGTAATTCTTATACAACCCCAATAAATGTCTGTTATACTTGTCCGAATTTTCTCGCTGTTTCCTCATTTCATTGATATTATTCTAATGGTACACCACGACACCAAATTTTGTCCCTCTTCATCGCAAGCTGCACGAGCTACACCAGTTTTCGACGTGTTCTGTTAATTTTGTCTAGCAGTGTATTTATTGTATGCTATTTTGAAAATTATATCTGCACTTTGTATTTCGTTTCCCTTTGAAATAAATCCACACGATATTCGGTTAATATAATCGCTGGCTAACAGAATAAAAATAGAATTTACAAATTCTCTTATGAATATTATGTTAGCGTTTCTGTAATGCTAAATCCAACGTCTTAACGCATGTCAATTTAAATTCGGTCTCCTTACCCTGGTAAAGTGGATGTTACGCTCAGAGAAACGATTATTGATTCCTATTTTTTTTTTATTCACGTCTACCCTCTACACCATTTATTATAAAATAATAATTATCAACACTATTGGAGCATAGTGTTGCACTGATATGATTTGATGAAATCAGTTGATTTTTGGAAAATATCCTCGGCGTTTTAAGTCTATTATTTACGAAAATAACTTTACACTATAGAAAAAACACGTGAGAAAATGTGATGTGCGTAATTTTTTTTTATATTTATGCTGAGTTAGCGTTATAATTTTTTTTTTGTTCCTGAAAATGTCGGCTCTACCGGTATCACCAAGAAGAGTTGTGGTTGTTCGGCACAACTCTCCAGAAAACAGGTAAGCGAACATTTATTCGAAGCATATTGCAGCTTTTTATCGACAATCAACCATTATTTCTATAAATAATGCTAGTACTTGATGTTTATTTTGTTGCCAGCAGTCTCCTAAATCATAGATCTATTAAGCATACTTCATTTCCTGAACTGCTGCTCAACTGTAATTTTATGGTTTTAGCATACTTCGAAAGTAGAGGAAACGGGTAATTAATAAAGTTGACAATTTCGAAACTATAACCAGCGTTTTATTCATTATTGTCTGAATATTAACTTATCATACCTGATAGACTATTTATAGTTATCACACATGATAGTGACTGAACAGTCTGTCAGGTGTTAACATTGAGCATTTAACTTATCACACTTGATAGACTGTTCAGGTGAACAACTATCACGAAATGTCAGTGCAAGCTTGCCTTGCCTTGCCTTGCACTGACAATTCCGTGATATTTCAATTAAGTGATAATTCAATGACTTCTCAAGGAAAGCATGGTGTTCGCAAATAGGGACGCAACTCAATTTATTGCTCGATTCCTACTAGTGCGTGTAATGTTATGCTAAGCTGTACATTAGTGTTGAATATACGCAAAGTGAATGCAACTGAGAATAGCATTAATTTCATTTAAGTTCACCTGAACAATCGATGAACTAACTATACATTGCATTTAGAAGTAGTTCGTAAATTGGGAGCCCACTGTATCCTGTATAATAAACAGATCTGTTAGGCAAACCATAAAAGGACTTCATACATTTAAAACGATTACGTTGATTTTCGTCTCTAAAAGGTCATCTATTCATTATTTTCTACATTTTTTTTCCAACTCGTTCCTGCTGGTGTTTATTTCTAATTATCATAAAAGTTGACTTCCAATAAATGGCTAGTTGAATAGTCGCAATTTGTCCAAGGAAATTGAAGGTGGAGTACACCTATTCCATTCATTGATGCACACCTTTAGCAGACCCATTTCCCCGCTCCCAATTCTAATCTAATACGGAAAAGCGCAGGAAAGTTGACTCCCGATCAGTACCAATTACTTTTACGAGGATCGAGTAGTCTTGCTACACTTGGTGTGTGTGGCGGGGGGCGGATTTACGGTTTGTTCAAAACGTAAATAGATGTCAGGGCTTTGAATCAAAATGCCTAATGTGAAGTGCATGATTTTATGTAAGTTGGGTAAACCATAAAAATAACGACAATTCTGCTCCGTGCTGAGTTACAGATTAAACGGATTTAGATATCCTGGGTGTGGTATTATTTCACATCCAATACATCCCTTTTACAGAACTTATTTGTAAACTAATGTCAAAGTATCGAATCCAGTTTCGGAATCAGCTGTTTCAGCTATACTAAAACCGGTTGAGAAATTTTGTCATCATTGCGCAATTACTTTTAAGTATAGCTGATGTTCTGGGAATGGAATAATCCCTCCCTAATAAAATTAATTTGCAATTCTCAATGTAAAGTTTGGGTGTTTTTACTATTTGGGTATATTCGGTTGCTACTTTGAGTTTAAATCGAATACGAATATAATTTTCTTTCCGAGAATACGTACACATAAAATGGCTCGAACCTAATGCAGTTTTATTCTTTCAAGAAACGTTTAGTAGACATAGTGTCCGAATAGAAGTATAATCTTAAGATCGTATTCCATTCGCAAGAAGCCTGGACTTCGTTGACCCCAATTTTATTTAGAGAAATTCATAATATTGAAGTTAAAGTATCTTACTTTCCGTAACCTAATTGACAAATATACATATTATCGGCACATTTAGCTGGTCAGGCAAATAAGAGTGGCAGTCCGTTGGTTATCAACCCCACATTGTTAACAAGAGAAGTGGGAGATAAATGCACGAAGTGTCAGTATTTGACAGTTGGATTTGAGAAGGTGAGAGTGAAATCAGATTACTACGGAAACTCTTCACACCCTTTAGAACTGGCATTCTTTTCGAGGTATGAAAAAAGAATCCTAAAATGCAGTTACTTAAATTTCTATTTTCTAAATAATTCTGTCATTAAAAATGCAGTTTATTAGGCTAATTTAATATTCTTCTCTATGGCACTCAGAATTTAATAAAGAAATCCAAATGCCTACAACTCTGAGGTACACCTTTAATTATGGGTTATGATGTTACAGTTGCCTGAGTGGGGGGAAACATAAATACATTACTAAGGCATCATTGCATTATGCAACCTTCTGTCAAAAAATTTATGGAGAGGAGGGGAGGGGTGAGTTGCAAAGATCAGGGACTGGAGTTCTTATTACACATGATACAAGATCACAGCCATGCTCTCTCTGTCTGTCTTTTGTTAAAAATTGTCAGCAACTGCATATGAACAAAAACAAGATGTAGCCCAACAAAGTTTTTATTATATGCAAAAACTGTTTCCCGAAACTACTCATTTAAGCCAAACCTCAGTGGAAGGTCTAGCTTCTGCTGGAGAACATACACAAGAATCGTGTTTCGCACATCACAAATTATATCAAAACGATTTTGCATATTGATGAAATATAATTCTTTTTAGCATCTAACTAAAATATTTTATTAATGAATACAAATCCATAATATCAAATAATGGAGGACCCTTAATGCGTATAAATCGTGCATTATTATCTTCAATGACAAATTTTATTATGGGAAAAGCTAAGCTATGACATGTACAGTTAACTAAATTTTTCTCTGGAATTTCATTCTCATGTTTATATTTCTCGTTAATCATTTCAGGAATGCACATCAGGGATTCCGACAGGACTATGATTACGACAGGACAGTGATTGATTTGGACGCAGTTCTGAATCCCACCGTGACCCTGGAAGGTTCCCCGCGGTTTAGCAGGTTCAAAAAGAACCTGCAAAACTGCTGCCGTCGTTTTGTCAACATCTGCATTGCTATAGGGAACTGTGCTGTTGATTGTATTCTGTTCTATGTCCCAATGTTCATGTATGGAGGAAATAAATATGCATTCATTGCTGTCTTAATGTTGTGCACCATCCTCGTATCTTTGCACGCTTTCATTATTCTAGACTGGATTCTTAATTCGAGAAAGAGGCTATCGTGGTTCGTAAAGCCACTTCTTAGAAAATTCACCCGCTCCTGCAGACGGACAACTCTTATTATAACACCGGACACCTCTCCAAGCAACAGAAGTCTCTTTACATCCTTTAGTCTCTCATCGCCAATGAGAAGAAGCCAACATCGAAGACCGGTATCACTTCTATATTATCCAACGCCCGCGGGGCTTCCTTAATTTTAAGTAAATGTACTGTGATGTTTAATGCGACTGGATTGTTTGTGGCAATGAAACAAATTAACTGTATTTTTACTCCGCAATCATTTTTCTGTATTTCTCCATAAAATTTTACGGTTATCTTCTATAAATTTTCGTGTCTGTTAAATATTTTAAATAAATGTGTTTGTGTATGTATGCAGTTTTAATTTGATTTGAAGATCAGTATTTCTTCACAATGCTTAGAACAACTCAATCACTCTCCTCCGAATCTTTTGGTTGTTTACCCTTTCTTGAACTGAAGAAAAAAATTACCTCGAAATATTGACACCGGCAAAGAGTACGGTTTCCGCATTTAAGGCCGAAATAAGGCAAATGACCCTGAGAGAGAAGGAGATATAATATAAACACGGAATTTCATGGTAATGGAAGAATGCAACTCCCAGGACTACTCTAGGTAACAGCTTACACGAGGAAGATTCAGTAAATCACAAAATAAGGGCAAAAGGCAGGAAACAGACCTGAATATAAATTTATTTTATAACATAATCTAAAAACAATCTTTCTCTTGAACAATCGTTATCAAATTCTAGAAACACACCTGTTGCTGTCGAAACAGTGGAGTACATTATTTTCAACCTCCGCATTCAGAAAAACACTTTTCATCAACTGTTTCAAGGACAAGCTCAGAGATATACTGTAGGAAAGATAGTCGAGAAGTGCCCATCCCAAGTTGTCATTAGTCTCTTACCTTCACGTGCTGCGCAATGCTTTGAGTTGTCAAGAAACAAATTTCTGCGAATTGAGTCACTATGTCTTATACATAAGCGTGCAATGCAGAATTTACAGTATCTCCAAGCATTCGAAAATACCCAAGAACTTCACGAGTCCCAGAAAACAGCACATGATTCAGTGCTTTAAAGTGTCGTGGAGTATAACTGGAGTATTCAGTGTTTTAAAGTATCGTGGAGTTCTACTGTCTGTTGCAAAAATCTCAAGATCGTTCATTTAACTGTTGTTTTATGAGTCAAAGCAACTAAAGTCATGAGCAATCAGCATATTGTATCATACTCTTGCATTTTCTGTCAGTTTACCTATTTGTTGGATGAAGAATTCTGGTTTCTGTGATATACAACCCTTGCCCGCAACCGATACCTCGGCCACGTTGTGAAAAGAATTTGTCTGTGTTGGACTGATTCCTATGAACACAACTTCTATTTAGTTACAATATGAGGGCTTCATTAGCCAGCAGCCCTAGTAAATATCTTTTGGAATATTGGAAGAATTCATCGGAGATGGCAGGTACTGGGTGTTCTATACCGGGAACTTTTTAACCTCTGCCAATTACATGCAAACCTAGCCTGGAATGCATACAATTCACTATATAATACATTTTATTTGCTTCGGCGCTTACGTTAAAACAACGCACCCTACAATACGTAAACTTCCCTTTTATAAATTATGCTTACAGACAGTTCAAGGATGAAAATTAAGATGCACACTTTCGATAGTGTTGAAGTGATCAGAATTGTAATATTGCAACTCCTCTTCCTACTATTTGATTGCGTTAAAATACGCCAGACAGTTAATCACGATGCATCGATTCTCTTGGCGAGAAAAGGTAGCTATATTAGAAATCTATTGTACCTTTTATACGAGAAGAAATCTCCTGGAGTCCAACATCTACTACAGGCCTTTCTACCAACTAGGAAATGTAAACACTTGGTATTTATATAAATTTGGAAGCACCATTTAGTGCTTATATTCCCTTGAAATTCTTTCAAAGGAAAGTTATTGAAAACGATTACACTTTTAAATTATAACTATCGTAATCTTCATGTATATATTTCTTATTTAATAATGTGACTTCCAATGGGTAAGAACGCTGATGGCTTTACCATTAATACAAGTTTGTTTACGGAAACAAAGAACTGAAACTTGCTCACACTATAAATAGCCCTGGCTCAATACCTGTGCCAGGGTTATTTATTAGATTCAGAAATCTACCTTGTGATTTAGCTGTAGGACAATAACCATAATTCTGGTTTTTAATAAGAGTAGTTTCTTTTCCCAATGCATTTTCCTTTGGGACACATTTCTCAGAATGATGGCTGCTCTCCTAAGTAACACTACCGAGGCATTTTTGCTGTTAGAAACTGCTCACTCTAGTTCTGCACGCTTCACATTTCTTGAATTATGTTGAAAGAAAAACGCAATGATCCAGCTGGAAGCGAAACGCATTACCTACAGTTTCCTCATCTAATTTAATATTTGAGGGAGAAGCAGAAGGCTTCATACTGCAGAAATAAAATTCGCGACAGAGTGAAATGAATTGGTCTAATTAAGTTTTAGCTAAGACAAAGAACCAAGACGGGCCCATTCTATAGAGAGGAAAACGAAATAGATATTGTTGTGCTTGCCGCTGGAAATAGTTATCAAAGTTTTGCACAAATAAGGCTCACAAAAATCTCGTAGAGAATGTCGTATGCTAGAGACAACCGGAAAATACGTTACAGAAATCTTAAGAGTTTTTAAACAGAAATGCAGAATTATACAAAGTTCTAGCGCAAGTTTCAAGAGGGAAAGGAATGAGGAAAAATATCTGACCTTGGGTCTTCTCAAGTGGCTGGCCACAGTTATTTATTTTGAATCGAAAACAAAAGAAAATTCATATACACACGCAGGTAATATGGATGTCTCAGTAACATGATTGATTGAATACATTAAAAAAAGTTCAAACAAGGGCAAAAATCACAGGCTTACGAAGTGTAAATCAGTATCCGTATACAATATAAACAAATAAGATGGCTCAGCTTAAAAGGGATATATACTGTAATATTAAATTTTTCCGGTTGCGTGCACGTTTCACAGCATCAGAACAAAAAGCAAGTTCTTCTGTGGAACATGGTGGTACAGACAAAGGACAGTCCAATAAGTGTTCCATATCTTGGATACCACTACCGCCATAATCTGCATGGACATCCGAGTAAACCTAGTTGATCAGCTCAAATTTAGATCTTGCTGTAAAGGGCCGAAGTTTGTTCAAGCTTTTCCACGTGGTCCAGTCTAAATCAGCTTCGGATAGAAGCGCCTCGGATAATGGTAGGCTCATTAGACTACTGGTCTGTTGGGTAACAACGGCCCGTTTCCAGAGTTTAAATTTGTGATGTTAGAAGGAGAGGAAAAGATCATGTGTCTTGAAGCTCATGCGATACTCAAGAGAGTATTGAACTGATTTCTGGCTATACAGTGGACATCTGTGACCATACATAACTGTTTCGTTCTTTCTTTCATAAGTTCTAATAGAAGTTCTGGGATAGATAGCCCTCCCTTTACGAGTTATATCTAATTCGTATCTTCTTTAAGACCTGATAACTGATGTTCAAGTATAATTATACAGGGTAATTTAAAATTAGAAACCCAAACTTTTATTTAATGCCTAAGATGTAAAATATTTTAGGAAAATGAGAAAGGCAGTTTGACTTTCTGAACGTAAATCACAGCAGCCGTTGATAATGTCCAAACAACCAAGTGTCCTGTGTTCGATATGGACGAAACCCCAGCTTCCGGAGAAAAACCACGCAATCCTCGCTTGAGATTAATTTATCCGAATTGTGAGATAAATCCATAAAAAGTGCCCGCCACAAACCTTTTACTCTTCTTGACATTCCTCCTGTGGAGGGTGGGCTCACCTCCACAGGGGTCTCTCTCTCTCTATCCTTTTGATTCTCTGTTTTCAGGTGGCTTGCTGTCCTATTGCCTACCTTCATCTTCTTGCTCTGTTCTCTCACTCTTCATCATCAACCCCTTTTCCCGTCTTCCTTTTCCAGCATGTTTTTTTTTTTTTTTACGGGGGGGGGGGTCTTTCTTAGCAAGCTCAGGCGCAGACCATGGTTCGCTCCGCCAGAATCCTTATTGAACTGGCTGCCTCCCCGAGGCAGTGGATGGAAAAGCATGGTCCTACTAGGGGCCACTGGCAGTTAAATGCAGGAGGAGCAGACCAACACAATCCAACATTATATTGCGCAAATTTACACTAAAATCTACAGTATCTCTGGCATTTACAGAGTTCGTATTGCGACGCAGAATATACCTCGCAGTTTTTAGGGAGAGCCCCCAGTGTCGCTGGACAATAAACACTCTACACTATATACAGCCACGAGTTGGTCACCATGCGTGGAGCCGGGCCAGGGACCTACTGTCAAGCGAACAAAGGGATGTACATAATTCAAATTCATTAAAGACCATGTAGTTCTGCTTTTCGTTTCATGTCCGAGGAACGTCAAGTCAAATCCACACACTAATGCTATTTCAACAAATAAGTTATGACCTAATAACAGTAATAAGATGAGACCTGTCATCACATGTCCAGTAAATCAGTTCAGCGTAATTACAGTCGTAATCAGCGAACGAAGCACGTCGTTCTTTAAAGTGAAGACCACCAGACCAGCATGCAACGCTGTACTTATGAGCGAGCACCTCCATAAATGCATGCAGTCCAAGCACTCTAGCTCCCATCCCATTGGTCCGAAGAAATCTAAATGCCTAGCCAACATTGTGGCTGCCGTAACCATCCTGCAACCAAGAGGTAATATCAATCATTGAACAGAAGGTACGGCATGTGATATCATCTTGTTCAAAGTAACCTTCCAAATACTCTACTTCGAGCAGCCAGCTGATTAAAAAAAAAAAAAAAACTGAGAAAATCTGCAGGCAATATTCAGAATATGGAATATTTTGAATAAAAATTGATTCTATCGTTCGTGAATGAGATATAATACATCACACATTGAGTTCAAGATAATGCAGAGACCGAGTCTGGAATGAGAATGGAATCCTTAAAGCATCTAGTAGATGTCTCTATATCTAATTTGTTTAAGATCTATTTGTTTTGGATGCTAATCTAATCTAAGAAGTAAAGTCAAATTTCATCAGTGTAAATTGGGCAATCTAACACTCAATTCCCTGCAACGTGAATCATTAAAACACAGACAATAAGTGAACTGCTTATAAATAAATTCTGTTTATACTCGGAGACAACCACGCGGTGAGAGGAGTTCACAAGGTAGAGAGAATACATGAAACAGCACCGTATTCAGCAGTCACGGGCTTGAACCCGGGTCACTCAAGGCATGTGTATTTATACACTTGCGCGCTTGGCCACTCAGCTACGGCAGCTTATATTCTTACATTTATGCTTACCTTTATCGGGTCTTTTCAATAGGTGGTCGATTTTCTGTTTGCTAGATGAAAAACCCGAGTTTCCGGGAGCAAAAACCATGCTACCCTCTCCTGAGACCGGATAACTAATCCACATTGTGAAAAAGACCGATAAAAATTCCTCCCGTCATCGACGTGATTTGAACTCAGGTCTTTTTCATCCGGCGTAGGGTGGACAACGATCCTGCCAACTGTGTTACCCACGAGAGCCTGGGGTGGCGCGGAGAGGGGAGCAGAGTTTTCTATCAATTGTGAGGGACGGAATTTGAGAGGAAAGGAGGAGTTTTAAGATGGCGCGCTGAAAATGTGAGCCGATGCTATCGGTCGTACCCCTTGTGGAAATGTTGAGAGATAAGTTGGCTCGCTGCCTTTGTGGCTTTGGGAATGTAGTTCCATTTTCACCTGTCTGTCCTATAATATAACTTTATTGGAACCGAATTAAAATTAATAAAACAAAGGAGCAGGAAAATAACTATAGAAGAAGAGATATGTGAAGCAAAGGTGTTCCTTACCTAGGGATGGAAAGGGCAGAGCAGAGACAGCATCTTGGAACTGGACTCGAGGTTAAACGAATTCAACAGCGAACGTGAAGGTAAGTTTTGGAAGATTCAACGGATGAAATCGAAGAAGCAAATTTCTCCAGGCCTAGAGAAAGTAAATTGTTTTCAGTGTTACCCACGCATAGCTAACAATATTCTTATGTTGTTAGCTATACGTGGTACTTTTAAAATTGCTCACCTTGAAATGCTAGAACTGGTTCTTATTTAAGAATAATAGGGTTAACTGGCGATCATTTCTTTGAAAGAGAAAGGTAGTAATCAAACCAACAAATTTATTAGTAAAACAGATGATTAACAAAATTTTCACGTATTTAACTGGGCAGTGGAAAATATATATTTGAAAAATATTTTACAAAATATTTTGCATCGTTAATATTTAGTATATGCGGCAGAGAACACATAGATTTATGATGTACGTCCCAGCCAAAAAGCCTTCCAAGGGACGGTGCATAAAGCAAACCGAAAACGGAAATAACTACAAAGCTTTTAAAGAGGGAGAAAGTTGTGAAGAATGGCATGACAAAATGTTACTACAATATTAAACGAATTTCCAATGAATATTAAAGATTTTATTTGAATCTGGCTGCGTGCAGTTTGATCGAATGTACAGTATTTTTAATACATAAATATTATACTTGTATATATATATATATATATATATATATATATATATATATATATATATATATATAATTATATACACTCACTTGACAAAAAATTAGATAACTTTTACAATTGACGTCAATGGATAATTAAACATATAGTATGCAAATATGAGTTGTCACATAGCAAGATCATAAGGTTTGGATATTAGAATTACTATACCCTTTCCTGGGGCTTCTTAGTTGCTCCAGTCATGAGGGAACACAGGTAATCTTTCTAATTTTCAGAAAGGTGCTATTGTTCGAGCACGTTCAGCAGAAGCCACAATTGAGAAAACGAAGGAAATCATGAACCATCTCAAAAGTATAATGAGTGGAAATTGAGAGGAGAATGTACCTCTAAAAGGAAAAAAATTCAGCAGAAAGTCGATAATCCAGGAACGAGACCGCAGCAATTTAAAATGAAATGTGAATCACAATAAGTCCAATGTGCAACAAATGACTAAAAAAAAAATCAATTTAGACAAAGAGAGAACCAATTTCCAACCGAACTATATGACGGGATTTGAAGAATCTGGAAGTAGTGTGCCTGTTAGGAAAGCTACTTCTTTTTTAAAAAAAAATCGAAAGATTCGACCGTAGTGGTACCACCAATGCCAAGACTAGATTGTGTAACACTGGGAAAAGATCATAGGATCTGAAGAGCGCGTGGATGTACACTTTTTTTGCACCAATCGTACAGCGAATCTGTACGATTCTCGTATCTGCCATTCAACTGGCTGGGGAGGTGGTACCATGGTATGCTGTTTTGGTACGGGCTGGCTCCGCTCATACGGTTAGAAGGCCGTATTATCTCTAATGAACATCTTTCTGGTTTATCGGACCAACAATGCACCCTGCAATGCTCCCTGATTACCGGGATTGAGAGGGATCCTTTCAAGTCGACAACGTAACTATCCACCCTGCAAATATAGCATACGAATTGTTCGAGGAACTTTCCCAAGATTTCCAGCATCAATCGTTGTGGCCTAATTTACAGATCTAATTGAGAATGTCTCAAACATGCTGGAAGAGGCAATTCTGTACTGCCGCAATATTTCCTGTATTGTGTTCGGTAGAGAAATGTCCTGGAATAATGGTCAAATCTGAAGCTAGGCTTCCTCTTAATCATTTGTAATATATATATATATATATATATATATTTTATTTTTAAACCTTTTGTTACACCCATCTCCCCCCTATATCATCTGTTTTCGATAATATTATTTTCAATATAGGCGTGGTCTTTTATGAAGAGCACCCTGAACTGCTTTATCCCCCTTTTATATCTCATTTTAATTTTAGGGACAATTGATTGCCTTAAAATTAAAAACGTGTTCTCAGTGAAACTGTCTTTCTTTCTTGTTCTTTTTGATTTCCTTGCGTTACGAGAATGTGTACTGGTGTATAAAAATCAGAGCTTTTTCTCATATAAATCCAAATATTTGATGACTTTTACTACTGAAGAATAATTTTACTCAAATTGGGTTCATTAGATTTATTTATCACAGGTGTTTTCTGTGGGGAAAGGGAAGTACCTGTTATTCGCAGTTCATCAGATTTTCCATCGTTCTCGAGGTTATCGCGAGATTTGAAAGAGGTTTGGAAGGAAAGAAGTGCTTCAGTGCAACTTGTTAGAATTAGATAAATAGGAAACTCTGGGCTAGTTAGAGTTGTTATTCGGCTGTGGTTGTTTTGGACTGGAGGTAACGTGAGACGCTTTTATTTGTTTTTTTTTGGGGTTATTGTAAAGAATTACATTATTCTTCTTCTATTTGAGTTATTTGTATAGATGAAATTAACGTACAGACTTTTCATTCTACGCAGAACTCAATACGAAGTGGAAATGGTACTTCAATGAAGAAAGATTTCTCGTTTTATAATAATATGGGGGAAAGTCAAATCCATAATACTGTAGCGGTAACTGAATATTATAAGGATATTTAACAAATTCTGTAAATTACTGCAGTGAACTTTTTGTCTCGTTAATGGAACGTCACACGTGTTATGAAAACTTGAATGTTTTACTTTAAACTTTCGTCTACTTTAAAGTTAGTGAGGTAGCTTTCGTTGAAGCTTTTGCGTCTTATACGAGACGCCGGCCATGAAGTGAAAATGACATTGTCCACCGGATAGAATCATAATATTTAATATTCATGCCTTAGGAGGATTCGTGCATTAGAATAGCCTTTTAGAATGAAATTCTTTTAACACTTCATTAAAGCCATTGATTTACTGTATCGCGTTTATTTCTAATCTCTCTTTATAGAGATTTTTATAATGTATCTGAAGAAATAGTGTAACAAACTATTCTATATTTTACAATGCGATGTTTTGGCTTATTGAGATACCGAATTGGAACAATATGGTAATTCTCAACAGAGATAAATAGAATTCTTAATATAGTATATTCCCATCTCCTTCTCTTGAGTCAAGTAACAATTGTCATTTCTCATTCGTTTTTCGTTAAATTCTAAAAACGAACTATCACACTAATTTCTTGACTAGTGTTGTTTGGTATCCGTAACTATGAAATGCTAATAATTCCAAAAGCAAGAACATCCCCACCACTCAGTCACCCTCAGTATAATATCAATAAGTACGAACTAGTAACAAACTACATGCTGAACAACACGCCCTGTCGTAAGTTCAGCTGAGCGGCCCGTGATTTTAATTGAACTGAGAAATAGCAACCTAATGAACTCTGCGCGCAACAATTTTAAGTTGGAGATCACTTCCACTCGATGTGATTCGTTTTCTTTGTGGGGACAGCTTTTTAATCGTTTGCGGTTTAGTTGAAATATCTGTGGCGTTTATTTAATGATCTTGTCTAAAGTCAAAGTTTGACATTATCAACTAAATAAAATGACATTTTATTGATTTATTTGGAAGTGTAGGGAAGAATAGTGGGGGAATAAACTTCGAAGACTTTGGTTAATCCTACCCCCAGGGTTAAATCCCTGCCTTCCCCCCTCACTACCCTTTGTATCGGACTTTCTGTTCGTTATTGATATACAACCGGTTTTTGTCTATCTTCTTTGGTGATGGAAAATAACCGTAGGTAGCAAGCAGTCCGTGATTCTTAATTGACAAAAGCACAAATCTATAAACCGAAGAATACTATTCTAAAAAAATTCTCTTCATAGAAAGCGAAGTTTCCTGTAACAAGAAAATGATCTGAAGAACTGCGATTCGTTAAAGTATTTCTTTAATGGACAAAAATGTTTTCTGGAACTGAGCCATTTTATTCGGAAAATGGCTGCGAAGTTAAAGAAACATACATGATACCTGCAGTTTTCGCGAACAAGAGAAAGAAAATTAATTACCATTCGAGCTGATATATAACTATACCGGAGCGGCATATTCCACGAGTCATGGATTTCGAAGACTATTCTGGCTTAGGTTTTATTTTTAGTCTTTGACAAACTCATCTTAATCAGTGTTATGGTTGTGCTGGAAGATACGATAATTGTCACTGGTAGGAGTACCAAGAAAATTATCATAGCAAGTAAGCTATTCTTGTGGTTTAGAATAGATCTTTATTGGTTGAATCTTCATTCAGGAAGACGGCTACTTCGTTAACTGGCCTGCAAACGCAACGAGGTATATGTCAGGCTTTTTATATTTCCCTTCAGGAAAAGAAGAAAATTAAAAGAATTTAAAAATCAAATTAGTTTGGAAGCAAAATTTTTGAAGTTAATTCCTTCAAATTTATGAAATTTCTTGTAAATAGTTTGTTACATCCATTTTTAGTTCAATTGATTGCCGTGACATTAGCGACACCGTACAACTAACATTTTTAGTATGGGTTGGCTCTGTATAAAAACGTGAAGTTCAAAGGAAGCTTCATAGCTAGATTGTGCGTGCTGTGTACAAGCCTAACATTGCTCCTTCAGAGGTTGAAACCTTTCAAAGCTAAACGAAGGTATGTGATGGAGTCTGTATTCGAAATTTACTATCAAGAAGCGACTAAAAGTTTAATTTAACGAAATTGTCGTCCTTATCCTCTTCGAAGAACTGAAAACTCTCCTGGAAAGTTCATTATGGACGATGGATCTAGCTTTCTTTAGCTTCGAATATTAAGATAATAAAAGAACCTTCCGACTAACAGTTTCTGACCAAACCTTACATGAACTCTTGGTAGTTTCATTAATGAAACTTAAGAAATTTTATTCAAGTGTTCGTCTAAAAAAAATAACCGAATTTCTCCACGAAACAATGTCCTTCCTACATGTCCCCTTCCCCTCCAAACTGGACGTTCTGGCAGAGCGTTCACTTAGCCGTCACGTCCATTTAATCACCTCATTTTGAGGAATGTATTTGGCGGAAAATTTGTGCTATTGAAATAGCTAATGATTACAAATTTAATTCATACGCGCCTCATTGGCATGCTTTACTTCTGTATTGTATGATATAACATCCCGTACTTCCAGAATTTATTTTGAGAAATGATTATGAAACAAACTACCAGAAAATATAGATTTCGCACATAGGCAGAAGTAATTCAAGGAATGTGAGCTATGGGTGGACAAGACTTCTAGCTTGTTACGGGTTAAGTAGTTCAAATGTTATGCTTCCCTTATTCCTGTGGACTGGTAGGGATTTTCTTTAATTCCTACACCATGATTTAAACTTACTGGTAAGGCGCATAGCAAATTTTTTGCTATTCTTTCTGTATATGGGGTTGTACAATTTTTGACTATTTAATTTAAGGAAATAGTTCGAAATAGCTTCGGGCAAATATCGATCGAAGTTTAAAATGATAAGATCGTGCAGTTTACTTATTTCCTGACGCAGTTTGTAATAAATAACAATATCCATGTAAATTGAATTTCAGTTTTGCCATAAATCCAGATCTCGCTGTCAAACGAGTCTTTTACTTCTATGAACGGCTGTCTTTTTGTTCGGGCACCAATTTTCTAATTGGTGCCCGAAATTGCTTAGTTTTCTTAACTTAAATCGAGCGGACTTTATTCTTTTCACGAAGTCCAACTTCTATGCTTACTTTAATGGATCTTTAATATTTACGAATATTAGTGTTCTCTGGCCTATTTACATATTGTGCATGATCGAAAAGCTGAAATTTATAGGTGTCGCTCAATCAAAATAAATGAGGTCCTATTGTAAAGAATCCCTCTTTTTCAGGATAGTATGGATGTATCCAGCAATCGCTTAACACAGTAATAGAAATCCCTTAAGGGAGGTGCTGCCGAATCCAATTGATTTAACATGTACATCCTCATTAGAATAAGTCTATACCATTTAACACACTGAAGATTCTAAATTTGTTCTGATAGGATCTGTCTTAGCTTCTCCACCGATGGTGTTCTCAGAGATTCAGTTGTCTTTCACTTTTTCTCTTGCATATTAACGGCCTTCCATTGACCGGAAAATCCTATCTAGATTTTGCTAATGATTGAAATCAATTAAGTTGATTTCAATCCTAGACCCAGTCCTGTCATACTCGCGCAAAGGATTCTTCTGCGCCTATGCTTATCTTAGATGCTACAGAGTTCTAGGCAATTTCTCTATTGGGATTACCTTGACTTCTAATCTAAGCACATAAATTGCTTCCTCTGAATCTAATTAAACTAGATTCTTTCACTATTCAAATATCTGGGGGTGACGCCCCCAAAACATCTCGGGCTTCTGGATTCCACTCAGAATAGGGCAATTTGGTTAATTAACCAATCTAACAGTCTCTCTCCGGTCTGTTTTCTGCTGCATGCCTTTTCTATAGATACTTCCATGGCATTGTTCTTCTGAATTGGCCTTCTATAATTCCCAACCTCTTTCAAAGCAGTCCGAACACGTGCCGCAACAAATCAAAATCCTTTCTGTCAAACGTAACTCTCAGAAAAAATCTTCTCATTTACTCAACTTCTGGAACAGCATTCCTCAATACGTATTTCCTGAAAACTACAATCCATATAAGTTCCAAGGTCAACAAGCATCTTCTCAACCTTCTGCCATGCACGTACTATAGGTTCGAATACCTTGTGTTTTGGGATTTTCATAAATGCATTTCATGTTAATTTGTGAGATGCACTCTTAACCAATTAAGCTGAGCTGTCTGTGCATTAGTTCTGTGTATTTCAAGGATACAACTTTCTTTACCCTTATGTGGTTAACTGGAAGTTAAAGCTTTTTGATGATTACCTCTTTCTAAGAGTTTGACTATTTCCTAAAACCATACTTTTATTTTTGAATATACTTTTCCCGAAGATTTTTTATAATCTGTATATTATTACTTTCTCTCTCTACGTTTAAAATTAGTAGATACTAAAATATAAAGTAATATATATTTACTGAAATTTGAGATCAACTTAATTGACTATCTTTACTTTCATGTACTCAACAGTATCTTGCTTTGCAGGAAACATCTACACTTTTCTCCCAGAAAGAAAGTGATCTATTGATAAAATGTCTTCACGTTCAGGAAACACCTCAAGGCTTGGTACTCCTTCAGAAAGAAGTTCCTCGGTCGAGAGCAATGAGGAATATGATGTAGAAAATCCCCCAGTTTTAGCACCCGAAGTGGTTTCTACTCATTCTACCGTTGATACAATCGATTCTTCCTCTGGGAGAATATCAGAGTTAGCTCATCTAGAAATGGGAGAGGAAGAAGAAGAAATGCCAACACTTGCCTTTGGAGAAGAAATCACAGAATTCCCCCCTGTTTCTCCAGCTAGCTGGCTTCGCATTAGGTGGCGTCTTCTTAAAAAGGAACTTTTAATTCGAATTGAACATCTCTTCGTCATGGTGTGTGAAATTGTTGTAGTAGCAATTTGTTGCAGTACCCTTCAATTGAGTACATGTGGCATGATTTCTCTCCACGTGGGTGTAGTTATGTTTATCCACGCTCTTGTTGCTATTTTCTTATACAAGGACATGCGAGTATTTCGTAATTGCTTTCGGTGGTTTGTTAAGAAAACATTCCGAAAACATCGTAGAAGTCAACCCAGAAGACGGCCCGCCACTCCATTTTCAGAAATGATTCCAATGCAGCAAATTACTACTAGAATCTCGCCATCTAGAGATCTGCGCAGACCTCCTATTCGCAGGTATGCTGAACAAGCTCCAGAGACTGAGATTTTTAGGAGGTCCGCCCCAGGACGACTGGAAGGTGCACCTGGAGAAAATGTTAACCGCGACCAAGAATCTGCTTAAAAATTAATACTCATAAGATATTTTCATTTAAAGGGATTTTAAATCTGAATGATTAAGACGACTGTCTTTATGATGGAAAAGAATTCTGTAAATTTGATACTATATATTTAATAAAATAATTCCAAATTCGTATAAATCACTAATTTAATGAACAAGAGACGCAGAAAACAATTTCTCCTTCCAGAAGCTGTTTTCTTAACAGACATTCTCACAGATACTTTTAGGTTTTTCGCTACTCCGGTTAAATGTCTGGCCAGCATGTTCTTTTCTTGGATCAGACATAATCGAACGTGAATTTGTCAAACGTAATCCAGAACGGAACCGACTATAAATGATATACTCAGCGTCACTCAGTTTAAGAAAATTAAAAGAGCAGAACACTTCAAAGATTTTGGCACGTTTTGCTCGAAATTGTCAACTTCGCATACTATAGTCCTGACTAGCTTCGTCAGGAATATAGCCATGTGAGATTTATCGCAGTAGAGTAATTAATATTAATCTCGTTTATGCTGTGAGAAATCAGTGACACACTGATGAAATGTTTGCATTTCATACTAGCATGTTTCTGCAACATCTACAAAGTGATAATTCAAAAAATCGAATTTGGTTATGGTTTCAATGTTTGTTGTGGAAGACAATGTTTAGTTCTAAGTTTAAGTACGCCAGGAATTTTCGTTTGGCTATTTTCCCAACCTGGAGCTAGTCAGGCTCAAGTTTGGATTTTTCTCGCTGTTGCGCCTACAACTGTATTAAGCTTGGAATTTAATAAGATCATAAACAATAAAAGGTGATGATAGATTAATGCATTTTGTAGAGGAAACCTCATTCTCCCCACACTAAAAATACTAATACAGCGAATATGAATAGGGGTAGTTTTTATTATCCTCCAACGCTCACAACACTAGGGTTACAACCATTCATTGCACTTTAGTACGAACGAAAAAGGTATATAAATGGGAAGACAACAGCTGCAGCATAAACTTAATACCTGGTGAGTTATTCATGAAACAACAATGATATGTAAGGAGCGGCGATTTTGTTAATATATCCACTGCACAGCTACAGAACTTCAAAAACCATGCTAATCTATTGAATTAGATAGAGGCAGGATAGAGGCAGCTCTCATAAAACATACTGTTATGGGTAATGCGGAGAGAAGTCATGCGTTGCCTACCTAGTAACGGGTAGGCCCACCTTTCGCCCGGATAAGGGCAGTCACACGGCAGAGTGAGTCCATTAGTTCACGAAACCGTGCCACTGGTATTTCAATCCATGCTTGCTGCACTGTTGTCTGTCCATAATTCCATCGTATTCCTGGGTGGAACAATTCAAAGTTCGAACAGACATTTCCACAGGGTTCATGAACGGAGAGACCATTGCGATAAAATCTGCTGAATGCTCTTTGAACAATGTTCTAGTCTCTGCGGGGAGGCGCATTGTTCTGTGGGTGCACGATGAACATCAAGAAATGCAGATGGTCTATCCACCTGCTTGAACAGTTCTTTACATAACGGGTGCATAGCTTCGTACTGTTTCCTCCAGATACGCACCATTCTGTCCGCTCGAAATAACTGGAAACGGGACTCATCGGACCAGGAGACCAGTCTCCAATCATCCAGGGTTCAGTACCGATGTTCTTTTACCCGGTTGAGGCGTAGAGTTCCGTGTCATGGTTAGCAACGTGACTTGGGTGGATTGGCGGCTCTTATTGCGACTAATATCGTCTGATATTCTTGGTGGAGACGATTCTGGCATCTCTCTCGTTGAAGTCAGTGGCGATTTCTGCCATTGTGTCTCTCCGGTTGCCTGAAGCAATGCGAGGCAGACGTAGACAGCCACGTTCATTGACGACCTTTCCCTGCCCCCAACGATGTCAGCGATTGAGATCTTATTCTGGAAATGGTGTATTTCCGATACTGTCGAACGGTGATAGTGCATTTTTGTACCACCTCCACGATAGTGATCCATGCGTCGGGCACCTACTATCATCCATGTTTCAAAGTCTTAACTCACGACGTTTATCCATACTGGCATCGAATAACCGTGTACTTGAATGCAGTGAAACTATATACCGGCCAAGTGGTGGGTTCGTTAACTAGCGAGAGGGAGTGACAGCGTCGCGTTGCCCAGAAACCAGGTATCCCATGAATTCTCTCCTTTCAGTGTAATGTGAGTTTCTGGGAAAAGTACAGAGGAATTAACTGAAATCGGTACTTTTTTTATTTTATGTTTCGGCGAAGTATATCATATAATGTGCTTGAAGATGTATGGATGGTGCACTGTAAGTGAAAAAAGAAATTTTTTCAAATGAAATTCTTTAGGTGCGCTCCAAGCAGTTTTCAGATGGGAGTAACATGCATTTGTGGAGTTAAAAAAAAAAAAAAAGCAACGAAAATCCGATCGTTGCCAAAAGCAAATGCACTACAAGTACTCTGAACAGGGCGACTGTCGTACCAGGCTAAATGCTCGTGCGATTAGTGACGTCAAGCAGCTTTAGGTCCGGTTAGCAATTGCGAGGATGACCACCTGGGAATACTCCGTATAGCTGACTTTTTGCCTTTCTTTTTTTTTTTACCCCTTTTGTTAATCTGAAAAATTCTTCCGATTTTCACGTATCATTTAATTTTCTTAATTGGTAAGGTAATAAAGTGTAAATCTAGAAAAGTAAAGATAACCTGTGGATAATATTCCTCCTATTTTCGCATATTAAAATTGTCGTTAATAGTATTAAAATTCAATTCGTAAACGTGATCACAATGACCGGCGCTTACTACATATCGTATAGGGAACGATATTTTGTTATGAGTGTCCATCGTAAAGCGATTTGATTTTAGTGAACCAATCGTAAAGCGGTGATCCACTGTAGTGAGCTTTGTAAAGCGTATAGCACACGTGCAATGCATCCGTGAATTGACAAAAATCGCCAATAAAATGCGAAATGAAAGGATTCATCCCCCCTCCACCATTGTACCACTATGTACCAGGCATGAGCGACGCATGATCCAATCAATTCCGCTACTGATTGCGTCATATGCTATTTCTTTTGTCATTCTCCACCGTATTTAATAAATTTCGACGGAAATAATAATTCAACATGTAGAAGACTAACATGAACGTTGTAAGGTGATTCGAGCAGGTAAAAACCACCTGCATTGTGAGTACAAAGGAGAGATCTGAGCCATTTCGACAAGGGAAGAAATTACAGCGTGCAATGGAGTTGAACAAAAGTCGGAGAATCCACATCTTCAGATCCTTACATCTCGCGGGAAGTGTTAGAAGTGAATTTGGGAGGAGTCATGGAAGTTGATACTGCAAATGAAAACGATGAAGAGTCTTCGAAGTCCAGTCATGAACGAAAAGCAAAGAATCCAAAACAAACCCCGAAGTACTCCATCAAATTGTGAACACTCGTAGCGGGAATCTTCTTCGCGATTTATTCTTACGGAATATCGATAATTAGAATGCGATATATCCTCCGCTTAAATATCGACTTCAAAATATTAAATTTAAAGCACTCCAATCAGTGTTGAAATGTTAATTGAGATAAATCGTTGAAGGGATATTGATTTTCAAGTAATCGTTTGGTTGATTTATTTTGTTTGCAATATGCGTCGTTTGGCATTCCATTTTTTTCACGCGCAACCTGCGAATTTTCTGTTAAAATTAAGTCTTCGTACTTGGTTACGTAAAAATATAACCTGTTTTAGCAAGATCATTGGGCTTAACACGAACTCCCGAAACAACAGGAATACTTGAGGATTAACATTAAAACAAGTTGAACGCCTTTTAGGGGTTTAAAAGGTTGTTACAATGAGAAATAAACTGTTTACTATTTAAAAGGTGTTTTTTTTTTCCCTGATTTATCTTTAGTTTTATAAATAAATTTTCTGTTTATACTACGGGATGAATCCAGTCAGAGGTGTTGAGAAGATAAGGGATTACAAGAAACAAGATCGTATTTAGTAGTCACACAGGCTTGATTGCAATGTCCGTACAGCAGGATCCAGGTTATCCGAAACAATGAAGATCGCGGATATTTCGTATGACAAATTTTTGGAGGTTATGTGCATTTTCTGTATAATGCAAATAGTAAACTTACATTAATTTGCCTTCATTAATAACAGATTATATATTATGCATGCATCTGGAGCTTAAAAAAAAATTATGAAAGTTTAGCTGCTTTGAAGGTTCATCGGGAGTTGGTTTTGGTGATGTAGCTTCATAACTTCACTCTAGTTCCTTTAATACACGATTCCTTTGTGAAACGAAGCTTTTGGCTGTCTTGGGGTGGATGGTATCGCAGGAAGTTACCCAATAAATGCGCTTATTCCAGACGTTAGACGAATTTTTTTGAGGTTGAAAAAAAATCCTACTACTACTGCATAGTTCGTAAGCAATAGGCTTCCTTGTTACAGGTGCTGTTGTTGCAAAAGGGTTATTTAGGAGCATTAGCGACTAAGGCCATATTACTCCGTGTATATTTTCTGTAAATTGCGTGTGTTCTCTGGACGATTTTCTGTTTGCTGTACGAAAATCCATGCTACCCTCGATTGAAACCGGTTAACTTAACCACGGTGTGAAAACGGCCCATAAAAATTCCTCATGTCATCAACGGGACTCGGAGTCAGCCTTTTCAACGTGATATGGGGAGTTACAGGTACCCAGAAGCAAAAATTTCAGTTCAGCGCATGATGGTAGGATTCATCATTTCATGGTTGTGGCAAAGCGTGCATGGTGCTATAAGTACGACGCCATTTTACCCAAAGACGCAAATCTTAAGGTTTAGTGCTTCGGTGTTTAGATGGAACTAAGCTTTTTTTTTAAAGCTCATACATAATATTTATTGAGAATATTTCTATATTTAGAGTTTGGTTTACAATCTACGTTTTATTTAATTTGAACTGAGGTATGATTTGGACGGAAGCACTGTGGGATTCGGTTATTTCGATTTTCGCCCTTAGGTAACTAAGTCCATGACGCATCGGGCATTGGCTCAAATTGCATGTTTCCATGGTTGCCATGGCTGTTTTTAGAGATGAGAAACCGTGCAATACTTGCCGGAGACCGAATTACTACGTAAAGTTGCGATAAAAGTTCATAATAGCTCCTCCTGTCATAATATAATAGTTCATTCCTCCTGCCTCGACAGAATTCAAATCCATGCCTTTTCCACACGGTTGGCATTATGGTCGTTTTGAAATCCGCCAAAATCCACCTTGCGGATGGAACGCGAGAATCTCCTTAGCGATTTATGGCTTCTAGGAATCGGTCGAGGTAAGGGAAAAATCCATTGGAATTATTTCAGTGGTTTAGCGAAAAACAGTTCTTTGCTGATGGAAAGGAGAAATTAGAAACACGAAATGTTCTGCTATTAAGAGAGAGAGAGAGAGAGTGTGTGTGTGTACTAGTTCAAATTAACTGCCCTGGTAACACAGCAGCCGTCATGTCCATTAACCAAACATTTGTACACCAATGACTGAAGTTTTCTTGTCCCACCAATTAAATAACAAGTAAGTTAATATACGCAGTAAGTCAGATTTCAGGAACCTTAGAAAATAAATAGTAATATTTTATGATTTATACAAAAGAAAAGCAAAAAAAAGCAGCTAATTTTACGCACAAACCGAAAAATTTTCATTTTTGCATATCCGCCATATTGCCCATTTATTCTTCTAATCACCGCGCAAAAAACATAATATCCAGCTACAATATGAGGTATATGGATAGCCTATGTGATATGTATGAAACCAAGAAATAATAGTCTGATTTCTACTGGTCCGATGTTCGACAAATCTTTCCAAGAGAACCAAATATAAAATTTTATGAAAATGCATCCAACAGCAGTCGAATTACATGTGGCCCACTAACGGACATAGTGAGTAGCAGTGATGCCACTTTGAACCAAACTGACCAGGGGACGGTCTGCCACCCCTCCCACTCCCCACCCCGTCGATAGGTGGCACTGTCACCGAAACAATTTGAACCAAAGTGACCAGGGAGTGGTCTGCCACCGACTACTAGGTGGCGCTGCCATCGAAACACTCTGAAACAAACTGATCGGGTGGGGAGATCTGCCACCCCTCCCTCTCCCCACCGCTAGGTGGCGCTGCCATCGAAACATTTTGAACCAAACTGACAGGGGCAGTCTGCCACCTCTCTCCCCACCCCTGCCGCTGGGTGGCACTGCCATTGAACCAAAGTGACCAGGGAGTGGTCTGCCACCGACTACTAGGTGGCGCTGCCATCGAAACACTCTGACCCAAACTGATCGGGTGGGGAGATCGGCCACCCCTCCCTCTCCCCACCGCTAGGTGCCGCTGCCATCGAAACATTTTGAACCAAACTGACAGGGGCAGTCTGCCACCTCTCTCCCCACCCCCGCCGCAAGGTGACACTGCCATCGAAACACTTCGAACCAAACTGACCAGGGGGTGTATACCACACCTCCGCTAGGGGGCGCAGCCGTCGAAACACTTTGAACCGCTTTTAATTGGGATAGATGCCACCATCGCACACAGATGATGAAACTTTGAAAGTGATGCCGTCATCAAGCACGTGATCCTTTGTGCAATCTCCTTTCAGGACTGGTGTTTTTGACTTTTCATGATCCTTTGCGCTCACCGAATTTCGTTATTTTTTTATTTTATTTTAAATTTTTCTGCTGGATGGTAGCACATGTATATTTTAAAAACAATTTTAGTGGTATTTAAACCCAATTTTAAATGAGAAGACTATTTTAAGCAACATGTTAATGTTATTTTTAGCCAATAAATTAATTAGTGCTATTTTGAATTGTTGTTTTTATTTTAAAGTATTCATGAACAAATCAGTGGTATTATTTGAACATGATTAAAGTATTCATGAGCAAAATTTTAAATCAATGGTATTTTATCAGTTGAAAGTTGATTTTCAATTTATTTTTAATGAATACACAGATTTTAATGGATGACCTCTTTTTGAATACTGAACTACAGTTGCTTTTGAATAGATTTGATTAAGTTTGTACCTCAACATCCTTTTGAATATTGTTGTTTATCGTACAACGAACAGTGAAACACATTCGTGGCAGGATTTCACTGGTTTTCTTTATTTCGAACACAATTGTAATTTGATTAGTGTTATTATTTGAACGCAATTAATGTGTTTTTTCATAATTATAAAGTTCGAAATTAAAAAGTTAAAAGAAATTTACCAAAAGTTGTGTGAAAATTACTAGGTAAACATCGTAACTTCCAAGCTATATAACATTCTTACTATTCGGGTTAAAAATCTTCATTGCAGACAGTTTAAACGAGCTTTAATCGAAATTCGGCTAACATTTAGTATCTGGTGCGCCCTCTCTACACTCGCCGACACGACAGTGATTGACGGGTGCTGACTCGCCCAGTGTCACGTGATCTGTTGTACATACGGATACATCTTTTACGCGTGCCACGCGGTGCGTGTCAGTGTTTCCTTAAGTTCAGGTTATGAACTTCGCTGTCAGAAATGTCACTTGAGCCGATTGTTTTATTTTATGGTTAAGTTTTGTAAAAGGCTGAATAATAAGTATATAGGGGCGGGGGCAAGAGCCCCTCTAGAAACGGGGGTTTGTGGGCAGAGCCACCAGAAAAAAATTATAAAAAAAAATTTTAAACAAAAATGGACAAAAAAAATTATAAAACAAAAATGGACAAACCTATATACTATGGTTTCTTGTATAGTCTACACAAGAAACCATTTCCATTCGATTGCATTTTTAATTCATTTTAATTTTCTATTGATTAAAAATCATATTTCTGGCTATATGATTTTTAATTAATAGAAAATTAATGCGATTTAATTTATTTTATCCGTTTTTTTCTGAATTAACTTTTAAAATTAGACTTATTCTCAATTTTTTTTATTAGGTACTGTTCTCCGAAAGTGAAGTTTTTACTCTCCCCAGTCCTTAATTATCTGATTGGCTTATTAGGACTGCGTAACCAAATTCCTGGTTTCATGTTATTTCCGGCTATATGAGTTTTAATTAATAGAAAATTAATGTGATTTAATTTTTTTTTCTAAATTAACTTATAAAATTAAAGACTAATTCTCAATTGTTTTTTATAAGATTTTGTTCTCCGAAAATGATGTTTCTATCCTCCCCCAGTCCTCAATTATCTGATTGGGTAATTAGAACTGCGTAATCGCCCTTAATTCCGGTTTTATGTATTTCTGTTGTTCTGTGCTGTTTGGTTCTGCGTTGTTTGTGCTGGGGATCGCCTCATGCTTCTTAGGAATCGCCTTCTGCACTGCTGTGAGTTGTCTTCATATAATTGTATATGATGTTTTTTTTTTGCCGTTCAACCCCAATGGAGAAAGTGACCGCGAGAATGTATGGTTTAGAAAGGGACGGATGCGAGGCTGTGATTGATTGTTGTATGAATGTTAAATTAATTGCACCAGAGTACAAGTGTTTCCAGTGTGAATGTATGAGGAGCTTGGCCGAGAGCAAGGATTGCATGAAGGGATTTGTATGGGTCTGCAGAAAGAAAGGGGCCAATCCTCATCATGTTAAAAGGTCTGTGTGGAAGGGGTCGTGGTTCTCAGAGAGTTGATTAACAATAATCCAGGTGTTCGTGGTTCTCACTTATTTTTGGGTCGGGAAGGTGCCCGTGGAATTTGTCATCAATGAGATGGGGGTGAGTTCCGCGATAGTGTGTGACTGGAGACATTTTTGTTGCGAGGTGTGTGTTGATGTATAAACTAAATCTTTACCATATATATATTTTTTTCCATCTTTCCGGCTATATCCCACTTATTCAAATGTCACGTGACATTTTGTGATCCTCAAAAAATGTGTATTTTTTAACTTGAATGTTTAAATTTATTGGATTTCTCCCGTTTTCAGCCGCCGTACTTGTGGCTCTGCCACGTGCCATCCGCGTGTCACTTGACATCCGCCGGGCGAGGAGAAGAGGGGGAACGCAGTGAGTGGGCGGAGTCACAATCCGTCAATCACTGCTTTCCCCCCTCTTCTCCTAGTCGCCATTTTGAAGGGTGCACCATAAACTAAATATTTTACCCGGAATTCTAAAGAGACAATATAAACCCGCACAGGTCTTTACTAATAATAAAAATCTCAATTCAGATTGCATACTGTTATGAGAACAATCCATTTTTTGTTTTCTCGTATGAAGTTTTCAAGTTAGTTCCTGGCGCGCCTCCGCAGCCAGGTGGGCAGGAGCAGCAGTGCGTAACACACGCTTCTTGATTAGACCGGGGTTCGAGCCCGTCACCACCAAATACGGAGGATGCGGAAAGGTCAGGGAATGACCACAGTATATTCCCGGAGCAATATGGCATTAGTTGCTAAAGCTCCTAAAAACCAAATAACAAACAAACAAACAGTGTAGTTCCAGAAAGCGTTCAGCATTTACAGTATGAAAAAATTTTCGAGCTCCACAAAAATTGACTGGTGATGCTAAGTTTAAGTACTTAGCAATTAAATTTAACTTATTTTCATAGTTTTGACATACTACACACAAAGAAAAAGTTCAAAAGCAAAATGCAGGGAATTTAAATCACACTTTAATCATAACATACAAAACCACTCACCTAGTTTTAGTACAGTTCACATTGTCTTTCCAGTGAGCAAAATTTTTACACACACATAGCTGAACGAGAATGGTTTGCATTTGAAATTGTATGTTACCCAGCGCCACAATACTTGATTCGTTGTCTTCCTTTTGATGCGAATATTTTATTAATTCTGGACGTTTCTTCTCCACTTTAATAACAACAACAACACAAAAATCTGAATGGAGGGTTGAAAAAATAACAAAACCAACAAGAGCAATTTATTTGAAGATGCAGAAATTGTAATAACACCAACCCCACGGCTAAAGGCAACTGAAATGCTATGATCACGTGGCAGTTTAACCAGCTTTGCACAATAACAGGCAAAAAAATAAGTGATATCCACAATATTTTTTCAAAAATTTTCCCAGTATTTGTGCGAAACGTTGTAATCGGTATACTGATATGTCCATAAGCCTGGAAAACGCAAAAAAGTTAGAATTCTGAGAAAAACCCCCAAAAACAACCCCATAAACCTCCGTTGACGTCATAATCCTTTGGTGTAATTCCTGGAATTCAAAGAGTGTTTTATTCCCCGTACTTGGTGTAACAAGTCTTATGACATCATAATCCTTTGGTTTAATTCCAGGAACACAATTCCCGATTAAACGGTATATTTTTACATAATTCTAGCATGTCTCTGTAGCCAATTAAAAATAATTGCACGTCTATATGAGCGCAATAATATTTGTGATCCTATGATTGTGTTTTACCCAAAGAACTAAGACGTTAGTATCTATTATCAATAGTTTAACAAATAAAACTTATTTTCTCTCTCAATAATAGCATTAAGACAGAAAATTTGCAAAAGAATAAAAACTTATTTCTCTATCAATAATAATGTTAAGGAACCACAAAGACACACAGATAAAAGTTACAAAAGAATATTGTATTTTATTCTTAAAAAAACTAAAGATACATGCATACAAAATACTTACAACTAAAGATTCACTAACCTAAATAAGTTAAGCTACTGTAACCACCACATGTTGTTAATGCATCGTCACTCCGATCGTGCCAGATGATGAGCACTGTGAAAGCACCGGTCGTGGAAAAACACCTCTAGTCAACGGCATAGGGCTTCCAAGGACATTTACATCGTCGTCGTCGTCTTCTTCATACTCCCTGACAATAATGATGTCCGGTGAATGAACCTCATGATCAACGTACACCGATCGAGAGGAGGTGGATGCTGATATATCACCATTGTATGAAAGATGCAAACTTGCAGGGGTTGAAAATTTCATAGACACTTCCCATGAACAAGCAGCTATCATCCAGCGATAGAGATGAATTGGTGGAATCGATACAGGACTGCCTCGTACTAATGGGAGTTGAGCTCCTTGTTTTTGGAAAATATGTCGAGGCGTTCCAGTCAAAGACCTCATAACGGTCAGCAACATCCAAAAGGTCTACGTCGTCGCAGGAAACCTACGGGTTACAACACTCTGAACTATTATCATGACAGGCACCTGACCCTGAACACATGCACAAACTGTAGCTATGCAACATTGTAAGGATGGAAAAACGTGAGTAGCATGAAGAAACCACAAAACTAGCTCTTTTAAACTCAAGCAGATACACCCAATACAACCAATCAGACTGGTAGGGAAAATGTGAAAATTTAACCAATGAGATGCGTTCAGGAACGTGTGTGCATGCACGTACGTACCGGAATCGTACATAATACTATTGCTAAAAACAACTTATTAGTTAACGTGTTCCTTTTTACATAATTTTGTTAATACACATTTTGTTGGATCTGTTAACTGCATAGATTTAGAACCAATTTTCTGATCTAATTTTAAAACTTCATAAATGAACGTTCTGTTATGGTAATAGAGAGAAAATACATTCTCATTTCTAAAATGTATATTTTAGACGTTAGGGGATAACATAGCCTGGAACTTCACAAAGTTTACGAAATATAGCTTTTGTTTGTCCATAAGATCTTCAATGAAAATGGGAAAGTTTGAGAAAACCGCATCTCACCTTTAGATATTTTGCGTGTCCAGCCGGCAAATTTGTCCCGTTATATTCTTTTCAATTGCTAGAATTTGTACGAAATCGAGATAGGCACAGAGCTCGCCATTGTCCCTAAACGATTTCGCCCATCTTTCAATCAAACCCTCAGGTTTTTATGCATCCCAACTCAAAAATTACTCAAAACGGTTCGCAACCGACTCGTTGGCATTATTGAAACTATGAAAAATAAATATCACAAAGCTACATTGACAGTTAGTTTAAAATCAACACTTGTTGACTAGCTGATGGGGGAAAAAATAACATTCAATCTCAGCAACTGCTTATGGATCCTTTTGGATCCAAAACAGTAAAAAACTGAGATTTTAAATAAATTTTCACTTATCCTTCAATACTTTGTAACCTTTTCACAACAAACGTGAAAAAATCAACTTAAAATTCTTAATTTTAAGCATTTTCCGTATACCATAAGATAAATTTGAACCTGAACAGCTCATTCAAATCATTAAAAATCTACGAGTTTACACGTTGACTGTTTACATATAATTAATGGACCCTTTAAAATTAAAAAAAAAAATTGTTAGAAAGAGAAAATAATCGACTTTTCAAATGAAAACGCTTTTTCCCTTGTACCCAAGGGATGTCTTTGTCACATTACTTAAATTTGATTACACACATCACAACATTTTAGTGCTGTCAAAACGTGAAATTTATTCATCACAGTAAAAAGCTGGGTGGAAACACACAAAATACTTCAAGAGACTGAAATATAAGAAAATTAAGTAAAAATATCTTAAATAGGAATATTTATGGGTCTTTTTCACAAAGTGGCTCCGTCTCAGGCGAGTGCAGCGTAGTGCCGGAAACTCGGATTTTTTCTCCAGCAAATCGACAGCAGAACACACAACTTACAGACACTATATAAGGCGCAATATGGCCTTAGTTACTGAAGTGCCTAAAATCCTAAAACCAACCAACCAACCAATGGTCCAAGAAATCACGAGAAACGACCTCAGACGCTTTTAATTAAACAAATCAAATTGATTCGCATTCCACAAAACTTCACAGAACGACACACTGGTAAATATTGTACTCTGGCTGTCACATCAGGAACCACGCACTGCGATTCATCACTCCATAACAGAGTTTTCCTCTTCAAATGTTCTGGGAACAAATTACGATGAGTCGTGCACCAGGTAAGTCGATGGAGTTCACTAAGCGATGTGTTGTTTGGCTTGTGTGCTGTAGTTCTTCCCGAAAATCCAATGCTATATATAGCTGCCTACTTATCGTGTTTGTACTACTATCAGTATCTGTAGCCTCCCCGATATTCTGGTTGGTAACGTTTGAAGAGGATTGACATGATCTGCGAACCACTCCTATGAGTGCGCTCCGGTCTCTATTCGTCAATTTCAAGTCTAGTGAGAGAATTCAATATGACGAAGTAAATAAGTAAAATCTGCTCTTATGAAATAAATGAATGAATAGCGTGGAATAGAGTGATAATAAAGTGTTTCAGTTAGTGCATTTATTTATGAAGGCGTAAATTGAGTTAAAGAGATTATTTTATTTTTTTAGAAGCAGCAGCGACTTAGGCCATATGATGCCATGTAAATTATGTCTCTAAATTGCGAGTGTTCCTTGGTCGATTTGCTGTTTACTGAACGAAACACCCGAGTTTCTTGGAGAAAATAGCTGTGCTAGCAAGCCTCGCGTGAGACCAGCTAATTCAGCCAGGTTGAGAAAAAGGCCCATGGCTGAATTAGCTGAATTAGTTCTTCATATCATCGACGGGATTCGAACTCATGTCTTTTCCACCCGGTTCGGGGAAGACGGTGATTCTACCCACTACGCTAACCGGGAGGACAGACTCAGTATATTCACACGAGGAGTTTAGAACAATACATGGCGAAGCCATCTGTTCCTTGTGGATGCCCTGTACCTTTCAGTAAAGACCAAAACAACAGTAAAAAGGAATGTTTCCTTTATCTACAATGGGTAAGACACACAACAGAAATTATGGGACTTTCAATGGGTGTAATTTCCCATTTTTCCAAAAAACGTTTTCACAAGTGCCTTAAATTATAAATAACAAATGCGAATCACTTTGATTTGTTTGATTAAAAAAGAGCGCAGAAATTAATGTAAATCATTGGACAAATTATTTTGATAATGTCAGTGTATGCGTTAGAATAGAAAGTTTGCGAGATGGAATCGAGTATCTTTAGTTTGGTTGGAGAACGGAACTGGCTGTGAAAGGGTGAGTGCCGAAATTGCCCGCACTGGTTGCTCACAATTTTTAAAGTTGGAATGCAATTCTGTTTCGTGTGATTGAGGCTGAAGGTAACAGACTGCAATTTTCGCACAAGGCATGCGGGCATCTTCTTAACCTTGCCATGGAAAAATAGGTCGCATAACTTAAAATTTGAAAAAAAAAAAAGTAAATAAGTCTCGTCATAACTGCGTTAGTGAATAGCACAATGGGAAATAAATTGCTGAATAAAAAAGCACGTCGCCTAGTTTACTTTCCAATGGATGAAACTATATCAGATTAGGTGTAGTGCAGAAGGCTGGAATAATGTAAGTACTTTCTATACTTTCAAAGTAGTAATAGACCCACGCACACCACAGGCCAGAACAAAAATTAGGAGCGGAGAGTAGGAAGAGGCACCCAGTCGAAAAGGAACAAACATATATGCCACTGGCATCTGTCTCTGTCAAGGCCAATAACCTCTGGTATATTGTCCATAATGGGAACTATTGTTTCAGTTGTATTCTTCTTTTCAAACAATAACGATATTATCCGCATTCTTCTCTTCCTATTTTAAATACTGAGATGATAAGAAAGAATTCTAGAAGAGAATTTTGCACGGAGTCATTTAGCATTGGGCGGAAGTAACGGAGAAAAGAGATGCAATCTAATTTCAAAGTAGTGTTCCGGAATCGGAATCAATACATGGCTTGCATTCAAAATTTGTTTTGAATGCAAAAGACAATCGGTAAACTAAAGTTAAGCTACTAAGCTTGGTATAAGGAGGTATATACATCCGTAACGTTAGCATGGTTAACAAGCTTGAAACTGTAGAAGAGCTTTTACTCTCACACAATTTTGATGTGCTCTGCATAACAGAAACCTGGCTTGACCGAAATGAAGAGAGTTTTCCATTTGCAGTGTCGGCTGGCTCACTGTTCCGGACAGGACAAAAGGGGAGATGGAGTTGGACTGTTCTATAAAACACCACACATACTTGTTACTAAGAATTACAAAAGCCATTTCACTAAGTTATAAGGGTTAATTGCGTCATGCCAATTTAAATCTGCTCACGTTGATATTGCAATTCTATACACCCCCCCCCCCCCCAGTACCCGATGTGAAACCATGGATGAGATAACTAATTGGCTCATTCGTGGGCTTCGCACTCGGCAAGGCATGTTATCTGTGGAGACTTCAACTTTTCCCCTAAACTTCTTCATCTTCAATCCAGAATGCTAAATAACCTTCACCTATTAGGAATCCACCTAATTAATAATCTCCCGACCAGGAGTGACCATCATCTTGATCTTGTGCTGTCATCAAGAAATTGTGAACCTGATTCTACAACAGAAATAGCCTTTCAATCTGATCACATGCCAATTTTAATTAACGTATGTTTTCCGACTCCAAACTGCAACGTCTCGACTTAGGGCCCACACTAAGGTAATAACGAGCACAAAATTACTCAACATTAGTAAATGTCTAGAAGCAGCCACCGCAATTCTATGGAACGCAATTGAGAAATGTGATAATCAACTTTCCTTAGATCTTTTAACTCGCTGGCTCGTTACAATTTCTAATTATGCATCCTCAAAGAAAATAAGGATCTCTGAACGTACGAGGAGATGGTGGACTCCTGTGCTGAGCAACAGCTTTAAGCTTAAACAGAAACTCTACAAACAATGGAAAATGACAGGACTAATTCCGGACTGAATTGCGTACTCTAAAGGACGAGCAACCTTCAACCGTCTCAAGCTATAAAACAACACGTTGAAAACACACTTCGTAAGGGTGGCCCATCATACCCACAGAAATACTGTGAACTCTTCTCACAGTTTGATCGGAAGTCTGGATGAACTTTATTGCACGTGTTCAGTGAAGTCACCATGAGCCCAGTGACGTTCCCATGTCTGATGATGATGAACTTGAAACCATCGTATTAACAAGACAAGATCTTTTATCTGCGATTAATACATTGCCTGCAACTGGTACAGCGGGAATCGACAAAGTACCACAGTTTATCATTAAATGTGTGAGCTCATATCTAAGTGATCCCTTCCTAGTAATTTTTTATACCATAATAAAAGGAGAAGTGTTCCATATTGGAAAATGTATTCTGTTAGGCCACTCTCAAAAGTTTCCCAGGCAACTGAAGCTAAGCACTTTAGACCCATCACTCGTTTCTCGTGTTTATTGAAGTTGCTTGAAAAAACAGTACCGAAGACACTTATCACTCACATTCTCCCTCACAAGCCTCAGCAAATTCATTATACTTTGCACGACCGATCAACAGTTAGTAATGTTATTATGACTACCAATGCCATTCTTGGATCGTTTGAGGAAAAAGAAGAAATGGCAATCACATATCTAGATCTGCAAGCTGCGTTCGATAGTTTCCACATCCCAGCCTTCCTTAAACTCCTTCGAAATTACTATCACATTACAGGCCAAGTATTGAAGTTTATGGCATCTCTTCTTCAGAATAGGATCATCCAAATTTTCAATACCAAAGCAAAGGTATACTAGATAAATACAAGCAGGCGTGCCTCAAGGATGAGTCCTATCTGGAATTCTTTTCACAGCTATCATCTACCTGCTAACACAGAATAGAACAGATGATGATGTCATATGCGGATGATTTAAAGACCTTAACATAAATAAATTCGACCGGTGAAGCAAAAGACATTACAGTAACCATCAACAAGACCTTATCAGAAGCACAGCAGTACCTCAGGAAATTTGATCTACAATTAGCCCTGAAAAATCTTCCATCATGGTATTCTCACTTAAACCGACACCAACCATAATTCAGCCTGCGATTGACGGAGTACCGATCCCCCGCGTCGAAAAGCAGAGAACTGAGTGTGATCTTTGATAGAAAATTAAGATTCCATCATCTCATCATATAGAAGAATTTTGTGTTAAATCTAACAGGTAACGGTGGGTTGCAGAACAACACTTGCTACACATTCAGAACACAAACCTGATAAAAAATCTGATTTTTGGAGGTGTACTGTATGGAGTAGAGTTGTGGGGATCGGCTGCAAACGCCACAATTAAACCATTAAAAGCCGCTAAATAATGGCTCCTGAAGTGGACTACCTGCAAGTGTCATCTCCCACCACAGCAGCGCACAACACCGATGGCCAAAGCGCTGACCAGGTTTTCCAGAAGTTAACCAGGTTTTCAGCCTTAATTCATGAGAGAAGACTGATCTTCACCGCAAAAATGATCACTGGAAGAGTCTCAGCGCCCAACATTTGGGACATCGTGTGCTGGCGGATCCCCCAACCAGCCCTCCGCTCCACTCCCAAGCTTCTTGCTCTCTCTTCGACGATACATTTTAAAGATCGTTTCCTCCCGTATCAAAAGCTCCATCTAGTTCAATCCTTGGATGCTGATTTGTTTAAAATCATATATGATAAAAAGTACAGACGGCTCATTCTAGATCTGCATGCGGTCTTTGCAACTATCAACTGATTTCAGAGCGTTCCGGCTGGGCAAGGATCTCACAGAAAACCGAACTCAAGGAACCATCTTTTGTTATCGCAATTTGTATTATTTTAGTTATTTATTTTTATATTGTATTCCTTCCAGGTTAATATTATCTGCTATATGAATTGTTGCTGTTTTTTTCTTCCGGCGAGGTTATCTCTGCCGCTTGTTAATCCTAGCATGGTGCTGCGAAGAGTATTGTAAAGTCGTGATATCTGCGTTTACCCATGAACCTTACAATAAAGATGTTATTTATTACAGCTTGGATATTTGAGTAGCCTAGTTCCCAGACAAGATAGTTGAGCCATCTTGGGTAGCACAGTTAGTAGAATCACCGTCCTCTCCATACCGGGTGGAAAAGACCTGAACTTGAATCCCGTCGATAATGTGAGGAATTTTTATGGACCTTTTTCACAATGTGTCTGAGTCAGTCGGTCTCAGATGAGGGTAGCATGGTTTTTTCTCCCGGAAACACAGGATTTTTAAATCAAACAAACAGAAAATCGACGGTGGGGCACATGTCATTTACAGAAAATATACAGTATACGGCACAATATCGCTTTAGTCAATAACGCGCCTAAAAACCTACAACGCAACGACAGTACAATTGAATTGTAGCATGTACTTGTGGTACTCTTCGTAATTTCTCTCTCAGATGTTACGGTTCATTGGAGCTCTTTGATGGACACAAATAATTACGTATATGTGTAAATGTGTTAACTTGTGAAGTTGGAGCGGAATTCCAGTATATTCAGGGGTTAAAGAAAGAAAGTAGTGAGAAACTGCAATAAAAGATTTCATGTATGTATCTCCTAATACAAATAAATGTTTGGTTATTTAAAGTAATTGTGTTTATTATTAAATGTTCATTGTCACTCCCAATACTTGTCCGCACTTCTCTACCAGCTGAAATTTCTGAACCCAGGAACCTCTGGGTAGGCAGTATATAGTATAATAATATAATTAGATGTATAACTACAGGAGTTTAGAGCACTCTCGGATTTGATTTTCAAAAACTTTTTTTCCTAATTTTATAGTAGAAAAAAAAATAGCCAAAATATAAGTACTTTTGATTTTTACTGACGAATCCTTAATTGCTATCCAATATAAAAGTTACGGCAATCGAATGCTAGGAAATTTTTGTTGTCCGCGCCCTCTTTTTTTCGCTCCTTCATTTTTGTTTTGTTTGTTAAAGCCGTATCCTTCTCAATTGCAGTAGTAGTCGCATTCGGTGAGTATCAAAATGCATTTCTTATTTGCAATAGTGAGGTCTCATGAAATGTGCGTATTTACGAAGTTTTGAAACATAAAACTTGTGTTTTAGGTTATTTGATTTAAAATCGGCATACCCTTGAATACATATTGGAACGTGATAAACACAATTGTTCATACTTTGTGTGTTAATTTCCTGGGGAAAAAATCGAAACCTTTTCTGTGAACGTTAACTACAAGATTAAACTCGGAAATTGTAAATTTGGGGATAATGGATAAAATTGTAAGAGTTCAGAAAATGTGGAAAAATCTCGAACATTCTCATTACTTGAGTACATTTCTCAAAAAGTAAATATCTTACTTCCCCGGTGATTATCTCTAATTATGAATCATCCCATTGTGGAGGGGGGTGGGGATATAAGACTTCCATGTGTGCAGAAATCGGTTATTTCAAGATTTCCAGATCACTAGCACTTCAACGTACCGTTCTCACTACTACTGAACATTTAGGGAGGTTGGGGTAGATGTCACCAGTTACTTCACCTAACACCGCGGAAAGATTTGCATGGCGTTTTTCTTCCCTTAGGATGGCCATGCGTCATATGAGGGTTGCAGTATTTGTTCAAAGTCTTAAATACGTTAAATGTTATCTCAAACTTATTCCCTTTTCCACTTTCTGGATTGAACGGAAAGCCTCATTAATTCGATTGGTTATTGAGGAAACAGTTCAATACCCACCATCCATCTCATATTTGTCGGATTAGTTACACCTGAAATTTGGTGCATCATTACTGAATTCTGTTCACGGGCATTACGTATTCAGTTGCATGCAGTAAATCAGCTCTGAATGAAAATAAAAAGCAATTGCTACAACAAAAACATCCTCGTAAACATTAATTATTCGCATACTCATAGAGAACCATCAGTAGTTTTGCTTATCTGCTCGATGTACTTACCGAACTCCGATAATACTTCGGATATTTTGAACAGACCATTTAATTGTTTGATTCGGTGGTTATCAGTATTTCGAAACTCATTAAAAATAATTGCTGTCACATATAAGAAATTAGGGGGGGGAAGAAAGCATTCATACGGATTTCCGAGAGAGTACCTTGTGCTTTTTTCGTTTAATTATTTGATTACCAGCTGATTTACATAATTAACCTTCACAGTTCGCAAGGCATCGTTACAATACGATGATTGATTCATTGCAATGGTTGCTAAAATAACAGTTCATCGATAGACAATTTAAACAAATAAAGCATTTTCTGTTTAAACTCAGGGACGACCACACGGTCAGAGTATAAACAGAAAAAAATATTTATTAGATTATTTTGAATAATAAATTCTTATTTTCCCTAATCTGGTAATGACCAAGAGTAAAACAAATGTATATCGACGAATTTTTACAATTTTGAAGACTACTACTACAATGAATAAATTTTGGTTTCTTGCTGTGGCTTCCCTAAACTCCTGGTTGACAATATCAGATGAGGGTGGTAGGCGCTCAAGAGCGTGGTACCTAGGCCTCTTTTTGTCATTTTCTGCAAGCTACTCACAGTCGAACAAGAGGAAGGGCCAGTAAATGGTTGTTGTTCACACTTCCTGGTCGATCGCAAAGTATAAAAATATAATTTTCTGAAGAACACCAATTCCCGAGGTCTCGTTAATTACTTTTCTCATTTAATTTAAACTTCTTTAAATCATGTACTACTTATATTACAATAAAAATTGAATTCTAAAAGCAGTACATTTTATTTAAAATATAGATAACTTTGTCTTGTGTATTTTGCTAAGTAGCTGATATGGCCGAAAAGTTTGCACGCCTGTGATCTAGCCAATACAGTGTTACTGCAACAGCAAACAAAAATTGAATGCTAATATAATAATCCCCACCCCAACATAAACACTGAAGGACTGCGGTCAACGTCTTTACCTGTCTGCTGTATTTCGTTTATTTGCTTGCTTCTGTGCGTAACCTGTCATATGGGTGATAGGTACAAAGTACAAAGTATGTTGAGGGTCAAACGGCACCAGGAATTTCTCCCATCTCCGCGAGTGTTCGCTGTATCGAGGGACAGTACTCTGTCAAGACCAGAGATTTAAAAGTGTGTGGATCATGTGTTGTGTCCATTGTTCTTCTGGCCTATTGGCCGTCGAGCCTCTGATGGGACCCGACGTGGGTGATAGGTAAGGCTCACTTTTTGCAAATACCACTGGTGTCGCATACTTCTCTCAGTATGTATGCTGTAAAGCAACGGTGCCCAACTGGTGGTTCGTCAGTCCCCAGGGGTTCGCGAAAATGTTCCAGGGGGTTGGCACTAAAAATTCTGTAATGGCGTCTGCTTAGATCTACATGGGTATATGTTAGTAAGTGAAAAAAACATGGGCATACACCAAAAGAATGGAAGAGAAGCTGAGAACTACACAGCGAAGAATGGAGCGAATTATATTGGGAATCAGACTGTTAGATAAGAAGAGAAACACATGGATTAGGCAGCAAACTCAAGTAAAGGACATTCTAATCAAAACTAAAGAATTAAAATGGTCTTGGGCAGGACACGTAGCTCGAAGACATGATGACAGATGGACTAAGAAAATAACAGAATGGTACCCAAGAGAAGCTTAGAAGAAAACCTGGAGGACAACGACGGAGATGGACAGGTGAAATTCATGAGCTTGTGGGTAGTAAATGGATGGCATTTCACAAAACAGAAGGAGCTGGAGAGGCCGTCATCCTGCAGTGGATTGAAAATGGCTGATGACGATTTTTGTAAAGTACAAAATAGTTTAATATTAATTTATGAGATTCGGTTCAAAATTTATATTTAGTTGTGGTTTGTGTTACGCGCCCTTTTACATGGCGAGCATGAGCGACAGGTGTCCATGTAAGTTAATGGGAGTGCGTATATTAATGTTTTTTTTTTTTTTTGGCTTTTCTTTTTTAGGAGCATTAGCAACGAAGGCCATATTGCTCCGGGGATATGCGATGGTCATTCCCTGACCTTTCCGCATCCTTCGTATTTGGTGGTCACGGGCTCAAAACCCGGTCGAATCAAGAAGCACGTGCTACGGACTGTTGCTCCTGGCTACGGAGGCGCAATGCTTTTTGTGTTAACAAATTAAGCTTGCTGATTCCCATGGGAAATACAGATATCACTCAACTGGGTGCGCTTTGCTGTCGCCGCTGGCACTTAGTCCAATTATTGGAACTGCTGTTGCTGTAGAAAGAAGAATTCTCGGTGACTTAAAGAAACCTTGGAATACGGAAGTTTTAATTTCAGACATTTTATGTATTTATGTAAAACGCGCAATATGGGGCAAAACTGTCAAACTGCATTCAAACAGGAACACCATGGATAAATGCTGGCAAGAAAAAAAAAAAATTACATAATACCATCTATTTTATTTATTATTTTTTTTATTGTCTCAAAGTAACAACGGTTATATTTATCTGTAGTGCTAATAAATAAGTAGAAGTAGTCGGTCCGTGTTCTATTAATCGAATTTGAAACATATCTTTTCCTCGATTAATTGAACATATTAATAGAACATTTGTTGTATAAGTTATGATATTCAAAATTTTGTCTACTATAATGTGCTGGTTTTGGGTATACTCATCAGTTCCTTATTGTTTTCAAAACTTCAAAAAAAAAAAAAAAAAAAGAAAGAAAAAGAGCAATACCAGTAAGACAACGATGAAATAAAGTTTTGTAATATATAAAATTAACTTTTCATTACTTCAATTTAAAGATTTATACTTACTCTGTTAATAAAAATATCACACTGCATTTTACTATCATTGATTTTTTGTCAATAAATGCCCTTTATTAAAAAGTTTCTTACTGTTTTGCCTTCTACAACAAATTGCAGCTTACTCAGTGCGTGAAATATGCATTATATTTTCAATCATTGCCTGAAAAGACGGTAATTGCTAACACCCATCAATTTCCTATCTCCGAATTAATCTAGGTTTTCCATCTGCAGTTTAACATTAAATGAAACTTAATTATTTTGAAAACTACATCTTTATTTAATTTAATAATAGAAATCATACACTGCATGATTTCTATTACTAAGCTAAACGTAAAAAAGAAAAGAAAAAAAATCACTCATTATCATCCATAATTAACATTAACGGGAAAAATGATTCCCTCCCTAACCCCACCCCCACTGTCACAAGTAAACAATCGTGTCCGTAAAAACATATCGGAATTTGTTAGTGCTAGTTGTGTTAATCCCCCCCCCCACTGTTTAATTTAAGTTCGCTGGTTGTCGACGCTGGGCAATTATTCAAATCCAACACATCCATTTGACGAGTCTTTTGTGGCAATGGCTGACCTAAAAGTGACAGAAAAAGAAAAAACTTTGATATATCAACAGCATTTGAACTTCAAAACTTATTGAAAATCTTATAACCTTTTGGCTTGGATTAAAAACAGAATATCCATCACCTTAGCAAAAAAGCTGTGAAAATCCTGCTGCCATTTTCAACTACGTATGTATGAAAACCTTTGCAATTTATATCTCATTGAACTCAATACCGGAACAAACTTGGTGCAGAACCAGATTTGAGGCTCTATCTCTCTTCCGTCGAACCAAATATTGCTACTCTATATTCGGCAAAAAAAAACAAACAAACCCAACAATCACATTAAATTTATGATTTATTTTGATTTATACTTAATATTATGTTTAAGGATTTTATTACGTACATTCCGTAAGACTTTGTGATGATTGGACAATTTTTGTATTAAATAACTGTATTTCATTTGAAACCTTGTTAATTTTTTGATTGAATGATATGAAATGCTTGTTCATTTATAAAAATGTGTAAAATTTTGTGTGATAATAATAGATGTTTTGTTGACCATTATTGGTGTCCTCGTAATTAATCATAAGCTATTGATGTACACACATTTTCTCAAAAAACGAAAAGTAGTAAATGACATTTATTGCTCATATCTTGGACCTTCTGATCGTTCAAAGCAGTGAGGTAGCTTGTGGTAAAAGGGTTATAAAAATTATAACTAATAATAAACAAAGATAAAATTTAATATAAAGTAAAGCATTGCCAAAGAAAGAAACCACATAATTAGTTTACTGTCTTACAGTATATGGTGTTAAATGTTTTCCACACTAATTTTTTTTTCATTCTCAAAGACCATTTTGTACAGGTACTTTATAATATTATATTAATACGTAATATCGTTTATAAACACGTAGTATTAGAAACAATTTATGATAAAAATTCATTACTGTACTATTATACGATTTCATAAAATATAGGCTTAGGGGTTCGCGATAAAAATATTATGTTTAAAGGGGGTTCGCGAGTCAAAAAAGGTTGGAAAACCTTGGTGTAAAGAGACTAGAAACTTGGAAGTGCATGATATGAATTATGGGCTGGAGCTAAGATATTCTTATTTCAGCATAAATTTATGCCTTTTTTGTTTTTATAATTCAGAAATTTGCTTATTCCAGCATTAAACTCTGAATATGAAAAATATTTGTATGTCTGACGAAAGGTAGAGATGATACTATTTCTTCACTGGGAAACTTATTTATTCCCATAAAAATTAACTAATCTCTAGAGAACAAAGTTCGTTAAAAGACTCACCAAGTTTCTGTTTATGGCAAAACTACTTAGCCAATCGGTGACTGTCTTAGAACCTCGTGTTGGTTATTATTTAGTTACCACATTTACTGTAAAGAAGTAATGAAACAAAATATTAATAGCTTCTATGGTTTTTGGTAATTGTAAGGAGGAACATCTTGCATTACAGCTCAACAAGCCTTAATGAACATAAAAAATTATGGGAAAGGAAGTCCAAGTTTCAGTTAAATAAATGTCTCTTTTAATAAAAATTGATATTAAATTTAAAGGGAAAATAATTTACAAATGTAGCGTTTTAATAATGAGTAGGATAAATTTAAGGATATTTAAAGGAATAAAAACAATACAGTATCATATGACATTCTTTCTTTGTTTTCAGCCCAACCATGAGCACTTATAGAGAATCTACAAGTGGATACGAGCCTGTACAGCAGTTATATACTCCTAGAGAAAATACTGTCGTTTATGGAGCAATAGCAGCTTCACCAGAGGAGCATGCTGCAGCCCACAGCGCTGAAACGAACACAGGAGCAATCTTTCATCAACGTGCAGAAGACATGAATGATGACGAGATTACTGGCTATAATCCTGGAACTCAATCGAATATTAGCGAAATGAGAAGAAAATTCCATACATTAGAAGATCTCGAGGCAGCAGTAGAAGCTTTGAAGGAAAGACTGTACGATTCAAATGGGTCTGAAGAAGAAGAAGAAAACGTAGAAAGTGTCGAATATTCTTTGAATATCACTAGGAGGTTAGTTTCTTCGGGTAACTATTCCGACGATAGACGGCACAGTGCCCCGACGTCATTACCCACTAAAATGAAAACACTGCCGTGTAGGCGGTGGAGTGAAGGAGAGTTACGATTTGACACAGCTCAAGCATTGGCAAAATGGGAAAGGTATCGGAGCGGACCAATATCAAGTAATACACAACCAACTGGGAAACACGTCACCTGGAAGGATGATACAGCGATTTCTATCTTAGAAAGCCAGTCGAGTTCAGAAGATGATGTGGATGTGAATAGTACAGTTCGTGAAAATGCAGACCCTAATGCGAGAACTGGTTTATCGAAACTCAGACAAGTTTTGCCTCTCAAACTAGTTGCGCTTCACGTTATGGTGATTGTCTTTTTGGTTGCAGGTTACCTCATTGTACATTATAATTATCCCAGATTGTCATCTTCTGTGATGCACTTTATAATCGGAGTTATCCTAGGATATACGATCCTTGCTACCGTCATCCACACCTCGTTGGTTTTGAAATTTTTGAAGTCGAACAAAGACCCTACTACTCGGCGCAGAATTCCCATTTCATGACGTAATTATTGAACATTTCACGCTGATGTTTTCAACGTGTTTAGTGAGATGTATTCATGATTGAAATCGACTTACCAACACAGTTATTATAGTTTTATTTTGAAGCTTTATTATGCCATGAGTATGATGATGTCACATTTTATCAGTAAATTATACAATGTTTTTATACAAATGTATTTTAGAGAAACAAGATTAAAAGTAAACACGCTGGTAACTTTGTTTACCAGAGTTGCATACGAAATTTATATATTTCCATATACAAAACATAGGCTTAATGGCTGCATGAAGATATTTTAAAATTAAAAATATACCAAGCAAGATGACTGAAACTATATTTATTACAATAACCTTTCTACTTCTTTCATAAACTCTTCATATGTATCATCCTTTGATGTACCCGTGACAGGAGCTGTCTTGGACCTGTTCGTTCGTTAGATCAAATATTTCTCCTGGTTTAGATGAAACTTTATCCCCCCCCCCCATCTCAACCCTTAATGTCGTAGGCATAAACCTTTTTAGATCAGCGCAGCACATTAAAAATCATAATCTTTGATTTAGCTTCAATAGTTGCTGATCGGTTCTTTTATGTGATTTGAAATGCTGCTGCAATTAAACTGGATGGTGCGAAATTGTCATTTGTGGCATGCAGCACTAGGAATTTAAATTATGGGTTTCCTGTTGGTGGAGATATTCCAGGAAGACGTAACAATCTTGGAGAAGGTACACCAGGAATTGGTGAGGTATCTATATATAGTGGCAATCCATGTGCTGGTGCAGGAGGAGGAAGAAGGCCAGCTCTTCCAGGTGGGGGGACAGAGGAATTTCAGGTGGTAAAAGCATCGATGGTGGTGGAGGTCCACTCAGTAGAGGTGAATAAGTGTAAAGGATGGTAGTCCAGGAGGCAGATCTGTTGGCAGGAAAACTGAGTAGTGAGGCAGATGTGATGATGCGTCAATAGAGAGGGAAACTATTTTATCTGTGTTTTTCTAAACGGCTATTTTCTGTTTGCAATTATTTCTTATTTTCGTACTAGATCTTTGTTTATGAATATATCTTTCTGGGGTCTTCAGCTTCTGTAAATGCTTCTCTATTAGATGGTCTTAGTATTGTAGAATTTTTTGTCATTAATGCTGTTGAATGTTTCTCAGAACTTATGATTGATGAATTAATATCTTCCTTTATCTGTCTTCTTAATCCTCGCCATCCTCTCTTCCTTATTTTCATAGTAATGGTCTTCTAATTCTGATTATCATCATTTTCCTTATCTGCGAAACGAATTTTTCTCTGCTTTAATTTTTTTTCCCCATTAGCTGTTGATGTATTTTTACCCCAACGTCTTTATAGTCTGATAGTCCTTGGTGGTGCTACTGCAGGAACGCCTGGCGGTTTTCTGAATAATTGCATATTCCCTTCAAACTGCAAGGTGTTTTCAACATAGATTGCAGTTGCAATATTAGCTCTAGTATCATTGGAAAGCGAAATCTGAGATGAAAGAAACTGGGGTATATTTGGAGTTGTCTGAAGCGGAATTTCATCAACTTGACTTCGTTGAGCAAATCAAATAGATTACAATATTTTTAAAAGTTGGTATCTACGTCTCTCGTAATCATCTTCGTATCTTTTAAGTTTTACCAATCTTTCTGGATCCTCTGTGTAGTAAAGATGAAGTACAAATCAAGTTTCTTTAAGCACTTTACATTCAGTGGTGAATGCGCATTGTTTTTCATCTGATCAGTCTTTTCCATATCAAATATAAATTGGAGTGAATCTTTACTTTTCAGTATGAAAACTCGCGCTAATTGTCTTTATTCTTTTCTTTTCCTTTTTCATTCTGCTTGAGAGATCATTTGTTCATTTTACTTTTAATTAAAGAAAAACTGAAATCTTAAAATTTAGAGAGCAAAAACTCAAATCAACAAGCCACAGATATATTAGCCTATCTTGATATCACTGAACTGTGTTACTAATGACGGCAAGAGAAATCTTTATGGTTATGCAAATGTTTTCGATTTTTTATTCTCCTGTTATATATGAGAGGAGACCATCTTTAATACGTTCACTCATTTTTATTCGAAGAAAGGCATATGAAAGAACTGAGTAATACATAACGCTATAATTAACATATATTTATATAATTAGATTTCAACTGTAATTGTGTATTCAGTAGTAGTTGGACAGACTAAATTAAACAGGAATCACTCGTTTGAATAAATACTCAACCTTTAATTGCTGGATTTTTTTTTTAGATATTAGGCAACATCGATATTATTTTGTGTGGGTCTTTGAAAGACATATTCCAAAACACAGCAATGAAATACATTCACTCTGAAATGAGTGAATGAAATTCAAGTTGTGGCATGTGTGGTCTTTCTATACAGAGTGTCTCAAAAATATTGGTACAAACGTTTAGGGGAGGTAGGTAACATCTAAAGGAATGTGAATCGCATAGGAACCCATAACCGGAAACTTCACCATAAGTCGGTACACGGCGCTGTTCATCAGTTCGCGAAAGGGAAAATTTCTGATTTATTCATTCAAGCAGTAGTCGCCGTATCGGTATACGAACTGTGAGTTGGCAGACATGCACCTAGTGTATGGATTAGCAGAGGACAATGGACGAGCCGCTCAACGAATTTATGGAGAACGCTTCTCAGACAGACATGTATCGGACCACCGTTTGTTTGCGCGTGTGCATCAAAATTTGTGCGATTATGAATCGACGCGAACTCCAGCCATGGAAGAGTGTGTGTTGAATGCCGTCCATAATAATCCTACTACCAGTACACGTGCCGTTGTCTTAGGAGTGTCTCGTTGCAGTGTACAGCGTCTGGCACGACGATTCCTTACAGCCCTTTCATCTCCAAAGTGTTCAGTTACTGCTCCCCCAAGATCATCCTGCACGTGTGGCTTTTGCGCAGTGGTTTCTCCAAGAAAGTGTTCAAGACTTTAATTTTCCAGCCTATGTTTTGTTCACGGATGAGGCTTATTGAATCAGCACAATGCTCATGTGTGGGCTCACGACAACCCACACGGTGTGCGCCCCCATGCGGCACAACATCGCTTCGCAATAATTGTGTGGGCAGGTATGCTTGGTGACTGCTTAGTCGGCCCATACCTGTTACCATCCCGCACGAACTCCGCTAAATATTGGATCTTTCTTGAACAAGTTTTACCAGGGTTACTTGACGATGTTCCAGCAAATGTGAGACGCAACATTTATATCACACGAAACCTCACGGACATTGAATTGGCCGTCTACAACCAGAATCTTTATTGATTGCATCAGGGCTTGGGAGCTTCAGACCTGGAAGCTTTTGGTCGGGTCTGGGGCACCTGGGCATGGACCACTTAAGTGTGTTTTTTTTTTTTTTTTTTTTTTGTTCAGCTGTTGTTCAGTTCTTGGGTTTGGGCGGCCCAAGGCTGGGGACAGCTGGCACTCAACAGTCTAGCACTCTCTCTGTTGAGTGTTTAATTGCGCTTTGGCGCTTCAGCTCTTAAAGACAGAACCAGGTCCGGTTCCACGTGCCAGGGACGGGCATCAGATTGCAGTTGAAGAGTTCAGCTGCTTTCTGATGGCAAAGTGACCTGACATAAACAACATACTACACTCACAAACATCTCTCTTATATTTACTTTTATTCTTTCCTATTCAAAATTTCTTGTTTATACACTTAGCTTAGATTATGAACTTAACTTATAATTTTTTTTTTTTTTACTTTACTTCTCTTTTCAAAAATATGTTTTGTCTTATTTCTTAGCTATCTTTTTATTTATCAGGTCCACTTTACAGATTTTCTGTTTTAAATGATTTAGGTGGAGATGGGCATTTGCCTGGGAACCACCCTGAACCAGTACACACACACACACACACACACACACACACACACACATGTTCCCCACGTTCACCTGATTTATCGAGCTTTGATTTCTTTCTGTGGGGGGGCCATCAAATCTATCGTGTATGAATCGCCTGTGGAGACGGAAATGGATCTCGGGGCGAGACTCGTCTGCGCTGCTGCTACTGTCAGAGAAACTCCAGGTGTGTTCGACCGTGTCCGCCAATCCATGCTGCGTCGGTGTCACGCATGCATCGCGTCTCATGGTGGAACCTTCGAGCATCTGTTGTAACATCATGAAATGCATCCATCTCGTACTCCATTGTTAATATTATGTCAAATAAATGTTTGCCACTAATTACTGTCTTGTGTCATTTCTGCTTCTTCTGCCTCTGCTACTACTTTTCCGTGACGTTTCCAGTTATGGGGTTCCTATGCGATTCACATTCCTTCAGATGTTACCTACCTCCCGTAAATGCTTGTACCAATATTTTTGAGACACCCTGTATATGACTCTCAATATGAGAGAGAATGAATGATGAAGAATATAGGGATTTAAATGCATGGGTTGCATATAAATTATTAGGTGATACAGAAGCCTTATGGTAGATATGAAATAGTCGAGTATTTAAGTCGCAAAGGAGATTAGGCAAGCTAAAGCCGATTACGAGAAATCTCTGCCAAAGAATGTCAAGAAAAGCAACAGACTTTTACCTACATTAATAATAGAAGGAAGGGCTTGAGTCACATTGGTCCGTTTGATGCCGATGGTTTAACTGTTGATGATTTTGCTGAAGAACTGAATTGGTATTGTGCTTTACATTCGTGGTGAATGCCTGAGGAATTATATAGACAGAGGAATGCCAAAGTTCAAAATCTAACAGGGAGCGAAATTGTTTCCTGATAACTGAGAGGAAAGTGAAAGATAAATTGTTGAAACGACTGAACATAACATAGTCTCCTGGGATGGATCTAATTATAATAAGGGAGGAAGTAAAAGAGGTAAGCAAACCCTTAGCTATAATTACGAAAACAAAGAATCTTTAAATTCAGGGGGGAGTCTCCTATTGACAGGAGATGTGCGAATGTATCAATAATCCACAAATGTGGATTAAAAGGCGATGTCACTAATTGCAGACATGTTATCTTCTATTCCAGGATAAGTAATGGAGTCTAGTTAAAGAGGTAATGCCGGACCATCTAGATAGAAACGCAGTTATGCTTCACTCACAGCATGGATTTGTTAAGGGGTGATATCATCTGACCAATCAGATTGGGTACTATTATGCCGTGACGAAGGAACTGGACGCAAAAAAATATTTTATGTCTGTATGTGGATTTCAGGAAAACTTTTTTTATACTGTAGAACATAAAAAAAAAAAATAAATAAGAATTGCTGTACAATTTGGAACAGTGTGACATGAGGGCTAGTTACTGCTCTGGATAAAGTGATGGTTGTGTGGAAGAAGACAGAGTGGGTATTAATGGACACAGCTCTTCGGGAGGAATTCCAATAATGATATTAGTGGAATTCCTGAAATAAGTCCATTATTGTTTTCTATAATTGTTAATGTTATTGGATTTAATGTCTAAGTTACAGGCTGCCTGGACAGGTTATGGGATTTAGCCAATGATATGCAGGAAATTTGATAGCAGAAATAAGGAGATGATTATCCCATTGTACAAAGTAATGGTCAGAAAGTATCTTGATTACCGCATACAGGTCTAGAGGACTCGTTTTAAGAAGGATGTAGAACTGCAGGAACGAGTGCAGAGAAGGGCAAAGAGATCGGTGAAGGGAACCAAAAGTGGTCTATACCAAGAGAGGCTTCTATTCTGCAAATTGCAATGTCTGGAGACTGGGCACCTGGGAGGTGATCTGGTTGAGGTGTTTAAGCCTTTGAATGGCTTAAACAAACTCAGTGCTGATGGGTTTCTTCTTGCTGAGACTACACCCATAAATGGGCATAAAGTCAAATTAAAGGATCGTTTCAGGAAAGAACTAAAGCCTTTCTTGGTATTGACCAGCTTTTTTTCCCTTCACCAATCTCGTTGCCCTTCTCTGCGCTGCGCAGAGGTTTGCCTTCAGCCAAGTGATCGATTTTTGTAACGAACTTCCACCTGATATTGTGGAAGTGGATAGTTTGAATAAATTCAAGGAACAATTACACAGCTGACTGGAAAGGATGGATAGGTGATATGGGAGTTTTTTTTTTTTTTTTTTGGCTGATGCTTTATGAGTTGCTTTCTTTCATAATTATGCTGCTACTATTAATATTAATAATAGCAGAAATGGAAATACAAGTGCGACACCAACTGGCAATTATGTAATGAGGTTTCATAATCATGAAAATTATTCCATAGCGAAGGACAATGACCTAGTTTTATGAATTAGCGGTGGTAAATATAGTAGACTGCTGTGTATATCGAATCCAGTCATGGGTGAGCACAGCCTGAGTAAGTCCTTTTGTTATAGCGTTAATTCCGTCCCTCCCTTTGTTTACTAATTACGGTTAAGTAATGACTGAAATTACCATACCCGTCCCACATAGATATCTTTTAAAATGTCAATTTAATAATAACCTAGAGTTCCACATAAAGAGTAAAAACAGATTAAATATCATTAATAAAAGAGCGTGTGTTTTGTAAAGAAGATGGCGAAATTAGTTGCTATAACTGTTCAATAGAGATGTGTTTAAAAGCCTACAGTTGTTAGCCAGCAACAGCTATTTTGGCTGAGCGCTCACAAGTTCAAAGGGATAGATTTCTATAAACACCGAAACGATTCACTCAGTCCTTAATGTAAATTTAGGGCTAAGAGAGGGGGTAAGAAACAATAATACTCGTGTGAACAGACATCTAAGATACCTATCAGCCTATGTAAACTCTGCAGATGTAAGAAACAGCTTTACCTTTACCTAAAAAGGAGATATGGAAGAGCGGTTACATGTGTAGCAGGGATATTCGTTACATGGTGTGATGAGGGGATGACTAGTTACCCCTTTGATTAAGTTTTCAACACGTGCCGACCGAGTGTCTTAAGACATGGATCTCCCCAATAAGAGCGAGGCATTGAATAAACAGTTTGGGAGAACTTGGGACATAAAAGCGGATCCTCAGGAGCTAGTTGGGTGGCGTGGAGTGGTGGTAGACAAGAGTTGGACAGTCGTTATTGTGGAAGAAGGACCAGTGAGCCAAGCCTAAGGAAGAAGTCGACTTCTGTTGAGACAACGCCCAGAGTCGCCCGAATTGACTGGAATAAAGAACCCGATTGAGCCAGTGCGATATCCTAAGCTGGTAAGTCGAAATGATACGAGTATGAAAGCGTTTGTAAGCATGAAGATGAAACGGTTTCTTTCTCTTTCATATAACTTATAAATTAAAGGTAAAACTCACAAGTTTGTCTATTGATTGCTTGAATATTTTTGGCAAACATGAAATGTCATATCATGCTTATATTAATGGAAAGAGCGAAGTGTATAAGTTTTGTCTTGTAATAAATCATGTTATGTTTTGTTTTGTGTTATAAAGGTTTCTCTTTTTCTTTGCCAAAACCTCTCATTCAACCAAAGAGCAATATAGTTAGTGTTAAAGTATGATTAAAGGTTTATTGTGGCGTCGAGTAAATTATTTGCATAATTGCTCGATGTTAATCACAATGCTCAAGTCCAAACTGCGGGATGGAGAGGGGAAATGAACTTCTCCTTCTCTGTTCTGAGGGTATACGAGACTTTGTCCTAATAATACCACTAGACGATAACAGAAGTGTGGAAGTTGACACCAGACAATACCACTAGGCGAACATGTTAAATTAAAATAAAATAGCCAAAAACGCATTAACTACGCTAAGAACAAAAAGTATGAGTTGCGCATAGTTTGGCTATAGCTTTGCGGCCACGCCCTAAAGCCCTACGAACGCTAGAAGAGTGCGTGCTGACTAAAACTTTGTAGGTATCTTAAAATTCTTGCCTCAGATAACTGCAGCTTAAACGCCGAGTAGCCTTACATTATTAATACAAGTTAATTGAAAAGTAAACAAGACAGTTTTGAAAACTGGCATTTATTGGCGGAACAAACAGGGTTGGATAAAAGATCAAAGTTTTCCTGTGTACTTTAAAGATCGTCGATACGATACTCATGAGTCATACCTGACTTCAATTTGACAGTCTATTTATTCCCAGACTTCTTGCATTGACAGCGATAGTTTATGCCATTGCCTCAGTGAGCCCAGAAAATTCTGCCAGTAACATCTGCTGGCAAAGGTAACGCAAACATGGAATCCTTTTAAGTAATCCCGCAGTCGCTGTTTTCAGTGACTTTGTCACTGAACGCAGTGTGCCACGCCATACCCTCCCACTTCCTGATAGGAAATCATTTCCCGAAATGAGAATCATTTTTTTTTGAAAAAAAAAAAAAAAAAAGAGATTATTGATTATTAATCGAGATTTACAAAATGAACTGAAAATGAAATGTTATCAATCGAGATTCATAAGAATGAGCTGAATATGAAATGGTTCTAAGATCACAAAAGTGAAAGAAATGGATTACAATGAAAATGGAAGTAAAAAGGTGGCGAGGGATGTGTAGGAATAACTTAAAAGTAGAAATTAACAAGACCATCAGGCTATAGAAATAGATACTTTCGAGAAGTTTTGTACTGTAAAGTGGGACGATATCCAAATTGAAAAAAAAAAAAAAAAAAAACATTTTAGAAGACGCACTTTAGACATAATAAATGAGCAGGAAACACGTGGAAAAATTCGATTTTATCATTTTATAAACTGATATCGGAAGTAGGGATAACAGAGGAAAGCTTTCGATAAAAAATTTACGAGACCGTTTAAAGTGGAACTAAAAGAAAAATATAGAAAGTAAATACTTATGGGACCCTATTATATAGTCAGCGCACGACCTTCGAAACTGCTCCTGGAGAGCGACGTTTACGCAATTACTGTCGTCGTGGAGTGAGAAAGAAAATTTATCTTGTAACAAGGGGAGAAAATGCTAATAACTTTGAAGCTGAGGAAAAGGATGATATTAAAAATAAATGAAAAAAACAAATAGAGGGATTAGTAAAAAATTGAGGATCTTAGGAAGGGTTTACTGAGGAGGAAGTTGAAAGAAAACAAACGAACGTTTCGTACGGTCTGATATGATGGGATGCATATTTAATAGGTGGGAAAGCGGTTTAAACCTCTTCTATGTATGTAGACAATGTCGGATTTCAGCATAAGATTAAATCCGGCCTTGGGACCACCCCACTTCCTTTTTGAAGATAAAAATGTATGCATATATTTTGGGGTCTCATAAAACGCAAAGACAATATGAACATCATTCTTTTTATGCTTTTGTTTTTACCATACAGTATATGCAGTTTCGCTACCCAACATGACTTTTACCTCCAGCAAATCAATGGTTGTTTCTGGTCAAGTTTTATGTATTGAATTTAAAATGAATCATAAAAATTTCCTATCAATTCTCAGTTTTAAGATATAGATAGATAATTGGATTCTGTACAACGATATCATTATTGTTTGAATACGATTTTTAAACTTATTAACTTTTGGATGGTTTTGTTTATTGGGCTAAAAGTTAAGCAAGTACATCATTACTGTTCTTGAAATATAGTATATTTTGATTTTGATGCACTTTTCCAGACAAGTTAGTATTTTTATTAATTTTATTACACCATTCAACTGTTCAATATACTGTATAGTGCATGATAAACTACGTTACAAGAATTCTCTCTGTTCAAATTTACCAATTGCTTTTACGGTTTTTAGGTTAATGCATTGTTAAAATGGAGAAGACAAAGCACAGAACTTGCGTCAATCACCCAAACAACTTCTGCTGTTTGTGGGCACCCAAAAACTCAGAGGAAGAAAATATACAATGTCACAAAAGTTGCATATTCATTGTACTTCGGCTGCAAGATCAGTGATCAATAAAAAAATTGGTCTCCACATATCTGTTGTATTACTTGTACAACGAATTTAAGGCTGTGGTTATATGGCAAGCTGAGAGCATTACATTTTGCCGTCCCTATGGTGTAGCGCAAGCGCAATAATCATTTCGACGACTGCTATTTCTGCGTGACAAAAATAAAAGGTATTTCCAAAAAGAGCAACCACTGCATCAAATATCCCATCAGCAATTAGGCCAGTACCACACAGTAAAGAACTGCCAGTACCTGTGCCACCAAAATCTTGGGGTATTGGAAGTAGTGATGAAGGTACAGAAGAAATCGTTTTACCAGATGTCGCGGAACCATGTACTTCACATGATTTGGACTACGAGACAGAAAAAGAAAAGGCTCCACAGTGCATTGGACAAGAAGAATTAAGCGACTTGATCAGAGCCTTGGGCTTACCCAAAGAGAAGGTTGAATTACTCGGATCCAGATTAAAATAGTGGAACTTACTCGGAAAAAAGTACAAACATTACAATATGCCGTAAGCGAAATGAAGAGTTTTCAAAATATTTTGCAATGGAAAACAACATGTGTGTCTGCAAAGACGTCGTTAGTCTTATACACGAACTGAACATTGATCACAATACCTCTGAATGGCATTTGTTCATTGATGCATAAAAGCTAAGTTTGAAAGCAGTATTACTTCATAATGGAAATACTTTACACCAATTCCTCTTGTTCATGCTGTTGGCCTGAAAGAAACTTATGATAGTATGTCCCAGACTCTTTCTGCTATACGTTACAACGATTATGGTTGGAATATTTGTGGTGATCTCAAAGTGATTAGACTGCTTGTTAGGTTGCAAGGTGGTTTCACTAAATACTGTTGTTTCCTGTGTTTGTGGGATAATCGTGCAACACTCAAACACTACGTCGTACAACACTGGGACAAGAGAGATCAATATATTCCCCGCAAAAGTCATGTAAATTATGCTCCATTGGTTGATCCACAAAAGGTTTTTTTCCCCTCTGTACACACCAAGCTTTGGACTGATTAAGAATCTCATTAAGGCACTGGAACTAGTTATTGTTGGTGACTCTATTGTAAGGGAGACGGGGAATATACTATGCAAGAAGGATAGGTGGAACAGGACCAGGGTATGTCTGCCAAGGGCAAAAGTTGATGACGTTGTAGAGCAGATATATCTTTTAAGGGCACAAAAGGTGATGTTATTGTGCACGTTGGAACTAATGACATTAAGAGTAAGAGATCTGAAGATTTACTCAACAAGTACAGGTCAATGTTGAAAAAAAGTCGCGAGTTACGGTTGAATGTGAAACTGTCTGCAATTCTGCCAAGACACGATAGGAGAGAGTATATGATGAGGGCCTTGTCGATCAATTTGGCCCTGGAGAGATTGTGCAAGGCTCAAGGGATAGAAGTTTTTTCAGCCTGGTCTGTGTTTGTTGACAGGAGAGACTTCTTCTACAGGGAATGGGGTACACTTAAATAGAAAGGGTGCAAGATTATTTTCTGATATTAGGAGGGTCGGAAAACTGCTAGCTTGGGGGGGGGGGACACGCAGACTAAAAGGTTAACACTGGCCACAGGCAAAGGCAAAAGTGATTCTTACACTGCTTCGATTAGAATGAACAGCAGCCTGGAAAGCAAGGTAATAGAGATTTCCAGGACTGCTGGAAGTCATTTTTTTTTTTTTTAGGAGCATTAGCAACTCAGGCCATATTGCTCCGGGGATATGCGGTGGCCATTCCCTGACCTTTCCCTATCCTCCGTATTTGGTGGTCACGGGCTTGAACTCCGGTCTAATCAAGAAGCGTGTGCTACGCACTGCTGCTTCTGCCCACCTGGCTACTGAGGCGCCAATCTGCTGGGAATCATAGTGGAACAAGTAAATACACGGACAACTAAGGTAACTAAGGTTACCTTAGTTGTCCGTGTATTTGATATAAATAATGCAAAAATGTAATCTGGGGAGTACAATGTGTACAGGAAGAATAGACAGGACAAGAAGGGAGGAGGGGTTGTGTTAGTAAGGAAACACAAAATCTAAGGAAGTGCATCCAATTGATGTTGATGGACAATGCAGTGTTGAGTCTGTTTGGTGTGAAATAAGCACTGGGAAAGGGAAAATGAGAGTATGAGACAGTATTATAGGCTTAATGAATCTGATGAGTATAATGAGCAATTGTGCAGAGAAATAGAGTGGGCTAGTAAATCAGAATGTCTTATAATGGGAGATTTTAACTTTCCAGATATTGACTGTAGCTTGTGGGTTGGTCAGTCGCACACTAGCAAGACTTTTGTGGATTTATTGGATTGTGGGAGGGGGGTTAAAAACTTTATTCTTTTATTTATTTCTTTAATTCCAATCTCCCTTTATTCCATTAGTTTTTATCTAATTAATTTTTCACTGAACTCTACTATACCCCTTTACTGTCCACTCTCACTTTGCACCTGACTTGTTTATCTTCCAGAAGAATTCAGACTCAAAGGGGATTTCTGTGTTAGCGGATTCCTCTTACGGATTCTTGGCTGTGTGTTCAAAGTGACAAATACAAACACATATATTATATACAATGTTTATTACAATTTATTTACATGAAAGAAATGGTTAATATTTGTGTACATAATCCAGTTTGATAATATTATCTAAACAGTACAAGGTATGTAATAATGTTTAGTTTAACTAAATTCAAGAACATCACCTTCCTTCATATCACTTAGGTATTGACACTTCTATACTTTAATTAATAATAATCTCTCTTAAGCAACTCACTTCGTCTCTATTGGACCAAATTAGGTTCTACGTTCAGATCTCCATTAATACAATCTGGTAAAGAATTTACCTCACTCCTATTCCAAAATTATCTCAATACAATAGAATTCTTCCTTTAAACCAGCATATATATGTATATATAGAGAAAATCTTTATTGTACAGTAAAGATACAATAATGTGCCCGCCACAGCCAGGAGGCCAGGGGCTTGACAATGATATAGGGTAATATAAAAATATGAACAGTATAACAAAAAGATAACATAACATGAAATTAACTTAAAAACGTAGCATTAACCATTCAATAGATATGAGTATGTACATAGATGTGAAGCAGACAGTACACCAAGGTATGTGCGCATTCATATGTACAAAGCACATATTTCAGAATATTCACAGAAGTCAGAATATTTCACATGCGTGAATTAAGTTGTTGTATATGGTTTCGCATTTTCTTGTGAAACAATTCGTCGATGTGGCTGCGACGTATCGTTCTGCGCCTCATAGCAGATAGCAGGTGGAGATATCGGTATGAGCCGACATCAGAGGCCAAACAAAAGGGGAACAAGGTTCGGCCAACGAGGGCCTGTAATTGCGATCCTAAGCGAATTTCTGGAGATCCACTCCGATCATTAGTAGGCTTCTATCGTAGGAAGTACTTGGGCAGGTAGAAATCTGTTACTGATCTTCAGCCTGCTCCATTGTAGCTGAAGAAAAGGGGTGGCTCTTAGGGAAGGAAGTGGAACATGCCACTGACATATATCCCAGAAATCAGGGGAGTTGATTTTGCCAACCAGCATTTTGACTGTGGTCACAGTTCTCCTCATGCCGATTATTTGAGGCAGCCGCGGGATTTGAAGTTGGTCGGCCATGCTGGTGGTCCTCTGTTGTGGGGGGAGTCGATGTTTGCGAGTTTGCCCACTTCAGTATCCACTATTCGCTGGCGAGGATGGACTTCATGAGAGAAGGTACTGCGGAGGTCCATATTTCAGAGGCATACAGAAAGGTAGGATACACAACGGTTTCCAGATATCTGATTGTGGTTCTTGCGTCTGTGTTATGAAGAAGATGTTGACGGGCAATCCAGCGCATTCGGCTGATCTTGCGTAGAACACATTCGATGTGACAGTTGAACCTAAGTTTTGGGTTAAACTGTCACTTAGAATAACTGCACCCTCCAGTGAAGGTTGTATGAATGTGGGACACTTCTTCAGAGAAAAAAACATAATAACGGATTTTTGGGGGTTCAATTTAAGACCGAAATAGTTGAGATGGCTAGAGAAAGCTGTGATCTTATTACAGATTTCCGATGTGATCACTCCTCTGTCTGCTGATGGTGGTATTTCTGTTAGGAACTTTATATCATCGGCGTAGGTAATAACATCATCTCTGTTACACACAAACGGAATAAGGAGGGCGGTAAAAAGTAGCCCCGATAAAACGTCACCTTGCGGCACACCTGCATTGATGGATCAGGTAGAGGAGGGAATGCGATGAGTGAGGTACACTGTTCTATTCCAGAGGAGTGAGTGGAGAAAAGCGAAAACGTCACCTTTGATCCGAAAGAAATTGGTCAGGAGATTCAGAAGGGCTGAGCTGTCGAGGCTATCAAAAGCAGCTTCGATATCGGCATAAACAACCGCCATTTCTGATCTGGCCTCAAATGCATTTAGAATTGCCGTTTGGACTGCCAGAAGGTTGGAGACAGTTGATCTATTAGGGAGAACATAATGGAGTTGCTTTGATGGCTGTGGAAGAAGATAGCGTGTTATATGCGGAAGAAAGACTTTTTCCAGTAGCTTTAGGAGCGTGGATGCAGTGGATATCGGTCTATAGTGCTTCGGCTGGCTTGGTAGTTGAACTTTAGGTAGTGGGGCGAGAGCGTATTTGCTCCAGGATGCAGGAAACATTCTATGAGAGAGGATGGAGTTGAGCAAGTAGAGCAGAGGATCAAGGATATATGGACTGAGGTACTTTACGATATCGACGCCAGCGGTGCATGACCGACGCAGCGAGTTGATGGCTTGAAGGAGCTGCTGTTGATCGATTTGAATGGAAAACAGCTCATCATCTGGACCAGAAATGGGGTGTGGTTGGTAATCATATGGTTGTGTGGTGTTGTCTTGAAATCTGGCTACATAGTTGATCCATTCAACTGGATTGAAATTCGAACGGTTCAGAGTTATGGGTATATGGCACTTTGCCTTTGGATAAGGTCTTGTCAGTATATTTTTTAATGGCTTGAGATTTCAGTCTGTTAAACAGTGCTTTAGCTTCGGAGTACTGAGTTCGGTCAAATGCTGTACCAGACTGTTTATGGAGGGACTGTTTGCACTTGAAACTGTAATTTAGCTGCGAAGACCACCAAGCATTAGTTCCAGCAGAGATACCGACCTGTTTAGCTGCTGAGAACATGGTAACAGTGTGCAACCATCTAGTTAATATGTCTAGAGCCAGTTCCGGATCTCCTGATTCAAGAACTCTCCAGGGAATTAATCGTGTTGCATAAAGGCATCTGTTCGGTTGTAGGAAGGTGGGAGAGATGATGATCTTCCTTTTGACGTTGTGGGAGACATTAAAGTTGGGCGTTGGGAGCTGCAATAGGACTACGATGGGTTCATGATCAGATTCAAAGTGAGTTTCAGGTTTAATGTCGACGCTACAGGAACCAGACGATAATATGAGATCCAGGCGATGAAGACCTCTAGTTGGGCCTTCATTTATGATCCTGAGGGCACTAGGTGCAATCTTAGCCATAAGTGACTCATGAAGATTTTGGAAACTTGGTGGTAAGTTAAAATCTCCACAGATGAGGTGGATGGCAGATCTGTGGAGCGTATTTATTAGCCAGGACGCAATATCATTGATTGTCTGAGCATCGGGTGTTGGGGGTATATATATTGCACCGAGATCTAATAAGCAGGAGTTGATCTTGACCGTTACAATTAATGCTTCGAGTAGATTGGATTTGCTGGAGACTACATGTACGAACTCAGTCTGCTGGCATTTATGATAACAGCAACACCCCACCACAGGTGTGAGATCAAGAGGTGAAGAAAGATTTGTAACCGGCAGCTTGGGCAGAGGCAATTGATTCTTGTTGTGGTTCCAGCCAGGTTTCAGACATGCAGATGACATCAGGCATTTGGGACAGGAGTATCTGCTCACGTGTCTCAAGCTTGTTCCTAATACTACGAACATTTTGATAAAAAGTCTTGAGTGTAAGGTGACACGAGACCTTCAGGAGTGCTAATTCGAGGACTGGATTTATTTTCTTCGTTGGCTTTTTAGCATGGTTGGTTATAATAGTTGGTATCAGCTGAGGGTGAATTTCATTGGAGCTGTGGTAATGCAGAGATTGATCAGAGGTTTTGTCATCAGGGTATGTATAGGGCTCATCATCGTGTGACCCTCATTCCTGGATTTGGGGCTTCTGAGAATAGGAATGTCTATCACGGAGTCACGCTTGGGAGTAGTCTTGGTGGGATAGCGGATTACCCATGGCTAGACCTGGGGTGATATTCGATTTAGGTTCGTAGAATGGCCTGAGTAGTGATCCAGACGGCCAGAGAGCAGTCGCTGATATGGAGCTGAAATTCTGTGCATCGCACTCAACTTAGAACGATGTATGCAGGGGTGCTTTCTTAAGAAGTGTGACGGACACAGTAAGGTGCAGCTCATGCATTGTGTATGACTCGATATCATCTGGAGTTGTATTTGGGGCCAGTCGGGAAACGAATAGACTTCGTCGAAGATGGACAGTTGGCGGATGCATCGCCTGCAGCCTGGAGGTTGCCGAGGTGCCCATTTTAAATGATCGACTTCTCTTTAGTACATTTGGGGTTCCCAATTTACCCACTTCAGACTCTTCAACTAACAGCTCTGTTTCAACAACAAAATCTCTTTTCTCCCTGACAATATGGCTTCACCGCAGGTCATTCTTGCGAGGAGGCCTTGTCCGACTTTGTCTGGCACATTTTAAATTCTAAATCCAAGTTTGAACTAGCTATTATGGTCGACTCCACAATGTCCAGGAGATGGATGTGGACTACAAAAAGTTCATAGAGGACAAACCGTACAGAAGACGCATCATCAGGGACCAGCTTTCGTCTTCAACCGAGTGACTGTCATCGTCCTTTCATGTGTCTTCATTTCACATGTTAATATTAATTTTATATGTAAAATATGTAATTATACGTTTTATGTCCTAATACATGTTTTAAGTAATTTTTCCTGTATAAGTTATTTAATGTTAAACCCCTAGCATTGTCGCTGTTGTGGGTATTATTGCATCAGGCAATCATGTAACCAATCACTGCCTGCAATAAAGATATAGACTTCGAGGGCGCCTTTGACACTGTCTGGTGGGCCAGCGCCATTGAACGTCTCCAGTCTGCCAGATGCTCCTTTCATATGTACAAATTATTTCAAAACTATTTCTCTGACCGCTCAATAATTGTCAAGTCCAAATTCCTCCAAGTCTCAAGGAAGGTTTTTCGAGGGTTTCCCCAAGATTCAGTCCTGGGGCCCCTTATCTGGAACATTGTGCTTTCAAGACTGGCTGGGCCACTCTCTCCAGAATTGCAAAATTTTTGCTTTCTCCGATGACCTGACAATTGTGGTTTCAGGAAGTTCTCGTGCAGTGTTGGAGGTGAATGCAAACCAGACTTTAACTGACTTTTCCACCTGGTCATTGGCTAACAAACTTAAAATTAATCCAGCGAAAACAAAAATGATGCTTTTTAAATCCAAATTAGATCTCAGGCGGCCTCCTCAAGTCAAAATTTTTCGCAAGCGTCTTCCTATAGTCACTGAGGCAAAACTCCTTGGGGTCATTATTGACCATAAGCTTTCCTTCTATCCTCATCTGATTCGCATAAGTACCAAAATCAAAAAGTTCACAGGGTCAATTATTCGAATTTCCAGAGGGGAGTGGAGTCTCTCTAGGAAGTCACTCTTTCTTTACTATAATGCTGTTTTCCTGCCCATAGTCACCTATGCAGCAGGAGCTTGGTTTCATCGGGCCACTAATTCCAAAATGAGGTTAAAACTGAATTCCATACAGCAGAGCATGCTCCTCTCTATTCTCAGAGTCTGTAGAACAGTTTCCACCGCTGCAGTGCAAGTTATTGTGGGATCCCTCCCATTGGATCTATTTGTCATCTATTGTGGCATCTGCTTTCGACACAAAAAACAAATACCTTCAGAATTACTTGGCATCCAGCTAAATTTAAATGAAGATCCTAAAAGAGAGAAATCCAGATGGTTTAACGAGCTAATTACCATCTGGCAGACCAGATGGGACACCACCGCACTTGGAGCGACGACAAGAAAATTCCTGCCTGATGTGACCTTCTTTCTCTCTAAATCGGTTAAAACCTGGTGCTCTTTAACTATGCAAACTTCCTTTCTGATAACAGGACGTGGCTCTCTCAATCAAAAACTCTTTCAGTTTCGTTTGCATCACACCGATCTCTGCAGCTGCGGGAATACAAAAGATTGGAGTCACGTGCTCTTTAACTGTGCAAACTACAACGATCTTAGGGTGAAGCTCCGAACTGACGTTCCAGATCTCTCTCTCTCTACGGAGAAAGAGGAAATGCTTCTGTATGATAAGAATCATCTCTCAGCTCTTCAGAACTTTGTCTCCGAGGCGTTCGCTCGCAGAAAAACAATCAACACCAGATGAGCGCACCAGAACAATCCAACAAATCGAACTGTGTAAGTGGGACAATAGTTTGCTTCTCTGATTTATTTCTTCTATGGTTCATGTCTGCATGAATTGTCATTGCACTGATCCTAAAGGTCATCAGTTCCACATCTGTATTATTCTGGATTCAAGAGTATTCACTGAAGACTACACCCTTTTTCTTTATTTTTTTTTTTCTCACTAGCGCCAGTCTGTTTTTTTTTTCTTTACTATTAGTTTATTATTATTTTATTATTTTTTTTTATCGCAACGTGTCTTTTTTTTTTCTCTCGCTTATGATTTTTTTTTTTTACCAGCACCACGGGTTGTGTTTACTTTATTATTATCATTATTATTATTTTTTTATTACTATTATTTATTTATTTATTATTATTATTTAATTATTTTTTTTCTTTTCTCTCTCGCTCCTTCCTTTTTCCTCTGGAATGGGCCCCCAGAGGAATCTGGCCCACCTTTTGGCAACATCAGGTGGGTCAGAGTCTCTTTTGAGGCGCTACGTGCTCTATTGGAACTGGTACACCTTCCCGTGGTGTGGACGAGTACCCAGAATCATCTGTCCAGGTGACTGATGCTTCTGGGTAGCCAAGTGGCCAGAACATAACAACAGAACACACACACAATACACACAAACCTACGTCACACACATATCTGGCCCATTTGTAGTGATACAGTTCTTCACAGAGACACGAGGCGGAGTTGAACAGACGTTCTAGGTGCCGCCCATGACATATACACATGTCCACATACCCACTTCAGGGTGGCGAGGCTTACTGCAGTAACTCTGGGCCTCAAGTGTAGGAGGAGGTGTAGCTACAACTTCCGCCCAGGATGATTGCAATCTTAGCAGTGAGGAGCTGCAATTGTGGATTTCAGGTTTCTTCGGCACTGTAGGTTGATACACTCGGCTTGAGTAAGAGTAAGGATCGACGATAGTTTCAGGATTGGGTTTCCATTGCAATTTAGTAGATGGCTTCTGTGATTTGTGGAGTGGGACACTAGGTGGTTTATCTGGATTAGCTGATTCTTCCGTAGGATTTGCAGGGTTTCTGGTCGGGTTTTCCTAGCAAGGAAGTTCTTCGGCTATCTGGATCTCGGGGCAATTTAGTGTTTGGCCTGAATTCAGTACATTAGTGCTGTAGGATAAGTTATTGTGAGCCTGATTAGTAGCGCAGGTCTGAGTCGTAGCACATTTAATAGCTGGACCACCATCATTGCATCTACACAAACGTAGGTCTTGAGAATGGTTATCAGCTATGGAGGATATGTAGTTATTAGTAATGCAGAGCATGCGATGTTTGATATCTTCAAGTATTATAACATTTCAGATGTTATAATAATTTCAAGTGATTTACGGTTCTTGAAGAGGCACGTGGAGGGGCTAGGAAACAAAGATTCAGCAAGCGAAAAATCAGTTTGAGTAGACACATTAGTAAACGTGATAGAAGGTGGGGAGTTCCTTCTTTGGAGATCCGCATGCATTGTTGGCTGTACATGCGGGATATTGGCGAAGTCTTCTGTTTGAGTTGCTATAGTAGCGACACTGCGATGGTGGGACTTATCCTTCGCGTCCGTTAAGTTAGAGAAGCTAGAGTCTTCATCATCATGGTCAACCAAACAGGTTGCGGTGTTACTGATATCACAATGAGAAATAAGTCGTTCCACGGATCCGGCACTTATATCTGCGAAGCAGTCAATTGGATGAAATGTATCAGCAGCTGAGGTGATGGAAGTGGTTGATGTATCATTATCATCTGCTAATAGAACTGTGATCGCTTCACCAAGTTGATTATCTGTGCAACTGGTAAACTGCTCGCAGGACCTAAATTGTTTTGGCTGGTTGTTCTTGCAAGAAAGGCACGTGAAATTCTTGCGACGCAGGACATTTAATTTATGTAGGGATTTTAGGCCTGAACATGATTCTCAAAGCAAGGCGAAACATAATTTACACGAGACCGCTTCACTGACTTGTTTGTTGCAGCGGCTGCAAACGACAGTAGTCGTCTTTGGTTGATTTTTGGTGTTCCTGGACGGCATTGCAGTATGACAGAAAGCGACAATAATGATTTTAGTAGTTACCCTACCAGGGAGGAACCGACGGCGAAGCAGAACGCTTTCTGACAATTGCTATAAAGCGATTAGGCAAGGTGTTTGTGGTAGCACAGCTCCCTAGTTTATTTCAGGTGCAGTCTTTAAAACAGCCGGAGGCAATGACCTAGATACCAAGAGGTGGGAGCACTCACAGCCGTCGAACACTGGTTGTCAATAGTCAACTGTTTTTGTTCTATAGTCGGGAATTGGAAGTACTGTATCGTATTGATGCAATCAGCCAAGAAATCATATATAATAAAACATTACTTGAGGAAGATGCAGGCGATTTGGCATCATTACCGGACAGATCATCACCAGAGGAATTCTTTAGAACATCTTTCTTGAAAATCAAAACAGTATAACCGCACAAATTATTAACTTTAATCGGAACTCATTCGCAGGCTGCCACACACTGAAGTAAAATACAAAGGGTAGAAGAAAATCTTTATTGTACAGTAAAGATACAGATACAATAATGTGCCCGCCACAGCCAGGAGGCCAGGGGCTTGACAATGATATAGGGTAATATAAAAATATGTACAGTATAAAAATTTGCAGTATAAAAGATTACATAACAATTAAAAACGTAGCATTAGCCATTCAATAGATACGAGTATGTATAGTTGTGAGGCAGACAGTACACCAAGGTATGTGCATAATATTTAAGCACATATTTAAGCATATTCACACGAGTCAGAATTTTTCACAGTGCCAAATTGATGTTCGGTATCGTCTTTTCTTGTGAGACAGTTCGTCGATTTGCCTGCGACGTGCCGTTATGCGCCTCATAGGAGATAGTAGATGGAGTTTTCAGTATGAGTCGACATCAGGGGCCAAACAAAAGGGGAACAAGTTCGGCCAACGAGCGCCTGTAATTGCGATCAGAAGCGAATTTCTGCAGGTCAACTCCGATCATTAGCAGGGCTTGTACTGTAGGAAGTACTTGTCCAGGTAGGAATCTGTCACTGATCTTCAGCCTGTTCCGTTGTAGCTGAAGAAGAGGGGTGGCTCGTAAGGAAGGAAGTGGAACATGCCACTGGCATATATCCCAGAAATCAGGGGAGTTGATTTTTCCAACCAGCATTTTGACTGTGGTCGCAGTTCTCCTCATGCTGATTATTTGAGGCAGCCGCGGATTTGGAGTTGGTCGGCCATGCTGGTGGTCCTCTGCTGAGGGGGGAGTCGATGTTTGTGGGTTGCCCACTTCAACATCCAGTATTCACTGGCGAAGATGGACTTCATGAGAGAAGGTACTGCGGATGCCCATATTTCAGAGGCATACAGAAAGGTAGGATACACAATGGTTTCCAGATATCTGATTGTGGTTCTTGCGTCTGTGTTATGAAGAAGATGTTGACGGGCAATCCAGCGCATTCGGCTGATCTTGCGTAGAACACATTCGATGTGACAGTTGAACCTAAGGTTTGGGTCGAAGGTTACACCGAGATCTTTGTGTTTAGTAACACTTGGAATAACTCCACCCTGCAGTGAGGGTTGTATGGATGTGGGACACTTCTTCAGAGAAAAAACCATAATAACGGATTTTTGGGGGTTCAGTTTGAGACCGAAATGGTTGAGGTGGTTAGAGAAAGCTGTGATCTTATTACAGATTTCCGATGTGATCACTCCCCTGTCGGCTGATGGTGGTATTTCCGTTAGGAACTTTATATCGTCGGCGTAGGTAATGACATCATCTCTGTTACACACAAACGGAATAAGGAGGGCGGTAAAAAGTAACCCCGATAAAACGCCACCTTGCGGCACACCAGCATTGATGGATCGGGTATAGCAGAGCTTATGATGAGTGAGGTACACTGTTCTATTCCGGAGGAGCGAGTGCAGAAAAGCGAAAACGTCACCTTTGATCCGAAAGAAATTGGTTAGGAGATTCAGAAGGGCTGAGATGTTGAGGCTATCAAAAGCAGCTTCAATATCGGCATAAACAACCGCCATTTCTGATTTGGCCTCAAATGCATTTAAAATTTCCGTTTGGACTGCCAGAAGGTTGGAGACAGTTGATCTATTAGGGAGAACATAATGGAGTTGTTTTGATGATTGTGGAAGAAGATGGCGTGTTATATGCGGAAGAAGGACTTTTTCCAGTAGCTTTAGGAGCGTGGATGAAGTGGAAATCGGTCTATAGTGCTTCGGCTGGCTTGGTAGTTGAACTTTAGGTAGTGGGGCAAGACTGTATTTGCTCCAGGATGCAGGAAACACTCTATGAGAGAGGATGGAGTTGAACAAGTAGAGCAGAGGATCAAGGATATATGGACTGAGGCACTTTACGATGAAATGCGGGACTTTATCGATGCCAGCGGTGCATGACGGACGCAGCGAGTTGATGGCTTGACGAAGCTGCTGTCGATCGATTTGAATGGAAAACAGCTCATCATGTGGACTAGAAATGGGGTCTGGTTGGTAATCATATGGTTGTGTAATGTTGTCTTGGAATCTGGCTACATAGTTTCAATCAACTGGATTGAAATTGCAATCTGGTTCAGAGTTACGGGTATATGGCACTTTGCCTTTGGATAAGGTCTTGTCAGTATATTTTTTAATGGCTTGCGATTTCAGTCTGTTAAACAGTGCTCTAGCTTTGGAGTACTGAGTTCGGTCATATGCTGTACCAGACTGTTTCCATTGTTTATGGAGGGACTGTTTGCGCTTGAAACTGTAATTTAGCTCCGAAGACCACCAAGCATTAGTTCTAGCGGAGATACTGACCTGTTTAGCTGCTGAGAACATAGTAACAGTGTGCAACCATCTAGTTAATATGTCTAGAGCCAGTTCCGGATCTCCGGGTACTAGGAAAGTTTTGCAATATGACGCAACAATGAATCACAGGAAGCTGCTTGTTGCTGCACGTTGAGACATGTTCATACGTGCATAGTAGCCGCCGCGCCAAGTCGATGGGCTCAGTTATTCATTAGTAGTGAGAGTGTAAAGTGCTTGCGATGGCATCGTGGTCACGAAATGAGATAAGGACAGTTTTGCGGTATAATTTCGTGCGTGGTTTAACCATAGACCAGTGCTTAGAAGAAATGACTCTTGCACTAGATGATGATTGTCCACATCGTACAACGATATTCAGGTGGTATAGAGAATTCCAAAGGGGAAATTTCACTCTGGAGGATTCTGAGAGGCCGGGAAGGCCACGAACGTCAGTTAAGGAGGAAAACGTTACTGCTGTGAGGAAAATGCTTGACGAAAACAGGCGAGTGACCTACCAACAGATAGAGGATACTTTGGGCCTAAATGCACCAGCAATTCGTTCGATTCTGCAAGATCATTTGCACGTGAAGAAACTTTTGTTCTCTCTGGGTGCCGCATCAACTGACTGAAGAGCAGATGACACGACGTGTGACTTGGTGCCGGGAGATGTTAAAAAAGTTTGATAAGGGACAATCTCGGTATGTGAACAACATCGTGACAGGTGACGAGACTTGGCTGTACTATTACGATCTGCCGACCAAGGCTCAAAACAAAGTTTGGGTCTTTGATGATGACGACACACCCGTAATTGTCAGAAAATCCCTATCTGTAAAGAAGAAAATGATAGCTGTATTTTTCAAATCGAGTGGAATTGTGGAACGTGTCGTTTTGGACACGCATAAGACAGTCACAGCTAAGTGGTATACTGAACAATGCCTGCCTAAAGTCATTAGATCAATGAAGAACCTGCGGCCAAAGTCAAGAATGGACACCTGGTACCTTCATCACGATAATGCTCAGCTCACCGCGCCAAAGCCTGCACCGAATATTTGACCACGACAGGACTGAAACTTCTCGAGCACCCTCCCTACAGACCAGACCTTGCTCCCTGCGACTTTGCACTGTTCCCGCATGTGAAAATGAAGCTAAAAGGGAGGCGGTTTTCCAGTGATGAGGACCTTCTACGGGCTTGGGACAACGAGTGTGCTTTACTCCCTAGTGAAACTTGGCAGAACTGGTTTAAAGATTGGTTTCGGAGGATGGAGAGGTGTATTGAATGTAAAGGAAATTACTTTGAAAAAATTAAATAAACAAAGCTGTATTGCAAAACTTTCCTAGTACCCTTTGTTTATCAAGTTTTTCAATTGAGAGCCATCTATTCATTTTCACTGGATCTTTTCCAAACAATTCAGCTGTAATTTCAGATTATTAGTTAGTTCAATAATCTTTACCAAAAAATTCAGAGGACGCTGCTGCTTTTGGTTTAATATTATTTATTTAATTTAATTAGTTGGTCCTTTACACTTCAGAACTACGAGGGCGCTGGTGTCACCAATTGTTTGGTATATAGTAACATGTGCTCAACTTTTTCATTCTTTCATGTAGAACAGTTCAATGTGGTAAGCACTTTTTAACTACTGGCTTATTTATTAGTCATTCTAAATTACATATTCTTTATTTTATTATCTGTTCAGTATAGAACATATACCATTTTGTGTAATGGGATAATTTATGATAAATCAGCTAGTAATTAGCCATTCCTCTAATTTTCTATATTATTCTGTATTTCGTCATTATCTATTTAACACCATAAGGGTGTCCTCTTATAGACATAACAGGATCCCTTACTAAAGGGTCGGGCAGTTACGCTCCCGTCCTATGTTCAATTATATAAATGCTTTTTTTCTTTACTTTTTACTATCTAACCCTAATTCTATACCTCAAGATCTTTTAGAGTATTTTGAGGGAAATTGAGGTACTATTACTATACTTATCCCTACTTCCTTTCTCCTTATGTTAGCTATAGATATTTGTTTTATACAAAACAAAAAAAAAATAAAATATATATATATATATATATATATATATCACATCGAAAATTATAGTTTGCTTTCTTTTTTCCTTTTTCTATATATTCGTTTCGAAGTTCTGTCGGGCTAAATGTTATCTTGTGTGTTTGCTACTAAATTATAACATGTTTAAGTTTTCAACGCTGTTAAACAGGCAGGTGGCAATCAGAAACAGATAGCTCTGTTAATTATTGGTAGGATATATTGAGAGGGTTAGCCCTTGAAAGTCCCTTTCATTGTATCTCTACACTAATAGTTGATTAAATAATCATAATTGTATTAGGCATATTTTATTACTAATTATGTTTATTTCCAGGGTTTGGCCTTGTAGGCCTGCATGGGCTATTTTAGTTTTTATAAGTTATTTTGGCCTTACAGCTTACTGTAAGCTGTTATACTGTTGTGTTCATATACATGTTCAGCATCTGTATAGTACTCATTGTGCTTTACTATCATAACTAGATTGCCGAGTGGGTAAAGTACCTGCCCGGCAACCCAAAGGTCGCGGGTTCGATTCCCGCCTCGGGGTTGGATCAAAGTACTGCAGAAACCTTGGGAGGTGCAATAATGGCCACAGAAGCCGATGCGCCAACAACTACCAAATCAAAAAAAAAAAAAAATAATAATAATAAATAACTAGATTACAGACTTTAGACCTTTACTAAACAACTCATTGTTTTGCAGCATGTCCCTTCGTTATCTTTCACCCCTAATATTGTGTGGCAGGCCATCAGATTCAGTATTGTTGGCTAATTTCGTGGATCGCAACACTAAAAACGTTATGGATTTCTGTCTTTTATAAACAAGATGCATTTAAATTTTTTGGTAACTTATCTTTTGCATTGCGGACTTTTAAAATCTCACTAGCTCCACCTATAACTGAAAGACACGCGAAATAAAGAGTGGTTGAAAGGAACGACCTTCGAGTCTTCCCAGGCGGCAAGGATGTAAGTTATGATAGTTCTTTTGAGACTTAAGTTACGTATTTAAACACGGAGTTCTGTAATTAGATGAGCAATAGTTTTATTCTCAACGGGTTGACTTTTTATAGTCATGAATGTGAATAATGTTGGCGTACCTAAATGTATTTGTGATACTAGCCCAGTAAGTTGTTTAGTGGGCTAGTATAATGGGTTAAGTCAGTCAATTCCAGTTACTTCTACAGTTTATTTTTAATAATGTATAATCGTAATATTTAAAACTTCACTTCTGCGTATTTCCTATGTAGTGGAGACAGCATACCGATTAGTGACTGACGAATACCAGACACTTAAGTTTTCGGAAAATCTTTTTTATTTAATGTTTAATACCATTTAACATTCATTTAATCAAAATCCAGAGTTTAACGAATGATCGTCTATTTTTTTTCTTTTCGGTTATGAAAGAATTTAAAAATGTAACCGAGCGAATATTCGTATTTGCATTTTTTATTTTCATTAATACAATTACCCATTTGAGAGAACCTTCAGTGACTGATTACTATTTAGTAATAGTGGCAGAGAAACGCATCGTGTGAAACATCTGACCACACTAAAATATTAAGTATCGAACGTTGGATTTTTTTCGTCTTTCTTTTCTGTAAAGTGACTCAATATGAAGCCTATATTTGTATTCATTTCATCCGTTTATCGCACGTGGTTAATATTTGATGGTCAATATAATGGTTTGGTTTATACATGAATACTATCCTGGTTACGTGAACACAGAACCATATTGGGATAGTGCTTGACCGCAGTCTTGCTAGCCCAAAACTGCATCGTCCTATTTGCAGGGGGGGAGGGAAGTTCTGCATGGATCGGAGAAGAATCACTGAAATGCCATCCTGGTTCTTGACGTGCATAGCAATGTCATACACATAGTACTTAAATATAATTTTATTAACGATCGTTCTGTTAACTTTTAATCAGCGCCCTCGAGGAAGTGAATCACCTAATTTTAAGGAATTTTTCGTTTGTATAGACCTTACAAAAGGGAGCCAAACATTGTTAATTGGGCAACATTAACCATAATACAAAAGGCAAGGAAATTGTTATAGGTAGAGTAATGGCATAATATTTTGTATTAGGTTGTCAATAAAAAGTTGAACTTAACACTTTTTTAGATATTTTCTTGTTATTATGGAACCATAGAAAAACTAGCGTCCCTGCGATGCCGACAACGTAGAGGCAAATCGAGAACGTGGTAGTATCAGTGAAAATAAACTTTCAGCACTAAATGTAACATTACGCTTATCCACAGAATAGCGCTTAGTATCTTAATTAAATTTTACGCTGTTGAATCAGATTAAACTAATTTAAAATTAATTCTTCATTTAATAAATGAAGAATGCTATTCATTTGAGATCAGTTTCAGCTCTTGCATCAAGATGTTGCACGAACTGGCAAATCCAACGTAATATAACAGGCAGTTTGCTTCATTAATGTGTTGCTCCCCGAAAGTATCATTCCCTCGCCTTTCTAATTGGGGGAATACGCTTTTTGATCATCATGCGAATAAGATTTTAAAGACAAACTGCATAATGACAAGATATTGCGTATAGTTCCTGATTGCTGAAAAGCTTGCATATAGCTGAAATAAATTAATGATTTAGTAAAATCTTGTCTAGCTAGTTTATTCCAATAAAATAATTTCAGTTGGTATAATACTCCTTTATATCATTGTCAGTTTAACTTAAGCTAATGGCTGTTAACTGAGTTTACATAACTGATAAAGGAGTATTATATCGCCTGAAATGATTTTGATAGATTAATTCACTACTCTAAACACAGGAATCACACTTTAGAAACTAATGAATGGACAACAGTTATTCTCATTGGGTTATCTTTTCATAGTCGTGAATGTTGGCGTACCTAAAATATATTGGGGGAGAAAATGATGTAAACTCTCCTCGAAGGTGATAAAACAATGCTGAATAACAAGGGCAAATTACGAGTGAAAAGTTAGAAGAATATAAAGTTTCCTTTGTCAAAAGTTCAGTTGTGTAATCTTAAACGAGCATTTAGTCACGCTTCCAATTGAGTTTTTAAAATTATCTGGATCTATCAAAAGTTACGGATTTCGTATCCAGTTAATTTTGTACAGTTAATGTTAGATACGTTGATTTGTTTTATCTTGGGTTGCGATTAAGATCTTCCATAGTTAACCCATTCCCTGAATGGGTATGGGAACTCCATTGCAGAGACCAACTTATAGTAAGGTCGCATTCCAGGGAAGTTCTAGAGTCCCTATGACCATAATTATTTTCCAGTTTTATTGTTAGTGTACTGAATCTATAGAAGTGAGTTCTTTAAACTTAATTTTATAAGTACGTAGTTAATTTTCCTTTATTTTCAGAAAACTCTTACGCAATGCAAAATCCTATTGCTAAGTTGGAGGCGCCCTCCACCCAAGAAACAAAGACACCAACTGCTTCTTTCAGCGAACTTGGAACAACCATACCAGTAACTAGAAGACCGGAACTTAATTCAACTGGAAGACAACTCCAGACTCCAACGACAACTGTTTCAGTGTCTTGTTGTCCCTCCCCAATCACAGTTTGTTTGCACTTGTTCATCATTGCCGTCATTAGTTCGCTACCGCTGATCACCTATTTTGAACACAAGGAGGCGTTGAAAGAGAGCATTGAATTTACCGCTGCGGTTTTAGGCATGTACATATCCTGTCTACTTATTGCATGGCTGATGCATGCATATGATGTAAGAAGTTCTCGACAGTCGCAGCAAAGTAATCGCAGGTCAGGATGGAAATGCTGTTAACTACGTATGAGACGAGGCCAGGCAAAGTAGTGTAGTTGAAGACCTGGAGAATCACTTGTTTTTAGTATTTTTGTTGTATATATGTCAGTTTTTATACATTATATTAATAAAATATTTTTAAACTGGTTACTTCAATTAATTTGCGTTTTCCACATGGCACTTCAAAGATAAAACAATGGATATACAATATTAAAGGATAACAATAGTAAGTTACTAGCTCTATCTACTTTTACTTAATCGTGGGGGTACACCTGGTACGACTTTACTATTTAATTTTTCTGTCATAACAGTTCTAGATTTAATGTTTTCACACGCGAAAAAGTGTCTGAAAATAACTTTAAAGTCTCAACGCTACTGGTGACCATCCTCTCAGTGATGACTTTCTACATGTATCCGATGTATACAGACATCAGCATTTTGAATGGTGAGAGATGTAATTAGCATAAACTATTGCGTTATGCCAGAGGGGAAAAAATAAATGGGCAAACATCTTATCATATAAATCGGGGGTGGTGAGTGGTTATGACCTGTAAGATAATCTAACAAGTTAAATTAAATATCGATATAATCAAAGAACACTATAGTGATATTGTAAACCTTACAAGAAAACACTTAGTCAGAAATATACCGTGAAAATAAACATTAGAAAGATAGAATCAGCACCCACTCCTGAAAGAGCAAGTGAAGATAGCGAGACAGAACAGTGGGCAGTCAATTGATAGAATGGCAAAGGATGGAGTGCTCCAGAGGTTACAATAGGGGTTACCAGTGGGGTGTGGTCCTGGTTTACCGTTAACAGTGGGCGTGGTTATTTTATAAGACGAGATGAATCAAGTAAATGGACGCGGATGGTTCTGGAAAAATTCCGAGCTGCCTGAATTTCCGGTCACCTTTCGAGAAATTTCTGGAAACCGGAAGTCCCCTCAATACCGGAAGGAGCTCTACCTTCCTGCAATGTCACATGCAATAGGCAAATGAGGATGGAGAGATAGAAATGATTGGTTGAGGAAAGGAGAGCGTTACAAAATAAAAAGGGAAGAGTGCACAAGAAAGGGGCGATGAAAGGTTTTTTTTGGAGAGGTAGGCTCTGGAAACAGTTGCTGGAAGTGATCCACCAGTAGAACCAGTTATGGTGAGTTGGCTAAATTCTGATAGTTTAAATATAGATATGTTACAGTAAAGGGAACTTTCTCTGAGATGTAACATAGAAGTCTGAAAGCGTCCACCAAGAGATATATTTAGAAAGAGGACGGCGAGAGATAATGCTTACGGAGAGAAATAAAGGGGAGCGACTCCTACTGAATGATCTGGAACCGGCAAGAAAGATACGACACTAGGATTGATCGGCGAAGCGAATAGTATCCCTGGCAGATGTTAGCAGTTTCGAAGCTGAAGAAGAGCGATCTCAGACTGCTGGTGGATCCTGATGCAGACAGTCAGACCAATCCTTGAGTAATACAGAAGACTGTAGCTAAAGATAGATAATGGTTAAAGGGAATTCTTTTGTGATGCCTATAGTTAATTCAATACTTATTCTATAGATAAGTGCAGAAATGTCATAAGCATTGTTTAATAAGAGGGTAGTTCATAGTTACGTTTCATCTGCTTAACTTTAATGAATGTAGAATAAAAACCTTTTGGAAGGGTTAATCAATAGTGCTGTCAGAATTGTATGTTAACAGGAATAACGTCCCAGAAGTAGAGGAGTGGCGCTGCTAGCCGAGATCTATTTATTTTCCTCGAAAATCCTAAGGTGAACAAACTATTACAATTTAAATGGTAGCTTTATTAATGTTAAGGTGAGACTGATCTAGAGAAACCTATCAGTTGGACAGTTAGTCTAAGAACAAGAGAATTGTATTAGCGAAGGATTAAAGGAAAGATGTGTAATAAATGATTGTTTTAATGAACTTTAATTAAAAATATATATAAACGCAAGAGTGATACTGGCCCAACGGTAAGAAGATGATGTATGGAAGAGCCCAATGACTAGAATCTTATTCCATGCCATGTACTATTATCAAGTGAATAATGTGTACTGATTTGCTAGATTTTTTGTTTGTAAATATGTATAATAAACTAATTGTATTTAACTTAATGCAAATGTGTTTGGTCATTTCTGAACACACAGCAAAAATTCAAACAAGGAGTGCACTAATATAGAAACTCCCTCAGAACTGGAATTCTTCTGTGAGGTACACACAAGGCAGATGCAAAGTGGGGTATAGTAAGAATATAAATGAGAAAGGGGATTTTTAAGATAAGGGAGCTTAATAATAAAGTAAATAAATATAGAAACAATTAATAAAAATATAAAAACCACCCCACCCCCACAAACCACCATCCTACTACATTGGGTGGAGAGGCTCTATTTCGAATTCTTTAAATGGAGCGAAGAATTTGTGGCCTCTTTCCACAGCATTGCTGGCTTACTGTTTCAGAGGGTTACATGGTTTTCGAACCACAAATTGACCTACGGATTCACGTAATTATAGCCAATATACTGACGCTTCATAGCAGTGGATGTTTGGTGATTAGCGCGCGCTTAGAGCTAATATAGATGAAAAGGATGCAGAGAATAATACACTAACAAGAGTAAACATAATACGACTTTGTACACAAACAATACTTGTATGTAAAAATGTCAAGATGAATGGGCAAACATTAACTACGTATGAAACAATTACGCAAGAATTCGTAATTACAATTAATTATACTTAACACAACTTATTTAAGTTTAATCTTATACATTAGTTATCACTTACAGTTGCCACGATTTGTTCTAACTTGTAATCGGCAATGACTACCGTTAAAGTAGAGAAGCGTTCTCAAGTTTGACTACTGCTATACACTTTCGGATTTGCAGAAGTTGCGTTCAGTAAGTTTGCGCCTTGAGATAAATGTTGCCCGTGTTTGAGTATCTGTAATCAATTTTTCTACCTCAAGTAATGCTCATATGAGCATTACTTGCTCTCCTGTCAATTACTCCTCGTAAAGTGATGTCCACAGACAAACTTCGACTGTTTTCGAGGGTATGGAACTGACTGACGGAGCGCATATTTTGAGGAAAATTTACACTGAATACAAAATTTGTCTTTACAGAAACTAGAAAAAAATTCAGCTTGCTTATCTTCTCCTATAATCGTGATACTAGAATGAACGATTTGCAGAATGACGTGACCACTTGTTAAAATACACTGTCATCAGATTATAGAAAAAAGTGAATGTCAGGATATTAACTAAACGTTTTTAATACCTGTACTGCTATTGTCATCAATAATAGGAAGTAATTTAAACAAATGGAAAATATAGTGAATTATTTTGGAGTAAATAAAAATTTGTTCAACCTCAAGATTTAAAATTTCATCCGAAACTGAATTCGCCGATTTTAGAAAATGCTCCGTAAATTTGAAATTCATGGAAGAGTAAGATCACTGGGGTAGCAAAGAGTGACTAAGAGGTCCCATAGTATCCGCTGCCGGCCAGAAGAATCCTAGACAACTTAAAGCGATTTTTCGCAAAGAGTACCAGGCAGACTGGTACTCTTTGCGAATTCCAAGCAGACAGCTTGGAATTCGACCAAGACAGTATTGTGAGCTGAAACAGTACGGGAGGTAATATCAGTGGAGAATTACTACTGCATTAAATTAACATCAAGTTACCTAAGAGTCATGTGATGTCTGCTTCCTAATTTTATCTGCAAACGGTTATTCCTTAGTGGTTAGTGCTTGTAGGAGGGAAAAGGAAGAAAATGAAGAGAAACCCTTTTAAACATATAGCAACCTTTTAGCAAGACTATCGATTGATAAAAGTGAAAGTTCTCATTGTTATTATATTCTGGGGTATGATGCAGTCTTCGTGTGATATGTTCACCCATAGGTTTCATTTGCGGGTTGGATTTCGTCCTGATCAGTTATTAACCGTTTCGTTAGGGATATGAGAGCTGTTTGTCACATTCGCAATGGATAAAGCCTATTATAGACGTATAGAAAGATATCTAAGCCCTTTATCAATGTTTGTCCCCATAGCACTAGTGAGTTCGTTATTTGCTATATAATGCTAATGCTAATGCTAAATTTGTGACTCGTTTAGAGAGCACTGCGTAAAAATTCGGTACGAGATAGGTGGATTTCTTAAAGGCCTGTCCAATTGAGACTGCATCGAGACGTCTCAGGTGGGGAGCGTAGGGTTCCCCGTTAGTAATTATATTTTTTTCATTCTGCACAAGCATTCAGATTAGCCCATGAGCACACTCTAGCAGAGAATGACACGAAAAAAAAAAAAAAAGAATTGGCACGCTTTAACTTGAATAGGTTTACCAAATTAGGCTTAATAACAAGCGTTAAAAATAAAATTCAAGTGACAATACGCCATTTTTATTTTGTCTCCGTACCCAAGACCGGCTTAAATGCTTTCTAGAGATTAAATACTGAATGTTCCACTGATTTATTCTCACTCTCTACTGACCGTTCGCCATTTTCAGAAGTATCCTTTGGACATATTTCTGCTTCTAACGAGAAAAGAACTTCAGGTCCTGGAGTTTTGGAGAAGCTGGTCATCGGATTAACGAGCCCACAATGGTGGATATCTTACTCGGCCATCTAACTCCCATACGGAATACGTAGCCCCCTGGGATATTCTTAGTTTCAGGGAGAACACTGTACACTGAGATTTTTGTTTTTTATTTTATTTAATTCAGGTAAAGTAAAAGTTACATTCACCCCGAAACAGCAATCAAATGTTAGGAAGGTAAACGCAACCATAACATAGTAATACAATATCTATATTGGGTAATATAAAAGATGCGAAGGCAGAACATGTTGGACATAAATGCTCAATATACATTCAGCGTTTGTCCAAGAAGAGTTCGGGGATGCTGTAGGCTGGTGTAAATAAATATACAAGATGGTTCTATAGTCCTTAATTTTTTAAAAATTAATTAAAAATTCTGAAACGATATATCATTTAAAAAAAAATTCACAGCCGTGAATAATATTTAATGGAGGTTTTTGGGAATAATAGTACCGATGTTTACAACCAGACAGCTAAGATTGACCATTAAGACTTTACATCATACATGTAAAGGGGGAAGAGTAGACAAAACGTTCCCACATTTAAACAACGAATTTGCCAAACCTCATCACAATGAGGCGCGTGATGATGATAAAAAAGGTTAACAGGCGGAAAAGTGGTGCAAATATTTAAGGTGTACGTGAGTAGCACATTCCAACTCAGTCTTTGGCATGGAATCTCTCCAGCGCATGGAAATAGACTTACACAATTTCGTGACAGTCAAGAAACACCAAAAAGCTCCTCACAAACTTGATCACACACCGAATTGCCAAGTAAAACGCTTTGACTAACTGTACAGTCAACTTGTGTGCCAGTTAAAAAGCACGACAAACAGAAGCTGCAAGACAAAAGGTTCATCTTTCTCCAGATGTCTTCGAAACAGAAAGACACTGTAAAAAATGTATGTGAATCAACATTGCCCGTAATTAATAGAAACCCGAGATATAAACTATCCTAGTGAACTCATTTAATTTAACTGCCTACTTAAAACAAAATTTTGTTTTGTGATTAATTTGCTAAAATTTGTACAATAAGTTTAACCATAAATACCTGTTTAATCACTTATCACTGTCTTAATTGTCTAAATTTTACGGTGGCGTATTCAAATTTTTGCACATAATGTTATTTTAACTATCTAATATAATAATGCTAATTATTAAATTAAATTTAATTTAAATCAAAATTCTAAATTAAATACTCCAGATCCTGTCGCTGCGATGAGCAAAACTAGTATTGTATTGCCACCCATCATATGTACATTACTAGTAATAAATATAATTTATTTATTTTATCACAATAATCATAGTTTTATTACGGCTTTCTGCCATTTTTAAATTCACAAATATGTAATACGATCTCCATGTTCAGTATAAACCGTTCTTAAAATGATTACGGCATTTGATGAAACAGGAAACTTCTGCTACAGATCACGAATCAGTTATCCTAATTTATCGATGAACTGGGTGTCTCCAAGGCTCACAGTACCTTTTTATGCACGTACTGCTCTCGAAGTATTGATATTTCTTGGAACACTGTTTACGTTCACCGTTATCTGTATAAAATCAAAGGCGTGTGGAACCTTCTCTAGAGAGAAGCCTAAATGTGCGGGGTTTTCCAATACCTGGCTGAATGAAATGGAAACAAAACTGCACTGGTGGGCAAAGTGTTCAGGAATGACAAAACACATTTTGAGTTGAATGAGCCGGTGAATATTCATAATTGTCACATTTTGCTGAGAAATCAACCATAGTTTCAAGAGGCCATTTCTCCCTTCTGATGGACTGGAAACTGCAACGATTAGAGACTACGCTATAAAACCCTGCTAGATGAAGGGATTAAAAGTAAAGTGCAGCCATTATCAACCCACTGCAGGATGGAAGCCTCCTCAACAATTCATGCTGAGGGAAATGGACCATAATCTGCCACGCTGGTCCAGTGCGAGTTGGCAGATCGACCGTATTCAGTAGTCAGGGGCTTGAACCCCGGTCTACTCAAAGAGCGTGTGCTACTGCACTCCCGCTCCTGCCCACTCGGCTACGGAGGCCGAAGAAGGGATTATGCAGCGTTTAAGAGAACTCCGTTAACTTTGAGACAACCTTCACTCTTGGTGGAACGCCGTCGCATATGGTTCGATCAATTCTTACTCTACTGCTTGAAATATTCCCATTTGATAAAATAATCGGTAGGAATATCCTCATTGTTTAACCTCCACGTTCGTTGTACATGGCTCCTGCAGATTTATGGCCAAGGCGATATTTGAAAGGCTGTGTTTAGAGATAATCGAGTTACTTTAGTGCTAGAAGTTGCTTTAGAATCCTTAAAAGATAATATTCGATACCCGGTTTTGGCCATCTCTACAGACTTAACTCAAGTGAGTGTGGGCAATGTCATTCCTCATCTATTTAAAAATCAACAAGGCGGTTTTACAGAATATCTTTTATAAGATATAATGTTTAATGGAAATTTCTGTAACTGCGTTTTGTATTAGGATAAAACCGGTAAACATTGAGGCTATTTTCTTTTTGCTTCTTAAAAAATAAATTAATAAAAATAAAAAAACTCCATGTTTAATTTAAATTTTTTTAAAAAATTGTCCATCTAAACATGTGCCTCATTTTAAACGCTTACAAGGCTATGGCTGTTTGAATGTCCAAAATAAAATAAAAAACAAGAAGCTAAATGGAGTTTTTAATGGTAAACAATAAGCAATGGTATTTTAAAAGAAATCTCGTCAGTGTTTTCCAGGAATGAAGTCTCCATTTACCGAAACTGAGAAATTGTTTCAAAACCTCAAACACAGCACTTATTACTAATTTGCAGCCATCGTTATCTTTCATACAAAAAGAGCCTTGTATGTTAGATTCCAATTATCAATGAGGGGGTAAAAGTTTCTTACAGAAAGGTTTGCGTGATTGTCCGGAAAGTTTCTTTTGTGGGATGCGCGATTCGAGATTTTTGTTAAGACTGCATGGAATTTTATATTAACAGAATTTTAAATCAGAAGATAATTTCCTTTATGAAAGCGCCCATTAAAACGGAAAGTGCCATTCAGAAATAGAATGAGCGTATTATCAGAGCAGAACTGGCCTTATATTACTACAGAAGCTCCCGTGTTAGGTTAAAAAAAAGCAATTAGATTTTATGAAAAATTTTAAATTCCCTTACAAACTAAACTGATAATAAATATTCTTAGGGGTTTAATTTTTATCCCCGTTATATGCAATTGAACGTTTTTTTGAATACATCAGAAATAATAAAGAGTGTATAAGCGGGGTAGGGAAGGAAGTCAAGATACGGTTTATACTGCATAATGCAAATGACTCGATATGCTTATCATGTTTTATCTAAAAATAATGACAATGTTATATGAAAATTGGAAATATTAGTAGCATTTATTCCATCATTGTGTATTTGCAATAATAATAAAAAAGGCGCATTTTATTATATTTGCTTCTACAAGATCCTGATTATTTACTCAGCGCGCAGAATCTATCTACCACGTGACAACCTGGTATCATTGCTATAAATAATGAGAGGGAAAAAAATAAATAAGTAGTTTGTTTGCAGTTGGTAAGGAGCGTTCATTTGATTACCATTCAATCGGTGAGTTTTTGTCGATCAGTGTCAGATAACTCTGAGTGGGGAAGAAACTTGAAATAATTGTTTTCATCGAAGAACCGTCGAGTCCTCGTTTAATATCAAAAGAATGTAGTGGGATATTCCTCCAATACTCGTGATAGTATAATTCGCGATTCATCGTGTAGGGTGCAAGAGTATACTTCAAAAAGCAGCGGATTTAAATACTTCGCATCCCGCTCAATTACCATTGAGGAACTACAGAAGAAAGTCCTGCTAGAAAATATGGGTGAAATCATGGCTAAAAGCCAACGCATCGAAACCATAATCCACAATGGTTAACTGTGTTTGTGTGCGAAATGAGTTTGTTGATTAGTCCTGGTCCTGTCAAGTGATCGAAGAGTCTTTTTCTTTCACTTGCTTTAGTCGATGTTTGTCCCGTTTCTACGGACACTGGTATTTATAACATGCAAAACTCTCAGTGGAACTCTTAAGTCTATTCCTTCGCATAATTTATTAAGTAAATCTGGAATGCAATCTGGAATGTAAATCTGAAATAGGCTACTACATCGTCCTGTAGTAACGCCAGTCTTTGATATTATATCGGCAGCTTTAACTTCAATCTAAAACTAGTCTGGACTACGAGTTGTGTGAACTAAATATTTCACGCTAAGGGACAGCTTGGCTATTGCAATACGAATTCACAGTAACCTTAACTTCGCTTCCAGATTAGAAAGATCTTAATATCTGGTCGCTATGCATGCAGTGAATTTGCATGAGAGAAGCGCTTTTCCTCTTCGTTAGTATTTAAACAGTTCTGAACTTTCAATCACTTAGAATGTGAAACTGCATTCAGACTCTTCCTCATTCATCTAAATGAGGAAATTAAATGAACGATTTCTCGCAATATAAGTTCTATTTTCTATTGGCAACAGGGCTTCTACGAAACATGTTCTCGTGTGAGCTGTGCGAGGAAGCGGATATGGCGTTAGCATGAATGTGTCCTGGTTGAATTTGCGAAAAATTCCACAGCTCGCTTTGGATTATACGCCATGATTCACCACTGAAGGTGACTTTTAGCTCAATATTCGTTAAAACTGAATGTATACTTCAGCGTGGGGTGAAATAGCAGGCATTATTTCTAACTTAAGTTTAAGATAATGTTCTTCCGAACATTTGGAAGAATAAACTGTGCGTGGTAGTGTATTACAGGGAATTAACTATTAAAAATAGTTAATGGAAGTATTTCTGGTGACCGGGGGGGGGGAGACTATCAGTCCGCAGTCTTCATACATTTACAAGTAATACTTGTGGCCGAAGACTTTTTGAACCTCGAAGGTCAAAGTTATAAACCTGCTGTTGTGCTCGCTGGACTGATAGGCCACTTCATGAGTCTTGAAGGAAGATTCAACTAAGATTATAAGTCTTTCTTAAGGAAGACTAGTATAGTTTTCGTTTCATAACCACTCCCAACTGTTCGAGCATCTGCCAGATGCTTTGCAACCCTCATTCTTGTTGGGAGACCTCATAGTAATCTTGCTGGAGTTACTTTGTACACGGATAATTCTGCAGCCTGACTGGAACTTCGTGTAAAAAGCATAGTTTAGTGGAGTAGATTTGAGACTACCACTTATTATAACAATTTCTCTTGATCTCCCGAACGTCGAAAGATCTGGATAAAGTCAAGGTAAACGGCCCACTCTAGTTCCACCTCCAGTTGTACTTGTTTCTGCTGTCTCTTGGAGTAGATTTACAACTTATGCTGAGTAAATGTCGTTCTGTTAACCTTGCCCGACTCCTGAATAGCTCACGCTGTTATTTCCAATTATGTTAATTCTACTCTTTCGTGCGCCGCATTACTTTGGCCCTCTCCAATTAAAATTCGAGCAGTCGTTGGATTGGGTATCATATTAGAAAGTTCTAAACAAATGCAGTTCGGCGCATGTCTCAAACATTGATTTATGCAATGATAGTTTGTATAAATAATTGTAGCTATGTACTATATTACTACATTTCTCTGAACTGAAACTTTATTTTAACTTCAAATAAGCGAAGTTTCCCCGCTAAATTGTGTGCCAAAACTTAGGCGACACAGTTAAGAACAAGATCTAGCCTTCTTGGATATAGCCAAAGTCTCAATACGGTAGTGATTTCACTACTGCCTCTATCAAGCGAGAAACATGTCCCAACTGCACTACCTTAATTGTGTTCTATGTGGAGAGCTCTTGCTTATAATTAAACCCACTTAGGTTAAACTAACCACTATAAAGAAAGGCATTCACTGTCTTATTAGTACATTTGGTTCAGCTACGATGTTAGCATTCTGCATACTAAAACCAGTGATTGTTTTTACTAATTGATGTTGTAAGCTTAAGGTATTTGCATTTTAACTGTATGTATCGTTAAGAAAACTAATCTTGCCGTGGTTGTTCTACACTGACACGTAAATAGTCTTTTTGTTTTAAAAATTTGATGTTGCCAGGTTAACTGATTAGCAACTAGGCATGCTTTCAAACACATTAATTTGGACTGCTGTCTGGTGACAATTTCATTTTTCTTTCATGGCTGCCTTTTTCGACACTAAACTAACGATAAATTGTTCGACCTTTGGAAATGTTAAGCTTCCATCGAAAGACTGGAAACTGTAGAGCCTTCAACACTCCTGAAACACTTTTTTTACTCTACATGGTACCTAAATCAACCAATTTAAATACAGCCTTCTGAAATGCCGCTCTAGAAGAGCAGCCTTTCCTTTAAGCGCCAATCTTTCCGGGAAGTATGGCGAGCCTATTCGGCACTCCGAGAAAGCAGATGTCAACTAAGTTTCACTTTACTCAAAGATTACTTTGATAACATTACTCCTACCAAATTTAGATCCTACTGACATTAGTCAGTTAATTTCTGTCCTCGCAACTACAATTGTGTAGTACTGTAACTATGGATGCTTGAGAGCATTGCCTGTCCCTCAAGACTAAGCAATTTCGAAATCCTTTTCTAGTAAGTCTAGGCGCACTATAGCCATGGCAGCTTATGCGCCCCTAAATCCCCATAACAGACTCTAGTAAGTCTTAAACTATCCAGTACTTAATAGCATGGTATTGAATGTAAAATAATATCTAGTTCATTACACTAACATTTCCACACTTAAAGTACTCTTGATTTTAATTTTGAAATTAAGTTGAATGTACAATTTCTTTTCTCAAGAACAAGTTCAATTTATTTACTAGTCTTCCACTTAAGTAATAATTGCCTTTTCTATGGTTTTTTAACAATAGCAAATTTCCTTTTCCGGCTGAAGAATATGGAAGAATCTCAAGAGGAGCAAGAGAGGCTTTTTCCAGAAAGAGAAAGCCCAAGTGCACTTGGGCGTACGTGGCGAAGTCATCTTCGGTCAAGAACGACACTTGAGAATATCTTCATCGTATCGATGACAGCGGTATTTTTCGGCTTGCTAATCGCAGCGACAGTGTACTATTTCTCTGATACGAAAAAATTCTTTTCCATAATGGTTGTAATTGCTGTGTTATCACTAAGCTTCGTCATCTGCCTATGTATCTCTGGGTGTAACGAATCTCGCCCAAATGAAGTAGAAGTGCCTTCTTCAGATTCATCTGCAGACCAAACTCTAACTGTATACGGACGCCTCTTTCCTGGAAGACCCCGTAGAGCAGTTAAAGTTTCAGGACTTCCCTACCAGCCAGTACTACAAACAATAGAACAATCAATAGGCTCAACTACCCTAGACAGAAGACTTCTGGATGAAAGAACTGTAGATTACTCTACTTTCTCTACGGAAGAACCTGAACAATTAGCCGACGTAGTTCAAGACTCCGAAGTGTCAATCGATGCAATTCAAGCAGCAATTTCGAAACTTACCCAAAGCGAAGAATCCTCCAGTACGTCGCAATCCTACCATACAGCTTCGACAGCAACTAATAACAGTGATAAATCGCCTGAAAGCTCACCTTCTGAATCTCAAGACGGAACAGAAGTTTTGCAACTAAAAAACTGAATAATGGGAGTCGGTTAAATACGTATAGTGTATTTGTTCGTATCAATTTTTTTAATTGTATTTAAAGCCTGTCTTCTGAGGCTTTTACCTATTTTAGTCCTGTAGTAATTATTTTTGGTTTTATGTGGTATAAAACCATTGATTTTAATCACTTAATTTTTATAATAAAGCACTTCGTATTACTTTACTGGTAAAAGAATGTTATTTTGACTGCTTTCTTGGACTCTTCTTAAAATTCTTTTGGCTGAAATATTTGATTAAAAGTGAAACAGTGTTTGGCGTTTACTTTGGAACACAACCTAATAACAAGGTGTCTGCACTAACAACTTGTACCAGCGCAATCTGTTAATGCAGAAGAGCTCTAGTTCCATTATTCGAAAACCAAACGTTTGCATTACAAACGTTAAGAATCGTAAAAAGAAACAAATGAGCATGTTTTAGAGATTGATTCAGTAATACTCCATAATGGATAGAAAGAAGACAAGGTAAGCAATTTGTGATGGTTGCGTTACCTACAATAATCTGAGTTTATAACTTCATGTTCTAAACCTTACTGCTTAATCTCACCAGTGTGTTGCGAGCCGCGAAAAATAAGAATTATTGACTTTATCGCGCCTCCTATTTTCAATAGGCAGTACTTATGTAAAAGCCATTTTAGCCCCTCTGACAATTTTCGATTACTCTCCTTCCTTTCGGAAGGAACGCACGTAAGTTTTGGTTGTAGGATTTTCGATAGTTTCATGGTATTAAGAGTAGTGCTGTGGGTTTTAAGTGAAGAGTTGGATTTTATTTTGGGGTTGGGGGTAGAAGTCCATGTGAATTTGGACGTTAGCAAGGAAAAGGTTGGAGGAAAAAATATCGTTTTCGACAATAGAAAATTAACTTTGCTTCGTATATATGTAGAATGAAAGGTTCAGATTTAATAACACGTCTTGCAGAGCTTCTTAAGGAAAAGAGGCGTGGCATTGGCTCCGAATGCAGAAGTTTAGCTGGGCTCAAAAAATCGGAAGGGAAATATAAACGAGTGAATAATATAGGAAATTAAGGCACGAATTTCAGTTTTAAAAACATTGTAGCAGTAATCTTACCTCTTGCAACAGTTTTGTTTATCTGCTAAAATAAACCTCTCAAACATTGAGGACAAAATAAATACATTAGGAGCATGTCTCGATACGCAAAATTGTATCGGTTCCGGAACGAATTAAGTGCGACTCAAGGAAAACTGGGGTTGAATATAAGCAAACACGAATTTGGCTCTGAAAGAGAATAACAAAGAGTACTAGAATAGTAATTTCCCTCATTTCATTGGAATGATAGAGGGCGAACTTTGGGGTTCCTTTGAAAAGATCCGATACAGCTGTTAAATCAACAAGTTAATATTCTAAGCCGAAGAGTATGTAATTAAAAAATGCTATTTTCTTAAATTTAAAATGTTTATGATAAGATTATAATGAAAGAGAACAAAATTATTTTAAAACTGAAAATCTCTTTCGGCTTACACAAAAGGGACGGCGAGAGTTGGCGTGACGTCTTGAGTACGACTCTTGCAGTAGTGTAGAAGACGGGTGGGAAAAGTGCTTGCCTGGCAACCCAAAGGTCGCGGGTTCGAATCCCTTTCGGGCTTGGATCAGGGTAGTGCAAAAATCTTGGGAGGTGCATTATGGCCACAGATGCCGATGCGCTAACAAAAAAAAAAGTAGTTTAGAATGTAAGATAGTGCAGTTTGATTCCCATGCACTTTGATGTTGTTGACCCCTTTTAGTAAATTACTCAATGTAGTGAGTCAAATGCAGTATTTGGAAACATGGGAAGCCGGCCGATATTAGAGTGATAGCCATTGCAGAAGGGAGGGATTGGAAAACTTGGTTAAGTAGTGAGAAAAATCTGCTTCCCAAATTCTGAAAGTCTCCTATCTCCAAAGTATTAGAGACAGAGCAGGTGGGAGTTACCACGGGACAGTAAAGTTCTTTACTTTTTCTAATATTCACATCTGGTCCTAACAAGTGGTAGAATGAGTGTACTTTTGGCAGTGTCCCAGACGACATTTTAACCTTTCATAGGCAGTTGTACCTAGCTGTAAAGTTACTAGTAATATAGAAAACTTTGTACAACAAACTGATCACATTCCTTGCTGTAGAGGTAGTTTTAGAACGTAATACACGGAAAGCTGCTGCAGGCCAGCGGGAAAGCCCACTTAATCACATCTTTTGCCCCTTCTTTTTATAAAACTTTTATTGTTCGCACTTCTCCTCAGATATTATATTACACCCTGGCATATGCTGCTGTTTCTGGAATAAATTGCTTCATATTTGTTTAAATAAAAGAAATCGTAAATGAAACAGTCCATCGCAAAAATTTGTATTTATGCAAGGCAGATAAATTTACATATGCTCCACTCATCTTATTAATACCATTTATTAGGAAGGTTGTAAATTATGCTTTCCGTTATGACATTCTTGACGGTATTTGTATCAGATTATTATGTATTTGTTCTCATTTTCATCTGCCACGAAGTTGGTCTAACTTGTGATCTGCAATGGCTATCGTTAAGGAAACAGAGGAAGATTTCAATATGACTACATTCATACAGGTCTCCGGATTTGCAGTAGTTGCGTTCAGTCTTAATTCTTAACTGTGCATAGACTTGCCTTCGGATAAGTATTGCCCGTGTTTGAGCATCTTTAATTAATCTCTCCATCTACCTCGGACTGAGTAAGAGAACTTTGTCCCTTGTCATCAAGTATGAGCGTTACTTGATTTTCTGTCAATTACTCCTACAGTGATGCGCAATCACAGACCAACTTGATTGTTCTCGATCGTATGAAACTGACTGGGACGGAACGCATAGAGAGAATACAGACTTCGTCTTTACAGAGGCTGGCAGAACAACATTCACTTGCTTACTTTCTGGTATAATCGTGATACTGGAATGGATGATATGGGCATTACTCTTGTTAAAATACATTGGCATCAGGTTACAGAAAAAAGTAAATTGCAGGATATTAACTTAACGTTTATAGTACCTGTATCCACCATTGTCATCAGCAATAGAAAGTAATTTAACCAAATGGGAAATCTGTCAATTATTTTGGCGTAAATAAAAAAAATATTGGTACAAGATTAGTTATTTCATCCAAAGATCTGAACAATGCGCCGAGCTTTTAAAGTTTCGACCTAACTATGAAGCTCGTTATGAAATGTAAAGTTTCTAAAATCCTTGGAGTAGCAAAGAGTGATCAAGTGGTCCTATTTAATTAATCCACGGCCGGTCAGAAGTATCCTAAACAACTTAAAGTGATTTTTTTTTTTTTTTTTCGGCTAAGAATTCTCCTGGAATTCGGCCAAGACAAGTTTTGCGAGCTGAAACAGTACAGGGAGTAATACCAGTGGATACTTGCTATGCACACAGTTATAGCTGCTCCATTGCTATGCCCACTTGATTGGCTGAAGACTACTTAAACCTCAGCAAGACTAAGGTGTCAGTCATCATTGACCGGCAAAATAATTGAAGAATAGAAGCTATTACAAGCCCAGTCTAATACTGCGCCTTATATGCTTAGTACGCCACCACCTCTTTAGATTAGCTCAACTGGTTTAAATTAACATCAAATTAACTAAGGGCATGTGATGTCTGCTTCCTAATTTTTTTTGTTAATTGTTATTCCTTACTGGTCAGTGATTGTAGGACGGAAAAGAGGAAAGGCAGAGGAACCCTTTCACACATACGAGTATAACAGCACTAGGCTCTGGAAAAACTACCGATTGATAAAAAAAGTGAAAATTCTGATAGTTAATATATTCTGGTGTATGCTGCTGTCTTCTTGTGCTCTATTCACACATACGACTTCATTTGCGGGTTGGATTTCGTCCTGATCAGTTTTTAACCATTTGTACAGGGACATATGAGTTGTAACCTGTTTGTCACATTTGCAACGGTTACAACCTATTATAGAGAGATATTTAATCACTGTCACCAGTGTTTGTCCCCACAAAACTATAGTAAGTTCGTCTTTTGCAACTCCTTAAGAGAGCACTGGGTTAAAATTCTGTACGAGATAGGAGGACTTCTTAAGGACCTGTTCAAGTGAGGCTGTATCTAGCCATCTCAGTTGGTGAGCGTAGGATTCACTGTGAGTACTTATGTTTTTTTTTTATTCTGCACAAACATTCAGATTAGTTCTTGAGGAGATTAATACACACACAAAAAAACAACGTATGAACTGGCGCGCTATAACTTGAATACGTTTACCAAACAAGGCTAAAAAAGCAAGTGTTAAAATATAGTTAAATTGTTGTGGCAATACAACGCCACAACGCCATTTTTAATTAGTCTACATCTCCAAGACCGTCTTCAATGCTCTCTAGAGATTATATACTGAATGTTCCACTGACTTATTCTCGCTCTCTACTGACCGTTCACCATTTCCAAAAGTATCTTCTAAACATATTGCTGCTTCTAACGAGCAAGAACTGGAGAAGCTGGTGATCGGATGAACGCGCCCTGAATGGTGGATATCTTACTCGGCCATCTAACCCCATATGGGACACTTAGAATTCCTGGGATATTCGTCGTTTCAAGGATAACTGTACGCTGTGATTTGATGTAAACAAATATACAGGGTGGTTAGTGGTGGTTATGAAGTCCTTAATTTTTTTAAAAAATAATTAAAAACTCTGAAACGATGTATCATTAAAAGAAAAGAAAAAAAATCACAGCCGTGATTAAAATTTAATGGAGGTTTTTTGGGCCAATACTACCGATGGTTACCAACAGACAGCTAAGATTTATCAAGATATTACAGGATACATGGAAAAATAGAAAAAAACGTTGACCACATTTAAACATCCCAAAGTTGCGAAACCTCTTCATAATGAGGCTCATAATGAGGATAAAAAATATTAACAGGCGGGAAAATTATAGCAAATATTTAGAATATACGTCAGTGGCACATTTAACATCAGACATTGATGTGAAGTCTCTCCAGCGCATGGAAATAAAATTACAGAATTTGGTGAGAGTAAAAAAACACCGAAAGCTCCTCACAAATTGGACTTCCCAACGAAATACCAAGTAAAACGCTTTGAGTAACACAACTAACTTGTGTGCCAGTTAAAAGCGCTACAAACAGTAGTTCCAAGAAAAATGTTTCATCTTTCTCCAAATGTCTTCGAAGCAGAAAGACACACTGTAGAGATGGCACGTGAATCAATTTTGGTCGTAATGAATAGAGACACGAGAGAACTTTCCTAGTGAACTCATCTAAACTGCCTACTTAAAACAATTTTAATTGATTAATTTGCTAAAATTTGTACATAATAAAAGTTTAAATACGTAATTGATAATTAATCACTTATCAGGGTTACGAGTCTCTCAATTTACAGTACGCAACGTAAAAGGTGCGTACTGTAAATTTTTGTACATTATGTTAATTTAACTGTCTAATATAACAAGTTTAAATTTCTTAATCAAATTGAAATATTTTTTAGGTCTTGTCGGGGTGATGATCAAAATTAGTAATAAATTGCCACCCTATGTAGCAAATATTACTAGTAATAGAGATAATTTATTTATTTTATCAAAATAATAATCAGTTTTAATACGGCTTTCTGCCATTTTTAAATTCTCAAATATGCAACACGATTTCTATGTTCAGTAAAAACCCTTCTTAAATTGATTACGACATTTGATGAAACAGGAAACTTCTGCGACAGACCACGAATTGATCGTCTTCGAGTTCGAGTGTAAGCTGTCCCCAGTTATCTGAATTTATCGATGAACAGGGTGTCTCCAAGGCTCACAGTAAGTTTTATGCAAGTACTGCTGTAGAAGTATTGATGTTCCTTGGACACTGTTTACATTCACCTCTATATCACAAGGTGTGTGAAATCTTATCAAGAGAGAAGACTAAATGTGTGGCCTTTTCCAGTACCTGGTTGAATGAAATGGAAACACAACTGCCCTGATTTGAAAACTTGTTCAGGAATGAAAAAGCATGCAGCTTGAAGAGAAACTTCTTTAGGCGCGTTCCAGGCAGTTTTCAGATGGGAGTAACTGGCGTTCGTGGATTGACAAAAAAAGCAACGAAAATGCGACAGTTTCCGTAAGTAAACGCAGACAGCCAACTATCGTACTAGGGTAATGCTCCCGATCTTGTACAATCATCGAAGTTAGGTGTTAGGCCCGGTTAGTAATTGGGAGGGTGACTGCCTGGTGCAAATGAGTTTTCGCCTTCCTTTCTTTTGTTAACCTGTGGAAAATATTCTTCCGATTTTCACGTAACATTTAATTTTGTTAATTGGTAAGGTATTTTGTTAATTGTAAAGCGGGGTTCCACTATCTTTTTTTTTTTGGTCATGGCAGTGTTTCCCTCCCTGTACTTAGGCAAACAGGAGAGGGAGTATATTAGAGTACTGCTAAATTATGTGTAACTGACAGCTGGGTTGCCATAGATTGGTTGGGACCGCTTTAATTAATAAATTAAAAAAAATAAAAAAGCGGAGGTCCACTGTAGTGAGCAATGTAAGACGTATATCGTACATGTACGTGCAATGCGTCCTTGGATTTGCAAACATCGCCAAGTAAAGGCGACACGAAATGATTCATTCCCCGACCATTGTACCACGCTGTACCAGGCATGAGCGACACATGACCCAATGGGTACTCCTACTGATTGCATCATGCTATTTCTTTTGTCATTCTCCACCATATTTAATAAAAAAATTCTACGGAAAAGAATTTATAACTCAACGTGCTGAAGACTAATAGTGAGCGTTGTAAGGGTTATAGAACACGTATACGTGCAATGCGACCACCAAAACCAACTCCATTGAGTACAAAGGAGAGATCTAAGCTATTTCGACAGCATAAGAAATTACAGCGTGCGATGGAGTTGAATAAAGAAGCTGGAGAAGGTCCATCCACATCTTCAGAGCCTTGCAGCTCCCCAGAAATGTTAGAAGTGAATTTGGATGAAGGCGTCATGGAAGTTGATATTGCAAATGAAAACGACGAACAGTCATCGAACCCCCAGTCATAAACGAAAAGCGAAGAAGCCAAAAGCGACTGCCAGAAGTACTCCATCAAATTTTTCAAAGCGTAGAGGGCATAAGCAAGAGGATTTTAAGAAACACCGAAGCATCCACGCACAGTTTAAACGTACATTCCTTGACAACGATTTCGGTTCAGTCTGTTCCGTGCTTAGTTCAAGAAAGATGTGAAGATTGTAGTAGCTTGAGATCACGCTCTTCTGCAGACAGCATTTCCGAATGAGGATGTAAGTCAAATGTCGGCCAGTAACAGTTGTCGTGGTTCTCTCAAGAACAAAGTGATTCCGGCTGTATCAAAGTCAAATGGTTTTAAATATCATTCAATGTCACAGCACTTGCTGAAACTAGATTTGGTAACGGAAAGTCTCATATCTCCGTGGTTCCCATTCATGCAAATTCGTCGGCATTCATACGGGATCCTACGTCAAGTGATAAGAAGTTCCCCTAAAGAAGTTTCACTCAACGTTATGCGTGCTCGGCAAACACAATTTTTTTTTTAATTGAATGAGCAGGTGAATATTTATAATTGTAACATTTGGCCCACAAATCAACCACAGTTTCAAGAGGTTCATCTCCATTCACCAAAGTTTTACTGCTTCATTTATCATTGGCCATTCATTTTCTTTTAAGATTTTTAGTTATGGCGATTTTAAAAGCTGTGTTTAGAGAGATGGTCCAGTTGCAGGAGAAACCTTAAAAAAATTCCTCACCTACTTAAAATAAACAAGATTGATCTACAGAATATCTTTGATACAATATACCGTATAATGGCAATTTCTGCAACTGCGTTTTGTATTAGGATAAAATCTTTGCACTTTCTCGATAAGCATTAATTATTTTCTCTTCGCTTCTTAAAGAGGAAATCATAATAACAACAGTAATTAATAAAAATAAGTTTTAACTTATTCTTTTTTAAATAGCTGTGGACTATAACCATCCTTCACACACAGGCGTTTCCAAACATGTGGATAATAATTGCAGAATCAGTACAGGGCCTGAAAACACTGAAAAAATAGATCATCTAAACATGTACCCGATTCTAAACGAAATGGAATTTTTAATGGAAAATATGTAATAAGATAAGTAAAAATAAGCAATGGTATTTCGAAAGAAATCTCATCACTGTTCTCAAGGATTGCACTCTCCAGTTACCAAAACTGATCAATTGTTTCAAAATCCCAAACACATTACTTATTACTAATTTGCAGCCATCGTTATCTTTCATATATAAAAAGTGCCTTTTATATTACCAATTATCGATGAGTGGGTAAAAGTTTCTTACAGAAAGGTTCGCGTGATTATCCGGAACGTTTCTGCTGTGGGATGCACGATTCTAGATTTTTGTTGACACTATATGTATTCAATTTTAAATCAAAAGATAATGTTCTTTATGAAAGGGCCCATTAAAAAGGAAATTGCCATTCAGAAATTGAATACAAATATTATCACGGCATCACTGGTCTTGCATGACCACAGAAGTTCCGTGTTAGGTTAACTGAAACACCGTTAGATAAGATTCAGATTGGATTTCATGAACAATTTTAAATTCTTTTACAAATCAAAACTGATAATAAGTATTCTTATGGGTGTAATGTTTATATCCGCTATATGCAATTGATCCTTTTTTGAATACATCAGAAATAATAAAAAGTGTATAAGCAGGGAGGGAAGGAAGGAAGTCAAGATGGGGTTTATACCTCATAATGCAAATGACTTGATATGCTAATCATGTTTTGTCTAAGAATAATGATAAAGTTTTACATAAATTGGAAATATTAGTAGCAATTATTCCATTATTGTGTATTTGCAATAATAATAAAAAGGAAGAAAGGTACATTTTAGTAAACTTATGTTTCTACACGATCCTGATCATTTACTTAGAGCGCAGAATCTACCACGTGACAACCTCATATCATTGCTATAAATATTGAGGGAAAAACAAGCAGTTTCTTTGCAGTTGGTAAGGAGTGTTAAGCTGGTTTTGCTTTTCATCAGATCTGTCCAAGAAGTACAGCGAGGCTGTTCGGCACTTCGCTTAAAGACTACAGTAGTTTTCGTTGAAGTATCTGTCTTGTGCAGTATTGGTAAATATGGATGCTTGGGAGCATTGCCTATCCCTCAAGTCTAAGTTACCTAGAAATCCATTTTTTAGTAGTTCTTAAGATATCCATTAGAAACTGAGAAGACAGAATTCATGGGACACCTTTTTCCTGGGTAACGCTACACTGATGCCTCTCTCGCTGGTGGAGGAACCACCACTTGGCAGGTATATAGATTCACTGCACTCACGTCGTGAGTTAACCGATATAGGTTAACGTATCAGTTAACCGCCTTTGAAAGTGGGATGATAGTGGGTGCCCGACGCATGGGTCACTCTACAGCAGAGGTGGTACAAAAAGTTGTGCTATCCCCGTTCTGCAGTACTAAGGGTGTATCTGGAATACGCTATTTCCGGAATAACATCTCATCGCGTACAGCGCTGTGGGCGGAGAAAGGTGGTGGATGGCCGTCGACGTTTGTCTCGTATTTTATCTAACCGGAGAGCAACAGTGGGACAGATCACCGTCGACTTCAACGAGGTAGGTGCCTGAAACTTCTCCATCAGTCAATCATTAGCCGCAATAGGTTATGGGAGCTACTGACACAGCAGTCCAATTGCTAACACAACGCAGGACTCTTTTGCTCAACAGGGCGAAAGAACATCGGCACTGGACCTTGGGATGATTGGACACTGGTCTCCAAGTTCGATGAGTCCCGTTTCAAGCGGACGGGGGGGGGTGCGGAAACGGCACGAAGCTATGCACCTGTCACGTAAACATGGAAGTGTTCCGGCAGGTGGACAGCCGCCAATGGCCTGGGGCATGTTCAACTGGTGTAGTTTGGACTTCTGATGTCTGGACGCATCTCCAACGGTCCAGGTTGGGTTCATCCTTGCAGACCATCTGCATCCCTTTGTTACCGTGCACCCACAGGGCAATGCACGTTTTCAGCAGTACGAAGCGCCTACGAACAGAGCCGTGGTGACTAGAACATGGTTCGAAGAGCATTCCGCAGACTTTACCACTATGTAACTCTTCCCCGTTCACAGGACATGAAACCTGTGCATCATTTTCGGGATGATGAGGTGAAAGGTACGTTCGATCTTTGGAGTCTCCAACCAGGAATGCGACGGAATTATGGACAGCAGTGCAGCTAGAATGGATGGAAATAGCCGTGGAACGCTTTATTGAACTAGTGGACTCAAATGTCTGGCCTTGACTACCGATATCCTGGGGAAAGGTGGGCTTACCGTTATTAGTAAGTATCCCATGATTTCTGTCCACTCCATTTTCTTAGTACCATGGAATTTGATATTGGAAGCAAAAGCCATATCCAGTTCATTACACTAACATTTCCCCACTTAAAAGTTTGATTTTTTAATGTTGAAACTACATTAATGTAGAATTTTTTTATTCTTTAAAATTCTCCCAATAACAAACTTCCATTAAGTAATTGCCTTGTCTGAAATTTTTTTCAATAGCTAATTTCCTTCGGCTGAACAGGATGGAAGAATCGCAAGGAGAGCAACAGAGGCCTGAAAGAGAGACCTCGAGTGAACCCGAGCGTACATGGCGCACTCGGTTTGCGTCATGGCTGACATTTAAGAATATCTACATCGTAGTGATGACAACATTAATTTTAAGTTTGTTAATCGCAGGGACAGTGTACTACTTCTATGATATGCAAAAATTCATTAGCGTAATTATAGTCTTCGTATTCTCGGTAAGCTTCTTCATTTGTGTATGTGTCTATTGGTGTTGCGAGTCTCACCTATATAAAGTACAATTGCGTTCTTCAGATTCAGCTGCACACCAAACTTCACGTAACGCTGGAACTATGCATCTGTTCGCATTCGGAAGTCGACTTAGAGCAGCTAGATTTCCAGCAGCCCGCTACCAGCCAGTACTGGAAACAATAGAACAATCTCAAGAAGAATCGACGTCGTCATCATCGGGTTCAACTAGCCTAGACAGACGACTTCTTGATGAAAGAAATGTTGATTACTCTACTTTCTCTGGTGAACATCAAGGCTCCGAAGTGTTTCAACCAGCAATTTCGGAACTTACCAAAAGCAAAGAATCCAAAGACTCGTATGAAATGCCTCTGATTTCAAGTAACGAGGAATCCACCAGTACATCACATTCCTACCATACAGCACCCTCGCCAGCAATTGAGAACAGTGTTACAACACCTGAAAGTCGACCTTCGATTTGTGAATTTTTGTGATAACACTTTTAATGTATTTGCTCCTATTGATCTTAAATTCTGTATTACGAGCCTTTTCTGAGGATTTTTAGCTATTTTGGTTTTGTAGAATTTTTTTAAAATTTATGTATTGTAACACCATTTATTTTAAACACTTAATTTGTTCTAAGTTTACAAGTATATACCCACTTTTTAGAATAAAGTACTTCGTATCAAAAGACTATTTGTTTTAATGGGTACACTAAGCAAATGATTTCACTCTTGCACAGGAGATTAAACTTAAATCTAGCAGAAGTAACTTATGGTGTTTTTCATTTTCCTAGTAAATGAATGCTATCTTAATTGCTTTCTCTTGGATATTTCTTAAAGAAGTTAGTTTAGTCTGTATAAAGTTAAGTATTTATAAATGAGGCCACATTTGTCTTTCAATTTGAAACATGAATGAAAACAACCGAACAGGCGTTCACTATTTGTATCGGCTATCTGTTAATGCAGAAAAACGGTTTCCATTATTTGCAAATCGAGCGTTTGCATTATAAACACAGCCAATATAACCTGAATCTTGGTTGATTGGTGACGATGGCCCTTTTGTAACCTGAAGGAGAACTTTCCTATATTTCCTTTGGAACTTGGTAAGAATTTTTAAATTAACTTTAAAAAAAGGCCATCGTCACCAATTAAACAAGAATTTGTTGTGCGAACACTTTGCATTACGAACGTCAAGAATCGTAAAACGAGACAAGGAAAAAGATTATTTCCAGATAGAATTCTGTAATCTCCCTTAAGGGATTGAAAGAAGACAGGTTATTTCCAGATAGAATTCTGTAATCTCCCTTAAGGGATTGAAAGAAGACAGGATTAGCAATTGGTGAAGGTGGAATTACCTACCATGACCTAAGCCTTCCTGCAAAGGTAATTGGGGTGCCAGATGCAAAATGGATTAAGGGGACTCGTTCGTTTATGTTCAAACTTTGTTCGCTACCTCGCTTCGTACGGTGGACCCAATACATTTGCACAGAAACTGTCTTCCTGATTAATCTGACCAGTGTTTTTCATGCCACGAAAAGTAAGATATATTGACCTTATCGCGCGTCCTACTTCCACTATGCGCTACTTAAAGGTAAAAATGCATTTTAGCAGGCCATGGCCCCTTGAAATTGAATTCCGTTAAATTTTGGTTCTAGGGTTTAATGAAATGAATTAAGAGTAATTCATTAAAATTTGTAGTGGGTTTTCAGTGAAGATTTTCTCCGCTTTGGGGCGGGGGAGGAAGTAAAAATCCATATTAACAGGGAATTCAGCTAAAGGAGGAAAAACTATAGTTTTGGATAGTAGAAAATCAGTTTTCGGGTATATATAGAATGAAAGGTTCAAATTTAATAGTACGTCTTAGAGCTGCTTTAAGCAGTGTGGTATTGACTTCGAAAGCACGAGTTTAGCGGCGCTACAAAAACTAGTGAATATGGAAAACGAGGGAACCAATTTCAGTTGAAAGAAGAATGTAGCAGCAATCTTATCGGCAGCTACAGTTAGGTTTATCTGCTAAAATAAATCTCACGAGCGAAGAGGGCGATTTAAATATATCAGGAGTATGTGTCCCTATGAGCGCACTCATTAATTCCTGGACAGATTAATTTAAATCTACACGACGCAAGAAAACTCTGTGATTGAATATTATAAAACTAGAATTTGGCCTCCGAAAGAGATTGATAACGGAGACTAATGGAATTTCACTCCTTCCAACTGATTGAAATTTTAGGACTCGCTTTGTCAACATTTAAGACAATTCAATTGAGAGATAGGTCTGAGTTGATTGTACAGGATAATGCCTAATTTGAATTTCGTCACAGAAATAAGTGACGACTAGACCTATAAAAGGTGTGGTTTAGGAATTCCACATACCGATAGTGATCACACGTCTCCGGCATCGAATTATACGAAGGAATTAAAATATTTCGAAAGCAGTATTTCTCCACTGAAAATTGTGCAATTCGTGAAGATAATTCTCAGCCTAGAACGATGCTTTTCAGTGATTAGCCTAATCAAAACTTATTCCAATCGTTGACACAAACGGATGAGTTCGCAACTAAAAATGCCATTGTCAAGGATTTAGACCTGTAGGAAATGATCCAAAGGCAGCTGTTAAAGTAACGAAAAGTTAATATTCTAATTCGCAGTTTTGAGAGTGAAATTAATACTTCTCGCTTAGACTATGTATATAAAGTGCTTAGCATCATAATACACAGCCATTTCTGAGTCTTAGTCTAAATACTTATCGCTTATTAAATTTAGTCTTATATAAGATTATAGTGAAATAGTACAATACTTGGAGTTGGCTCGATATCTTGACTAATAATGACTCTTGCAATAGAGTAGGATGTAACATTGTGCAGGTGGATTAAGCACATCCATATTATTACCCCCTTTTAGAAAATTACTGAACGTAGTGAGTGAAATGGAGACTTGGTAAGCTGGACCAGTTTAGAGTGATAGCTATTGGATGGAGGGGGGGGGGGAGATTCAGAAACCTAGGCATCGAAAGTAGTGAGAAAAATCAGTCTCCTAAATCACATTAGAAGTCCAATGTGCAAAATATTAGAGACAGCATATGGAAGCCCCCTTGAGATTAAAGTCCTTTCCTTTTTGTGATATGCACATCTGGTCCTAACATGAGTCATAGAATGAGTGTACCGCCGACAAGGAATTTTATCCTTTCATAGGCAGTTGTACCTAGCTGTAAAGTTACTAGTAATAAAGAAAACTTTGTACAACAAACAGATGACATTCTTTTGTGTAGAGGCAAGTTTGGAACGGAGGACAAAAAAGAAAGCTATTGCAGTTTATCGGGAAATCCCCCCAACACTTAATTACGTCATTTGCCTTTTTGTATAAAACTTTATTGTTCACATTAATTTTCCTCATATAAATATATTATATTACACCCTGGAATATGCTGCTGTTTCTGAAAGAAAATACCCCAGATTGCATTAAATCAAAAATTATTAAATCTTTATGCGAGGCAGATACACTTCAAAATTAATGGGATTCCGAAATACGAAGCAAACGCCAAATTTTTAATACTTTTAAATATATTTTATGTAATTCAACTATTAAAGAGTATTTCGGAAAACTATGAGCAGTAAATTGCATTTGATTTCACCTTCGTGTCTTGTTTGCCAGAACCTTTTCCATCTTGGAATTGGGAAATCAAACGGCAGATTGTTGAATTCTTAACTTCGTTTACTAAACACCGCCAAAATCTATTAGGTCAGATGCCATTCTGATAAGTGAACTGAGCAGCGATTAAAAAGATACAAATATTTCGATTCGTCTGTATTCTTTATAAATGGATACTCATTGATTTTATTGACCCAATGAAATTCCAAAACTGCTAGTTTTATGTAAATAAACAACGATGAATATTTGCTTAAGTTTATAATAACAGCACTTCATCTTTCATTTAATGACATGGACTTTGTTTATCCAAAACGTTAATAGGACATCAAGCTGACAGTGATATCGCAGTCTAGGAAAGAATGTAATTAAGGATTCTAAGACAAATCAGAAAACAAGGAGTTCGGGTGTACCAGTAGGATAAAACCTGGATAAATGAGGGTCATACAAAAGTGTGCTAAGTTTCTACAATTCAGAGTGGTCATGGGCCTTTACATTCAGCCTTGCAAATGGATTTACAGCGCCTGCTAGAAAATAGGATACTATGTGCCTTTACATTTAGCCTTGCAAATGAAAATAATTCGTTACGGATTCATCTTAAATATTTGATCAGTGAACACAATACATCTTGAGGAGATGGATGATGAACTCAGTTTGTTCACGAGCACTTGCTCGTGTCTGAAAAATGTTAAAATTAGCATCTGAACAGTGAAACAAATGTGACTTTTATAAAACGATTAGAGAATTAAATGGACTTTTTATCATAATGTAGAGATTCTGATCGTCACTGAATATTTTAGCAGTACCAGTATTGCTAAAGAAACTGAGTATTAAATAAGAAGATTATAACCTGAAATCTTCCGATGAATTTCTCAATTATAATGTACCCTTTTCACCTCGATGTTTTCTGATAAAGCTTTTACGGAATCTATTTTATTATGAATAAATAATGAGAACTGCATTTGCAGATTATTAAAAAGCACATAACACAAAATTCATGCCAAAATAACTACAAAGAAAATTTATATTATAGTAAATGAAAGAGCAACAAGGCATAACTCTTATTAAAACATTGTGCCAATAGCACTGTATTTGTTTTATGTATTTTTGGCACTATTTGTTTTAACTCCGTATCATTACGTTCTATTTTTTGAAACTTTTTGTTATATATCCACATAAGTTGGATATGATTCTGTGGGTAACAGGGAAAAATATCCGATTTTTTATTATTATCATAATAATACTTAAGATTACTTAAGTACATTATTAGGATTATTTAAGTATTTTAAGATTATTTAATACTTAAACGCTTGATTATAATTTGTATGATTTTTTTGCAAATTTTAGTCTGTGATTTTTAATATTATTAAATTGTGATTATTGTCAGTAATGTGGTTTTTGTGAACTGATTGTATTCTGTTAGTATTTATTCAAACAAGAAAAAGAACAAAGCTACACATGGATAAAAGAGACATTTAAATTAATGAAAGCATCAAACGATGATTCCAACGTTCGCATTGGTTGTCAGTCGTTTCTTCATCAGCAAGAGTAGAATCATATACATTCCAAAGCATTGAAGGAAAAAAAGAGCAGAAATTTTACGAAATGTAAGAAACCTGTGGGAAGTATTATTGCTTATTTGTCTGAAAACGCCACTAACGTACGTGCGATCAAAATAATCCACTATATCAACAGCTGCAGCAGGCATCATTCTTCTAAAAAAATCCATGTTGCTACGGGTCCCAGTAAACTGAGACGGCGTTTCTCAACAAAACATTCTTCTCTGGCATGCAAAGAAATATAAATTATTTTTGAGAGTTGTTGCAACAAAACCAAAAACAGGCAACTTCGTCTGTACGTGTTTCGGAAAAAGTACAGAGAGCTAACTGTAGAGTAGTCGAACTTATTGTAAAGGCTAAAAAGCGACGTACAATAGCAGAAACTTTATTAATGCCAGCTTGTAAAGGGATGGTGAAAATAGAGCTGAGCCCAGAAGCTGATAATGAAATTTCAAAAATTCCACTATCAGCTGACACAATCAGTCCAGTGACATTGAAGAGATTATGAAGGAAAATAAACAGCAGTCAGACGTTCTCACTTCAGATCAGCGAGTTGAGTCCACAGATGTTAGCGGTCAAGCTCAACTTCTCGCCAACCTTCGGTTCATCGATGAAAATGTAATTGCAACAAATTTCTTTTTTTACTTTTTTTTGCAAAGTACTACCCGAGAGAGACACCGGCGAAGAAATATCTCGTTTTACTAATGAATATATGCCCCAAAATTAATTACATTGGAAGGATTGTGTTAGTGTTTGCAGGAAATATGATCCTGAAACACACAACACAGACATTTTTAACAGTGGAGGGGAATTAGTATGTAGAGTTATTTGAAGATAATGAATGGGTGACTAAGTTGAAATGTTTTCCGATATTTTCGACTACTTCAATGAGTTGAACCGAAAAATGCAAGGCAAGAACGAAAATCTTTTTACGAGTATATATAAGATTCAAAATAAGCTGGATTTGTGGATACAACGCGTTGTAAATGGGTCATTTGATATGTTCCCAACTGTAATGCCGCTTTCTGCCGGCAATAAAATGGTGCCGGAATTCATTAAGGAACATTTAGATAATTTGCAGCAGAAGTTCAAGGATTATTATGGAGAGGTGTTGAAGATTTCGACTGGGTTGGTTCGTGTTCCATTTGTTGCGGATGCAAAATCGCTTCCGATAAATGTTCAAGAGGAACTAACAAATCTGAAGACTGACAGAACATTGCGATTAAAACATCATGAAGTGCAGTTGGGCACATTTTGGTTGTCAATACCCGGCTAGCTCCGAAAGGGCATTTAATGTGTTATTACCATTTTCGACTACATATTTGTGTGAACTGGGCTTTACGATCTTGACTGAACTTAAAAGATTAAAGAGGGAGAAACTCAGATCCATTGATGAAGAAACGAGGCTGGCATTGTCAACGATTCTGCCACGTACCAGCCTTCTGTGTTCAGCAAAGTAGAAACAAGTATCACGTTGAAGGTATGTGTAGTTATTTGGTTTAAAACTAATAGATTTTTTTTTTTAATAATAACGTTCTTGTTTATACTCCGGCACGGCCACCAAGTCAATGGCGTTTACAATAAATTATGAAAACAAACATTAATCGTATTTAGCAGTCATGGGCTTGAACCCCAGTCCACTCCAAGTGCGCGTGCAATTGCACTGCCGCCCCTACCACTTGGCTACGTCAGGCCTTGCCTTGCTTTTGAACAGTGATTTAGGGTTCATAAAATGTTAATGTATGCATGAGCTAATTCTGTAGGAACAATAATAATTGATTCAATTGTAACTTATAACATATTTATATTAACATTGCCTTAAACTATGGTTTTTGGAGGATTAACATTTTTACGTGTCGTGTTCTACCATGGATAACTTAAGGTGTGCGGTGAAGAGAAAAAAAGGTTGCGAAACACTGCTCTAAACGTCATCAACAGCAGCATTCGAAATTAGATCGTGAACTTTTCCATCATATGTGGTAAGAGCGTTATCCGGAAGGTTTACATCGGTGGTGAGAGATATAAACTTTGAGACTACACGTTGGGGGAAGGGGGGGAAGAATATATATTTTTATTAATATTTAATATTAGCAGCATATGTATATGTTACAAACAACTCTGTATATTTATGAATATTATTATAAGAGAATATGAGAAAACAAAAGGAAATATTTATTTTTTTAACATTTAAATACTAACAGTATACCATCTGTTCACAAAAACCGCATTACTCACAATAATTACAGTTTAATAATATCAAAATCACCGATTAAAATTTGCAAAAAAAATCATACAAATTGCAATCAAACGTTTAAGTATTATAATAATTTTTAATTAGATAGTATGAATCAGAGCTGTAATACTCAATATGTTCTACGTTGATAATAATATTAGTAAATTAATAAGAGGAGTTCACCTCAATATAGTACGTGGAACACTTCCCAAGGAAGTGTTCCACGTACTATATTGAGGTGAACTCCTCTTATTAATATACTAATAATTTTTAAAAAATTAATAACTTTAAGAATCTTTGAATTTTACATTGCGTTCTCTAAATTTTTTGCACATAATGTTAATTTAACTATCAAATATAAAAATATTAATTTCTTAAATCAAATTGAAATACTCTAGGTCTTATCGCTGTGATGAGCGAAACTAGTAATATATTGCACCCGTAATATGTACATAACTAGTAATAAAGATAATTTATTTATTTTATCAAAATAATCACAGTTTTATTATGGCTTTCTGCCATTTTTAAATTCTAAAATATGTAACACGATCTCCATTCTGAGTGTAAACGATTATTAAAATGATTAAGACATTTGATGAAACAGGAAACTGCGACAGAACACGAAATGATTGTCTTCGAATTCGACAGTAAGTTGTCCCCCAGTTATCTGAATTTATCGATGAACAAGGTGTCTCCAAGGCTCACAGTACGTTTTTATGCATGTACTGAGCTAGATATATTGATGTTCCTTGAAACACTGTTTATATTCATCGTTAACTCTAAAAAATCACAAGGCGTGTGAAATATTTATTCAGAGAGAAGACTAAATGTGTGGCTTTTTCGAGTACCTGCCTGAATAAAATGGAAACAAAACGACCCTGGTTGAAAAACGTGTTCAGGAGTGACAAAGCACACTTTTAGTTGAATGAGCCGGTTAATATTTATAATTGTCATTTTTTGGCCACAAATCAACCACAGTTTCAAGAGGCCCTTCTCCATTCTCCAAAGTTTTACCGCTTCATGTATCAACGGGATTATATATAACATTAACGATGACTCCAACAACTTCGAGGCAACCCTCATTCATGATGGAACTCAGATATATATAAGTCGATCAATTCTTACTCTGCTTGTATTTGATGGAAGAAGTCTTACTCTTCTATCAAATATTAAATTTTCATAAAATAATCGGTGGGAATTTCTCCATTGTTTAGCCACCACGTTTCCTGTACATGACTCCTGAAGATTTTTGGCTAAGGGAATATTTGAAAGACTGTGTTTAGAGAGATAACCCAGTTGCTTCAGAGTACTTAAAATAATATTCGATATCAAGTTTTGGCCATCTCTACAGACTTGATGCGAGCGAGTGTGAACATTGTTATTCCTCATCTACTTAAAAATCAACAAGGTGGATTACAGAATATCTCTGATAAGATATATTGTATAATGCCAATTTCTGCAACTGCGTTTTGTATTAGGATAAAATCTTGGCACTGTGGCGTTAAACATTAGAACTATATTCACTTTCTTTCATAAAAAATAATTAAATAATATAATTAATAAAATTAAAATCCCCATTAAATTTTCATGACCGCCCGCATTTTTTTTCTATTTTTAATTCTTTTAAAAAAATAGCTGTACACTATAACCATCCTGCATATACATGACTTTCCTAGCATGTGGGTAATAATTGCAGGATCAGTTCAGGGCCTGAAAACATGAAAAAACAATCCATCTAAACATGTGCCCTGTTCTAAAAGGTTACAAGGCTATGGCTGTTTGAATTTCAAAAGGGGGAAAAAAAGGAAGGAAAAAAAAGAAGAAGCTAAATAGAGCTTTTAATTGAAAACAATAAAACAAGTAAGAATAAGTAATGGTATGTCGAAAGAAATCTCGTCACTGTTCTCAAGGAGTGCAGTATCTAGTTACTGAAACTGATCAATTGTTTCAAAATCCCAAACACACCACTTATCACTAATTTGTAGTCATCGTTATCTTTCATACAAAAAGAGCCTTTTATATTAAATTCCAATTATGAATGAGTGGGTCTGTTACAAAAAGATTCTCGTGATTTTGAGGAACGTTTCTTCTATGGGATACACGATTCGAAATTTTTGTTGACACTATATTTATTGAATTTAAATCAGAAGATAATGTTCTTTGTGAAAGGGCTCATTAAAACGGAAATTGCCATTCAAAAATCGAATGCAAATATTATCAGAGCAGCACTGGATTTGCATAACCACAGAAGTTCCGTGTTAGGTTAACTGAAGCACCGTTAGATGAGATTCAGATTGGATTTCATGAACAATTTTAAATATTCCCTTTCAAACCAAACTGATGATAAGTGTTCTTAGGGATGTAATTTTTATCCCCACTTTATGCAATTGAACGTTTTTTAATACATCAGAAATAATAAAGAGTGTATAAGGGGGAGGGAGGGAAGGAGGTCAAGGTAGGGGTTATACCGCATAATGCAAATGACTTAATATGTTAATCATGTTTTATCTAAGAATAATGACAAAGTTGTACATAAATTGGAAATATTAGTAGTAATTATTCCATTACTGTGTTTTTGCAGTAATATTAATAAGGAAGAAAAGGTGTATTTTAGTAAACGGGTGTGTCTACAAGATCCTGTCATTTACTCAGAGCGCAGAATCTACCACGTGACAACCTCAGAGCATTGCTATAAATAATGAGAGAAAAACAAGGAGTTTGTCTGCAGCCCGTAAGGGGGTGTTTATCATTCGATCGGTGAGTTTTTTTTCGGGTGGTGGTTGCTAGTGTCAAATAGAATTGTTTTCTTTCAGTGGGGAGAAATTTTTAAAATAATTATCTTCGTCGACGATTAAGGGGAATGTCGGGTCCTTGTTTAACGTATAGTATGGGGTACTCGAGGTAGTATCCGTTACGCTTAGTTGTTTAGGGGACAAGTCGTCTACTCCAAAAACCGGAGGATTTGTATCCCACTTAATTGCCATCGAGAAACTACAGCGAAGAAAGTTCCACTACAAAATACCATAGAACTCAAGCAATCGTAAATTGGGTTTTCCTTCTGCGCGAAATGAGTTCGTTGTCCAGTACTGATCCTATCAACTGAGCGAAGACATTTGTCTCTCGCTTGCTTTAGTCGATTTTGACGGTTTTGGCAGACACTGGTATTTGTAACATGAGAAACACTGTGGAACTAAACTTCAAGCAATAGTCTCGACTATAAGTTGTGTGAACTAAATAGCGCAGTTCACGTAAAGGAGTACTTTGGCTATTGCAATAAAAAAATTTCTGTTTATACTCCGGGACGACCAAACAGTCAGGAGTTTATAAAGATAAGAGTTCAAGAAACACTACCGTAGTCACGGGCTTGAACCCTGGTCACTCAAGGCACGTGTACTTGCGCGCCTGACCACTAGGCTACGGCGGCCTCTAAAGTTCACAGCAATCCTCACTTCGCTGCCAGACTAAGAAAAAAGATCTTGATATCTAGTCAATGCATGCATTGAGTTATCACGATAGAAGCTCTTCAGTAGTCCTAAGCTTTCCTTCTCAAAGCGCAACTACATTCTGAATCCCCTCTTTCGGATGAATGAAGAAATCAAACTGATTTCTTGCAAGAAAAGTTGTGCAACTGGCAACAGTACATTCTAAGAAAATGTTCTATGAATGGAGAGCTATGCGAAGTAGCATATATCTTAGTCTTGTAGATTTAAGACTACCACTTATTGGAGCAATTTCTGCCGAGTCTCCCAAACGCCAAAAGATCTGTGTACAGTAAAAGTAACTGTTCCATCTCCGGTTGCACTAGATTCTCCAATATCTTTGAGTAGATTCAAATTTAGGCTGACGTAAGTGTCATTCTGCTAATCTTACCCGATTCCTGAGTAGCCTTCTGTCATTTCAATTGTGTTAGTTCTAATCATTCTTGCGTGGCACTACTTGAGCCTTCTGGAATTAAAATTTGAGCTGTCGTTGGCCATCGTGTTAAAGTTCTGAACTAGAGCAGTTCAGCGCAACAGTCCAAACGTATGTAAGTTACAGGTGAGCCCCGCTTAACGCTGATAATTCGTTCCGGAAAAACAGAGCGCCAAGTGAATCAGCGCTAAGCGAGCTCCGCATTCCCATAAGGTAATATATGTATTTGTGAGTTGCGGTCGGTGCGATAGGATATTTCCTAATCAATAATAAACGGTAGTGAAAAGATGCACAAATGTCAGTCAAAATATTCAAATATGTACACGTAAAATATTCTACATTACATACGTATATAATTGTGGTAACTACTTACATATTAAACTTAAAATTCCAATTAAAATCATGAATTTAATCATGAAAAATGTCGATTTTGGGTTGAACTTTGGCCCTCCCCTAAATAAGCTAAAAGAGGTATTAATTTTAAATCCCCCGCAGCGTTACCATCCAACAAGTCACCCGATCCTTCGCCGCTTAGAAACCTGGCATGTTTTTTCTTCTTTCAACATGAAACTTCTTTTAGGCATTCGTTCCCACAAGTCCTGCTTCATCTATGTTAAAAACTTGTTGAGAAGTATAACACAAATATCCCTCTTCAATAATTTTAACAATTTCTTTTTTGAAATTTTCGGCTCCATCTGCACTTGCGGCTTCTCTATAGATTATAAATCTATTCAACCAGCCCTTACCAGTTTTAAATGGTTTTTTAGGTAAGTTTTTATAATATTTAACTTAACTGAATTCTGCATTGAACTTCATCTTCAATAAAATTAGTCTTTTCCATTTCAATCCTAATAGCCAGCCTAGTTGCTTGCAATGGAACAGCTATCTTTCCCGTTGCTGAAATTAATTCTTTATTTTTTTTATAATTGTTCTTACAGTTAAAGTTGCAAGTCCTAAATTATAATACACATCCGCTTGTCGTTGACGGGAATCGATTCGCTTCAAAACGTCTAATTTAAATTTTCAAATTCAGTCTTTCTTACATTTAGTCTTCGTACTGCGCTCAGACGTTGTTTTTTTTTTTTTCATTCTTATCGGCCATTATTAACTCTTCGAAAATGTAACTGCGTTAATTGTATTAATTATGATACAATGTTCGAGTAAACTGTCCGTTTCGCACGATGTCTAATACTGTACTGAGTGATGACTAGACTTCGGATAAATGAATATAACGCAAATATTACAAGCAGTATACTTGATCGTTTTTTAAAATGTTGATCTCGGAACTACGTAACAAGTGACTGAACTGCAATTAAATTAGCGTGCGAGAAAATATCACTCAGCGTGGGAAACGTTTTAATGCTCTTTTGCTATTCATTTTCAAGCTTAGACTCCAACAAATGAAACGATTTCGTTAAATATGTCCAAAATGCAATATGTAAAAGAGCGTTATAGTGATCTGTGACAGCGTTAGTCAGATACAGGTTATAATATAAGAACAGCGTTATAGCGAATCAGCGTAAAGCAAACCGCGTTATAACGCGGGGCCTGCTGTATTCATTTTTTTTAATGTAAACCCCAAACAGGAGAGGTATTAGAACCTACAGTACTTAGTACCGTGCTTGGGTTGGAGGTTGAGAAGACGAAAGAAGATATTTGTTGACATTGGACTTGAACTTCTGTAGATTGTAATTTTCAGGAAATACGTATGAAGGAAGGTTGTTCCAGAAAACGGCAGTTGAATGAATAAATGAGGATGATGAAAAGTTGGTTCTGTGGGTTTGAAGTTGGACAGTAAATGGATGTTGGCTGGTGGCAGCACGTGTTCGCTCTGTTTTGAAAGAGCGGGAATTATAGAAACCAATTCAGAAGAACAGTGCCCATGTAAGTATCTGTAGAAGAGGCATACAGCAGAAACAGTACGTCTATGAGACAGAGTGGAGGACTCTGTTAGAGGTGAGTCATTAATTAAATCTCTCTTCTGAATGGAATCTAGAAGCCGGAGAGGTTTTGGGGGCGCATAGTGTTAGGGTCAGGCTCCACCTGTGGTTTCCCACATCTACGCCATATGTACACTGAAGAAATACAGTATTACTGTAGATGCTAGAAAACTTGGGTTGAATACGTAGTTTTGTGTTGGGTTCTGTTGTGTGTCCTGGCATTTGGCCGCAGGGCCCCTGGTGGGACCCCACGTTGCCCGCACACCTAGCACTAGGAGGTAGGGAGGCTGCCCATTATTCTCTGGCTAGTCTCCGTCAGGGTCGTCTCAGCTTCCTGAGCGGAGACAAAGTTAAAAAAAATACAAATAATAAAAAAATAAATTAAAGAAAAATAATTGGGGGCATCGCGCCCAGATGTGGGAACAATATTCGATGGTAGGGCGGATTTGTGATTTGTACAGAGTGAGCAGCTGTTTGGAAGAAAAGTAACGCCGAGAGCGAAAGAGAACCAAGTTTTTTAGATGCAGGGGAAGCAATATTTCTAATGTTCTTGTGCCAAGAGATTAGAAGTCAGGGTAATCCCAAAAGGGATGTACCAACTTGCCTAGAAATCGAAGTGTCACCAAAGATAAGCATGGGAGCAGAAGAATCCTATTGCGAGATATAAGATAAGACTGAGGTTTAGAAGGATTGAAATCAATTAAGTTCTTTGCCCCACTGGAGAATTACCT